>NC_053114.1:44175827-44515827 GCF_010015445.1 Perca fluviatilis | reverse complement strand
AAACACGCGGGTTTCCTGGCTGAATGTCTTGCTCCCCGGCTTGAAAACCCTGTTGTTGTTGTTGTTGTTGTTTTTTTAGCTGACATTAAAATTCAGTTCAGTTTTTATTTTGTCATTGCTACATCATAACAACGAAATATTGTTAGAGCTAAAAACAGACAGGCATATAATTTTAAGCTGTTCACCTGTTTGACTTCTCTATATATATGTCCCCATGAAAAGAATTTACCCATGACTTTATACCTAATTTAACTCCCCATAAATACCCCTAGAATGACTTTGTACCTAAGTTAACTTCCCATAAATCCCTCTAGAAAAACCCCATAAAGTGCTATGTCCATTAAAGTGCATGGTGCAATCGATAAATCGTTGTATTTCTGCAGCAATGCAATGTCCAGGTCACAGGTATTGATGGTGTATGGGCAGAGACATTATGTCACAAAAGGATGTCCGATGGGGAATGGGGGTGGTAGTATGTCCATTAAGCAACCTGACTGCATGGGGGTAAAGACTGTTGGCCAGCCTGCTGGTTTTGGCCCTGATGGACCTATATTTTGTCCCTCAAGGCGGCAGTTGAAAGAGGTGATGGGCTGGATGTAAATGGTCCCCACGACAAATCCTCCGTCACAGTCACACCTAAGAACTTAAAACTAGAGACCCTCTCCACCACCTCATTCCCAATGAGGAGTGGAGAGTGGTTTAACTGTCCAGACCTGCGGAAGTCCACTATGACTTCTTTAGTTTTCTTTGTGTTGAGGGTCAGGTTATTGCTGCTGCACCATACTGCCAGCAGTTGGACCTCTCGCCTGTATACAGTCTCATTATTCCCGGTGATGAGGCCGAGCACTGTTGTGTCATCGGCAAATTTTATTACATAATTGGATGGGGAGGAAGAACTGCAGTCGTGTGTAAAGAGTGTGTATAGAAGTGGGCTAAGCACACAACCCTGAGGGGCCCCGGTGTTGATGGTCATGGTGGACGACGTGTGCTTGCCCACTCTGACATATTGTGTGCGATTTGTTAGAAAGTCCAGTATCCAATTGCATAATGTGGTGCCTAGTCCAAGTCCATGTAGTTTATTAAGTAGTTTGTTTGGCAAGATTGTATTAAATGCCGAACTGAAATCAACAAAGAGAAGCCTTGCATATGTGTTCCTGTGCTCTAGATGTTCTAGCAAAGTGTGTAACACAATAGCTATGGCATCCTCTGTCGACCTGTTCTTCCTGTATGCAAACTGGTATTGATCTAGTGAGGGAGGTATGGCACTTTTCATATGTGTGATGTCCAGTCTCTCAAAACATTTTGCAATGATGGGGGTGAGTGCCACTGGCCTGTAGTCGTTCAGGCTTGTGACATTAGACTGCTTGGGGACTGGAACTATTATGGCTGATTTCAAGCATGACATTAAAGGTGCCGTAGGTAAGATTGGGAAGATCCAGGACTTGGCCAAAAAATGTTAACATCAACAACTTCTCAGTCCCAAAACGACTACTTAAAATGGCCATATTATGTTTATTTTCAGGTTCATAATTGTAATTTGAGATTGTATCAGAATAGGTTTACATGGTTTAATTTTCAAAAAACATCATTTTTGTTGTACTGCACATTGCTGCAGCTCCTCTTTTCACCCTGTGTTCAGCTCTCTGTTTTAGCTACAGAGTGAGACCTCTCACTGCTGTAACATCTTTGTTGTCTACACATAGGGTAGGGTTCGGTTCGGTGGGAAAGAATTCTAAGGTTCGGCAGAAACCGAAACCGGTCAAGAAGCCCAATATTCAGCCAAAGCTGAATCATGGATTCAGTGCATCCCTGCTCTTATACTTATACTGCAGCAGTCAATGTGCTGCATACCGCAAAAAGTACATGGAATACATACGAATTACAATGCTTACTTTTTATAGCTAAATGTACGACTGGTTCATGAGAAAAGCCTGAATAAAGACATTTTTGTCAAAAAAATGCTGACAAAAATAAGTTTTCTGATCAAATGTCTTTCCCCAAATTGCCAGGGATTTATTCATTTTTAGTTCAATGTGTGTCTAAAACAAACTCATGCACACACACAGACAGTTTTGGCATCCTCCAGCTAGCTACCTTTAACCCCATCTTCTTTCATTTTCCTCCCACCTACCATTACCACCACCCCCGCTGTATCTCTTCTCCACCTCCTCCACCTGAAATCCTCCTGCATCCATCTATTACTTCCTCTCTCTGTGTTTCTATCTGAGTGCCAGCAGGACACCTTCCATTACTTACACCCCACGCCATCTCTCTCTCTCTCTCTCTCTCTCTCTCTCTCTCTCTCTCTCTCTCTCTCTCTCTCTCTCTCTCTCTCTCTCTCTGTCTCTCTCTTGTTCTCCTTCTCTGTGGTGTTTTTTTAACCACTCCTGTGGTGTGTGGAGAGAGCATACAGCCCATCTTCTCATACAGCCTTTTCACATTCAGAAATAACTTCATGTTGCCTGAATCTCGAGGTAGAGATCGAACAGCGGTGTCTGAGTCACTTCAATCTCTCTCTCTCTCTCTCTCTCTCTCTCTGTTTACCTTGGCGTCTCTCCGGCTTTCCTTTTCTTCTGTTTCAGACTCCCCGTGTGGTTGCACATTCGTAATCTTTCGATCTCCCGACAAATATTCAGTTTTGTCATCTCTTACGGTCGTGTTCTGAGAGCACAGATGCAGTGCACTGGATACACTGTAAGAAGTGCTAAGTTGTATCAACTTTAAAATGCAACTAGTGAACTAGTTGCATGGCTTGATTTGAGTTTAAACAACGCTTTCTGGATTGTTCTGCCAACGTTTTTTTTTTTTTTTTTTTTTTTGGGGGTGTGTGTGTGTGTGTGTGTGTGTGTGTGTGTGTGTGTGTGTGTGTGTGTGTGTGTGTGTGTGTGTGTGTGTGAGATTTTTACATGCAGCCGTGCAAAATAGGATTCTACTCGCACGTCGTAAAGACACCCCCACTTTTTTTTTTAAGTAAACCCCCCCCCCCCGGGGGGGGGGGGGAACCCCCCCCAAGCGTTTTTGTGTGGAAAACACCCCTCTTCGTGTGTGTTGTAGAGTGTCCCCCTTTTTTTCCGCTTTTGTTTTTTGTGTTCTCACCTACCTTTTTTGTTTTTTTTTTTTTTTCTTCTCCTTTTTTTTGTTTTTGTTTTTTTTTTTACCCTCCCCTTTGCGTTTTATTTTTTTTTTTTTCTTTTTTTTTTCTTTTTTTTTTTGTTTTTTTTGTTTTTTATTTTTTTTTTTTTTTTTCGGGTTGTGATTGGTGTAGAACCCACCTCAGCGGTTGTGATTGGTGTAGAACCCACCTCAGCGGTTGTGATTGGTGTAGAACCCGCCTCAGCGGTTGTGATTGGTGTAGAACCCGCCTCAGCGGTTGTGATTGGCGTAAAGCCCACCTCAGCGGTTGTGATTGGTGTAGAACCCGCCTCAGCGGTTGTGATTGGCGTAAAGCCCTCCTCAGCGGTTGTGATTGGCGTAAAGCCCTCCTCAGTGGTTGTGATTGGTGTAGAGCCCGCCTCAGTGGTTGTGATTGGTGTAGAGCCCGCCTCAGTGGTTGTGATTGGTGTAGAGCCCTCCTCAGTGGTTGTGATTGGTGTAGAGCCCGTTCTGAAACAGAACGGGCCAATGTATTTTTTTTTCTTTTCTTTTGGCCAGGCATGTCTACCGCAGCCCTGCAGACTGTTGGCAGCTTGGTTTGTGAACAACAAGCGTAGCAAAAACCCAGATGGAGACGCAGATTCTGAATGCGCAAAGAATGCTTATTAAACCTGAAAAACACCGGCATATCACACGTCTTGTGCAAATTTTTTACTTAAAAAAACTGTATACTTTCCTACAACAGGCGATGTTGGAGAGAGTGTGCTATGCCACCTGCCAGGTTCTGTGCAAATGAATGGTCCTAAAAGAACAACAAATTAATTTTCCGTGAATTAACAAACAATTACTGATTTCTCCCTGCTGTTCTCCGTAACTAGCCGTCGGAGCATAAAGAAAGCAAAGTGAAGGTTTATGTGTGTGTGTGTGTGTGTGTGTGTGTGTGTGTGTGTGTTGTGTGTGCGTTGGGTTTAATGAAGTTTACTAATGACCATGAGTGGGTTTTGTTTTTTATATTAAACCGGTCCATAAATCCACGCACTCTAAAATAGTTCAATTTGTTTTTCCCACTTTTTTTTCCCAGACAATTTTTTTTTCCACAATAAGCGTCTGTTTTCCACCCAGGAAAACTGAAAACTGTGCTTCGTAGCGACCAGAGGAAACAAAGTTTCAGCAGATCTCCCATTCCGACTGCTCATTCACACATGGAACACAAAGATATGTTAGCAGCTGGAGTGTGTGATCAGCTGAGAGCCAAAGAATCCCCAAAATGCCCCCTTCAGTGTCTGTATGCAACACACCGGGCACAGCATCAGCTAGAAGCGGCGCTGTAAGATAACGTAGTGTGAAGAGGGACAACGGTAGCGAGTAGTATGAAAGACCAAAAATCTGCGTAAGGAGGCAGGTTGGGGGGGGGGGTGGATGGATCAAACAACACAGGACTTTCACCCACGAGAGCGGGGTTCATGTCCCGTTCTTGTCCCACGTGTCAGTTAAACGTACGTCCCGACCCAGAGCTTCAAAAAGTGACGCCAATAGTCCCGACCAATCGTGCCTAAATACGATGCTAAAGGGACACAGGGTCCTATTTTAACGATCTGAGCGCATGGTGTGAAGCGCCTGGTGCAGGTGTGTTTAGGGCGTGTCCAAATCCACTTCTGCTAGTTTAACGGCAGAAAAAAGTGTCTGTGCGCCGGGCGCCTGGTTCTAAATGGTTGTCCTTAGTGTCTTCATTAATCAGAGGTGTGTTTTGGGCGTAACATGCAATCAACCAATCAGAGATCATCTCCCATTCCCTTTAAAAGCCAGGCGCGTTTGGACCTTGGAGCATTGCTGTTATGATGGAGGATTTGCACCCTAATATTTTTATTTGTAATCTTCTGCATGTGTGTGTGCTGCTGTGCGTCCCTGTGTGTGTGTGTGTGTGTGTGTGTGTGTGTGCTGCTGTGCGTCCCTGTGTGTGTAACAAGCATAGTGTGCGTACGCTGTGCACGAGCCTAGGAGCATTTTACTAATGCTCTGTTAAAATAACAATGAAATGCTGCGTTATTGACTTTAGACCAGGTTTTTGTTGGTCAATGGCGCGATCACTTCCCACTGCCTCAAGATAGCAATGCACCTGAACACACCTCCCTGTAAGACCAGCACGCCCATGGGTGCAGGTGCATTTGCTATTTAAACAATGCAGGTGCTGGATGAGAAACAAGATAGGGCCCTTTTTGTGTCACTAAAAAACACCAAAGATACCTGACGAAGCGACACAATGGCAGTGAGAATGCGTTGCACTGTCGGACTGACTGCTAGTTTGGGCGGTGTCATTTTCTTTAGTCTGGCCCAGGTGAATTAGCTCTCCAAGTTAACGTTAGTCCAAATGTTGACATATGAAAGCATCAAACATGCATTTTAGATGAAGGAGATGGGAGTATCCAGTTTATCCTGCCGTTAAATTGTATGTACGGGACTCAGGAGTTTTCCTCCGAGAAGTTATTGGAAACAAACATTGTGATTGGGTCTATACATTAGTGGAGACTGTCCTCCCCCTGAAAAACGTTCCCATACATCCTACTGTATATTTATTTCTAGTGGCGGCGCCCTCTAGTGCCCGTAGTACTTCTGACTGGAGCAAAGCAGGAAGAAAGGTGAGGAAGTATAAGAGCGCCAAATGTCCTGGTAAGGAGGCAGGTCTGGTGGTTCACGAGCTTCAAGCCTAAATCGCGCATCAAAATATACATGTTATCTTTATTAATGTAAACTTATGATGACTGTTACACGCACTGAAGAGAAGTTTTGTGGGGCAGGCAGCAGTTGTGTCCTAGAAGCTGATGAGCATGTACTTTGACGGGGGATGCTGACGCCATATTTTGCAAAAAGTATTAAAACTCAAAAGGTTTGCCCATCACTAATTCAGGAAGCAGCTCCATGTGTTTGGCCAGTGCTGATCGCCACTTTCACCGCTTAAAAGAATAGTGTGTGTGTGTGTGTGTGTGTGTGTGTGTGTGTGTGTGTGTGTGTGTGTGTGTGTGTGTGTGTGTGTGTGTGTGTGTGTGTGTGATTAGCATGCACACAGGTGTCTCCTCCTGCGGGACGAGCTGAATACAAATATTTATTAATTAAGGGCTAATTTCCTGCTCCATTGATTCCAGCTCCCCCGTAGCTCCCCTCTCCTCCTCGGAGGATCAATGAGAGCACAGACAAACCCCTGAAGTACATTCAGCCTCCACAAACTCCTAATATATCGGGGGGGAGATTGCCCCGGGGGTTTTGCTGTGGGTGGGGTCAATAGGAAAAAGCACACTCCCAGTTAGTCAGAGTATCAACCAGAGTTTGACTTTTCTTTTCATGGATCTGCAATACAAGCTACCAACTATCTGTAAACTAGTCTCGCATTGCCAGACCCTCCTCCACAGCACTGCAAAGGAAGGTCTGACTATTCCACACAGCAATCCTGGATGGGAGGAAAACATGCTCCTGTTATGACACAGTCATGACACATGAACCCTAACTCTAACCCTAACCATAACTTGTCATGACAAAAAACGAATGCCACTAAAAGAAGCATTATGTCATAAACTTTATGACTTGTTTATAATGTTTATGACACGTTCATGACAGTGTGATGTCACTCTTATGTAGATACCTTCAAGTAAAATGTAACCACATAGTCCAAGGGTGTCAAACTCATTTTCCCAGAGGGCCACACTGGAAAAAGAGAATCCCACCAAGGGCCAGACATGGAGAGTTTATTGACGTGATTGTGTTACTGCATGTCACTTTTTTTTTTAAACATTTTGGTAGTTTTTTTTCCCTCAGTTTTGTTGTTTTCGTTCCAACGTTTTTAGGGCTTTCTCAGACATTTGTCACCTTTTTGTGAATTTGTTGCTTTTTCCAACATTTTTGTATGCTTCTTGTCACATTTTTTTGACATGAAGCCCTATATACAACAACCTCTTTCTCAGCCTGAATATGAAAACTCTCTCTCTGCTGCTTCTTCTGGGGGGATTTCTGAGTCTCAGAGTCGGCAAATCTGCCATATTCTGCTTTGAATGTCAGGTAATTGCAGTTTAAAAAACACTTTCCTGTGTTTTTGGTTTGGCACACAACTAGGAGGGCCAAAATGTATTGTAAACCTAAATTGATCTAAATCTGCAAGGGGCCGGATTTGGCCCGCAGGCCTTGAGTTTGACACAGGTGACATAGTCAATGTAAATGAGGGCCCGCCCCTCAATTATTTTTCGAGTTTAAAAGGATGAATGAATGAATGAATGAATGAATGAATGAATGAATGAAAATGGTCAGTTGTACAATTGAATGCATAACACTTGTTAAAATATCAGACCGCTACATTGTCCTCCAAAGATGCATGAAGTGACTCAGTGTACATATGTAGATGGATGCCACCAATCAGCTTCCTGATAACAAAGATTGTAAATGGTCTGATTAGAAATACCGAACACGTCGGAGAGTCTTTATACATACTTTGTTTCCTCCACTGAGGATAGACCGTGAGACAGAGCTGTAGTCACTTTTCTTTCATGTCTCTTATCTTCTACATTTCCTCCCTGATCATCACAGTAAAACATTATGCTCAGAGAAACCGCAGAGCTTATCAACACTTTTGCCATCTCCTAATATGTTTATCCGGCTTCCTGGAGTTTTAAAGTAGCTTTGTGCAGCTCAGATTGATCTCACATAAAATGTTCTTATCTGGCTGCACACACAACGCTGCTGAAATAATAAAAAATGTTAGACACTATACCTGTCAAGGTTATCTCGCTGCAAACACGATGCACTTTCTTGCAGCACGAGTAAATAAATTGAAACACACACACACACACACACACCCACACACATTAAAAGTGTGAAGTACAAAGTAAGGTGAAGTTCTACCTCTCCTGTTCAGACTGAAATGTAAGACACACTGAAGAAGAGTTTAGTTTTTGTCGAATTTTACCAACCGGTCCTCCAAACCACAGACGATATGGGTTGTTTATTCCCCTCTTATACCACCAGTGTTGTAATGTAACAAAGTACAAATAATGGGTTACTGTACGTAGAATTTTTGGTAACACTTTACTTGAAGGTATCGACATAATCGTGACATGACACTGTCATGAACGTGTCATAAACGTTATAAATGTGTCAAACTTTAATGAATTGTCATTAATTGTCATTCGGTTTTTGTCATGACAAGTTGACATTGTTTAGGTTGTCTTGATAATGACAACTTGACATTAATCGAATTTGTCTTGGTCATGATAAGTTGACATTAAACAGGATGACATTGTCAAGTTGTCATGACAAAGACAACCTCTGGTAATGTCATCCTGATTAATGTCAAGTTGTCATGAAAAAACGGAATGACACTTAATGACAGAAGTCATTAACGTTTATGACTTGTTTATAACGTTAACGATACGTTCATGACCGTGTCATGTCACGATTATGTCGATACCTTCGAGTAAAGTGTTACCGAATTTTCCTGTATCTGTACTTTTGGCATTTTAGGCCTTTATTTGAAGATGCTTAGGGGAAATGTATCAGAGTAAAAGTATACATTTTATTAAGAAAATATAGTGGAGTAAAAGTTTCCAGAAATAGAGCTCAGCAGTGTGGTTCCCATTTGATTTTCTCCATAAGGATTTAGATCATCAGCTATAATGTCTAAACCATCTGAGGTAGACATCTGTAACCCACCACTGTCTGTCCATCCGTCATGTCCTGCGTAGGCCACCATGTGGAAGCTAAGCTAATTAGCCACTTGTAGCATGCAAACTTCAGCTAAACGATATTTAAAAAATAGATTTTCACACCGTAGTTGCATGGTATAGCACCTCAACTTTTTGTATTCTCTCAGAACACAGTTAAAAACAAGCTGAAGAAAATTAGCAACATTTCGATCCGACATGGCTCTTCGTCAGGCTGATGGTTAAATAAAAACAGACAAAGTGTCCGGTCCGTATGTATGTTCTGTTTAGAGTTTAGATTCAAAAAAAGGGGGGAGAGACAGTTAGGGTTGGGTTAGGGGTAGTCTCGCATTGCCAGACCTTCCTCCACAGCGCTGCGGAGGAAGGTCTGGCTAGTCCACACAGCATTCCTAGATGCAAAAACCATGCAAAAAAACGTGCTAAGTTTAAAAAATAGAAGGATAGAATATATAATTCAGGTAAATGGGTTTTGTTTTTTGGTGGGTATAGTACAGTGGAGATGTTGTGCCCCAACCCTGGGGGAGCAAGGTTCAAGCCCACACTGCGCAGGTCCACCCGTGCTCCCTTGAAGGGCTGGGGTATTTTTAAAGATGGAAGTGACTGCCTGCAGGACTGCTGTAGTGTCTTATTTGTGTATAAGCTGTCTATTTGTAATAAAAGTTAAAAAAAAGTACACAAATGAGAATCTTGTTATGTAAAAAGAAACCTGACAAATCCAGAAAGATTGAAGAACAATGATTAAAAGGTATGTCATTTAAATCAAAAGTTGCCTATGTTCCCACAGCCCTATGTTCTAAGAATTGTTTTTTCACCGAAAATTAGGCCCTATGTTCATTTCATTTTTCATGAATTTGTATCAGATTAAATCCCCCTTTCTCCCAATTTGGTAGCCAATTACACCCAACCTATTAGCCAGTAGCAATGGACTACAGATGGAATGTAACCCTAACCCTAACATAGGGCCTAATTTTCAGAAAAATCTTAGAAATGTGGGACCATAGGGCTGTGGGACCATTGGGCTGTGGGACCATAGGGCTGTGGGACCATAGGGCTGTGGGACCATAGGGCTGTGGGACCATAGGGCTGTGGGACCATAGGGCTGTGGGACCATTGGGCTGTGGGACCATAGGGCTGTTTCCAGGATAGATTTTAAGATTTCCCAGAGTGCAGAGAGATGCTTCACTAACAGCTTGTATCCTTCCTTCCTCCTGAGGTGGTTGAAAGTGGAAAGTTGAGTTTGAATTCGATCTCTGCTCTCTCGATAAGAGCCCCGTGCTGCCGGGCGCCAATCGACCGTCGCCTCCCGAGTTCCTCTGCCCTGCCCGAAGTTAAAACAGCCGGTATTTACATCCATCGCGCCGGAACCCGGAGCCACATGGCCTAAACAAAGAGTCGATAAAGTGCTGCAGCTTTTAAACAACAATAAAGACCAAAGGTAGAGCAGAGCATCTGAATGTCACTGAGAGGTAGAGAGAGGGAGAACGTTTGGTTTTTATTTAGCTGTTAATGGCCGAGGTGAGCGTTCGATGGAGTGAAATAATGAGGTGGATCGATGTCCATTGAGCTGCAGCCCTGCCCACCACACTTCCCATTACACTGATGCCTCAGGGTAGACTAATCCGCTCCCTAAGTAAGAGGGTAACTGGAAATAACATTCAAGAAAAGAGGAGCTGCAGAGTTGGGAAGGACTATTGATTTATGCCATGAATGATAAAAAATATAGATTTTTTTTTTTAAAGGATCGAGGCATTTGTTTGGACTTGGAGATGCTGCTCTGTTCCTCAGCAGTTATTTTATTGTTGGACTTCTGCTCTTTTCCAGGAACATGTTATATTCATAGACTTCATACGCTCACTGTGTAACGATGGGGGAGCACATGACCTTTTTGTTAGACACGTAAACATGGGAAAATAGGGTCCAGGTTGAAAAATACCGAAGTTACCCTTAAAAAGAAGCATGTGGTGGTGTTGAAAGACTGCTTGTCTTTTCAGTATTCTCTATATCACTAACCCTGAGTTCTCTCCATGCGTATTTAGTAATCTAGTATGAGATAATAGTGCAAACTTTGACCAGCTCGTGGGGCTATAGATGAAATTGGAGGATCACCATTTTAAGTAGGCATGAATCCAATAATTGTTGCGATATTTCAGACTGACAGAGAGACACTGTGGTCTCTGGAGCAGAGCCTCTAGAAGCTACAAGGACACTGTGTTAATCCGTGAAAATCAGACCTCTTGCAGTCACCACACACATACACAAACACACACACACACACACACACACACACACACACACACACACAGGATTATATAAAATGTTAGCACCAGTCTGCTCCCTCTCATACACACTCCAAATGATAAGTGTCCTGCAGAATATAAAAGTAACATATCACCGCTATCATCAGTACTTTATCTGCTGCTGAGTGTGTTCACACCACTTCCTGTTATACTCTTGACTTGTCAAATGTAATTATTAACACTCTCTCTCTCTCTCTCTCTCTCTCTCTCTCTCTCTCTCTCTCTCTCTCTCTCTCTCGTTCTCCCGGGTGTAGAGATACATGAAACACACGGTGAAATGTGTTTGTTAGCAAATGTGAATCTGGAGTCGCTGTCACTGTCAGAGTAGTTGCTGCTTGTTTTATTTAATCATTAATTATTGTACTAATTAGGCAATGAGGTAAGTTGTGTTCAGGAAGATTGACTTCACAATCAAAGTCTGATTTCAGCACAAACACACACATTCAATCTGAAACTAAAAAGGGATTTTTGACCACTATGGGGCGGGTAAACTCCAAAACAAGCTCCATGTTGGTAACGCTTACGTACAGAGCCTGAGCAAATGCATTTACTTTCCACCACTTCTATATCATTTCAGGAGGTAACACCATTCATTTGAAATGTTACAATCTACGTTAGGACTCTGGACATTTAGGGGGCTTTCACACCTGCTTCATTAAGTTGTGTTGAATCGCACCAAAGTTGGTTTTCATGTGATGAAGAAAACTTAAAAACATGACCTAGGAGCAGGAGCTGGGCGGGACAGTTATGGGCTCGTCCAGTTTCTCTGTCCCGCTCTACCCTCCTCTAATTGGCTAGTACTTGTTGCCTTTGTTGGTTGTATTGGTTAGGTTTAGACATGAGTAGTGAGATTGGTTAGGGTAAGAATAGTCTCGCATTGCCAGACCTTCCTCCACAGCGCTGCACGGGAGGGTCTGGCTAATCCACAAAGCATTCTGGGATGGGAGAAAAACATGCTCTGGTTTATTGGCATTTCTTTAAACCAATAACAATCGTCTTGGGCGAGGCTAAGCTCCAGACGGAGCCACGGTGCCTCTGCAGAATAGTCTCAGGAAGGAACTTGTTTTGGTGGAACATGTGTACGTTCAAGAGTAGTTTTAGTCGTGCAACAGAAAACTCAGATTGGACAGATAGTTTAGCTAGCTGTCTGGATTTACCCTGTAGAGATCTGAGGAGAAGTTAACCATAGTCCTCACAAATCCACCGGAGGTTAGAACCCCAACACAGAGACAGAGGAAGGGGACAGACATCCGGCTGAAATGAGGAACATCGGGTCAAATTTCCGGCGGCGACGGAGCAATCCCAGAAATGAAACTTTGTCGATATAGACTACTGTAAGAATACCAGGGTAACCTAAACGGACGCAGAGTAGGATGGGACATTTCTTTGCTGAAAGGTAGAGGGGGGCAAGACGTATCTACCAAAGCAAATGAAACATGAGCTGGCAGATGCGTCTGGTTCGCAGGCTGCCATATACATGCCCTGTTCATCTAAAGCCTGTGGGATTCAACCAACACATTTCATCTCTCACTGAACCTGTTATTGAGCATGCAGAGCAAATGTGTGAACTTCCCATGAGGACAACATGGCAGATACAGAGGGATTCATGTGTAAATGACTGCTTTTGTTATTTCAGATGGCCGCATGCAATGATAAACAGAGTCCAGGTCACAGATCCCAATGAGCTGGATGGAATAAATAATAGGCTGGAATAATAGACACTTTTGTCAACAACACATTCTCACCGCCATTGCGTAAAATACGGACGATTGGGCAGGTGCCCTTGGCATTGTTATTGATGCTCAAAGTCTCCTTTAGTGTTATATCGTTATATCTAAACGCGGCTTGTATTTGTATTTATTATAAGGATCCCCATTGTCCAAAACAACATTTAATCAGACAATATTAAAACATTTAATAACATATACTGAAAATAAACAACTAAATACCACAATCTGATTACAAAACTAAATAACAAAGAAGAAATTAAATGAAAACAATAACAAACCAAGCAAATAGAGAAATATCTTGAAAACTAAGTTTTATATTACAGTATGTTACATGGCTAACATTAAGGTAGCTCACATTGAAATAGACGGAAATCTGATATTTTTTTCCCCACACAATCAGAAAGCTCATGATAAATAATTTAAATGAAGGTAAGATTTGACTTTCTTTTTAAAATATACCTTTCCTGTAATAAAACGAATGTTACTTTGGATTTTATTCCACAAAGAACTTGCTCTATAAATGAAAGTTTTTTTTTTTTCCAAGTTCTTGGATTTTGGTAAAGGTAAAGTCATCTGCCCCCCCTTCTGGCTCCTCTTGATCGGGACGGTTCAACTGACATGGCACAAGAACGGGAAAGATGGTGGGTGGGGTTGTAAAATGTACATTTCAGTGACACGTGGGACAAGAACCCCGGACTACTGGATGAAAGTCCTGAATTGTTTGACCCATCCACCCCAACCAACCTCCTTACGCGCATTTTCGGCATTTCATACTACTCGCTACCGTAGTCGTGCTGTGACCACGTCATATGCTTCCCATTTAAATACATTAGTAAATATTTTCGTGCTGGCCACCACGAAAAGAAATGACAAAAACGTCCCCGTGAACACGAATCAATAAATTACATAACGTGACCATTTCACAAACTGCCGTGAGACCGGGCTGGAAGTTTTTAAAGCCAAAGCTTCTGATGAACGGCACAGCAGCTGTTTTTTTGTCTCTCACGTGTGGCCGTGCGCAGCAGATACGTTACGTATTACGTAGGAAGGTTATAGGTTACATTAGGAGGGGGATAACATTCATAACGTGGAGGGACGTTTCCTAAAATAAAGACTGTTCACGAGTCCCGCATCTCGAGTCCTGGGTCGAGGTCTGAAGTCCTTTGAGAACGAGTCCAAAGTCCCTGTGTGTCTCAAACTCGAGTCCCTATCTCCGTGTCACAGCTATTATAAGATGCGTCACCTACTCATAATAATGTGTCATCACTTTTTTGAAGGGGATGTGTTGCCAAACAAAATATCTGACCTGACAACCTCGCTCATAAGAGAGCAGATTCTCACAAACAAACATGTCTCTTATGAAACATGACTAACATTAATTTCAGATTCTCAGGGGGGCAGTTCAGCTCAGAGCGGCTTCCTGGGAGCACTCATGTGGGCGCAGCGACAGCCGAGCGGCCGCCACGACTCATTCACTTGTAAATTGGGGGGAAATAACAGGACCAGATGTTCTCATTATTTCTACTCAGCCCATGAGCGTCACTACCAGTCAGTGTTTTGGACAGTTTTCAACAAGCAGAAAGCTCTCTTTGTGTCCCGCTGTCCTCCAATGCTGCTGCTGACAACAGGTTATGAGAGGAGAACAGCCAACACGTCTCTGCTGCTGTTCAGATAAATGCCAATTGGCACAAATTTGACTTCATATTCTACCAGAAACCCTGTTTTAACAGTCCACAAACACTATCACGAATGAAAGCTGTGCAGCATTTAGTCTAGTCATCCACACTATAGTCTATTTCCACAACCTTCCACTTCGTGGATTGTTTCGTCGGGAGCGTGCCTATGTTCCCACAGCCCTAACCCTAACATAGGGCTGTGGGTACATAGGCCCTAATTTTACGAAAAATCTTAGAAATGTGGGAAAATAGGGCCTAATTGTCAGTGAAAAAAAAAATTTCTTAGAAATGTGGGAACATAGGGCTGACCCCGTTTCATTGCCAATGGAAATTCCACCGAATTTCACTCATTTAGACCAGGTGTCCGTTACCTTCTGCTTTTTTAGTGTTGGCGTTCTAACCTCCAGTGGATTTGTGAGGACTATGGTTAACTGCTCCTCAGATCTCTGCAGGGTAAATCCAGACAGCTAGCTAGACTATCTGTCCAATCAGAGTTTTCTGTTCTGACTAAAACTACTTTTCAACGTCCACATGTTCCACCAAAACAAGTTCCTTCCTGAGACTACTTAGCAGAGGCACCGTGGCTCCGTCCGGCGCTTAGCACCACCCAAGATGATTGTGATTGGTTTAAAGAAATGCCAATAAACCAGAGCACATTTTTCTGGCAATGCAAGACTATCCACACTTAATACCTATTTTTATTTTTTAGAATTATTAAATAAACATTTTTACAGGAAACTAACATTATTGACCTTATGTGGCCCATCCATTTTTATTCCCGTCTTTTCAATTTCCTGTTTATTTTTTAACCTCTGCTGGCCGCAGAAGTCTTGTTCCTTTATGCAGCGTATTCAACGTTTATCGAAGGGGATATTCATTCCACACAGAAATACATTCTACATTTAGGGCCCTATTTTAACGATCTAAACGCACGGTGTGGAGCGCCTGGTGCAGGTGTGTTTAGGGCGTGTCCAAATCCACTTCTGCTAGTTTGACGGCGGAAAAAAGTGTCCGTGCGCCGGGCGCCTGGTCCTAAAGGGTTGTCCTTAGTGTCTTCATTAATCAGAGGTGTGTTTTGGGCGTAACATGCAATCAACCAATCAGAGATCATCTCCCATTCCATTTAAAAGCCAGACGCGTTTGGACCTTGGAGCATTGTTACTATGGATTGCGGATTTGCATCGTAATATTTTTATTTGTAATTGTTTGCATGTTTGTGTGTGCTGCTGCCGTCATAGAGAAAAATACTGAACCCAGTGAAAGACAGATTTGGTTAAAGTGAGGTACTGCAAAGGTTTTAATGTAATTAATTCACAGAGAAGGTACATAAGAGAAGTGCAATTAATCACATGGTGAGCTTACAGAGGAAAATACCAAACAGTTTGTTTTTTTCCCCAGCATCTCCCAAAACTTAGTGAAATACAGTGTGAATATATACTTGTTGCAGAACAAAGAAACCTGTACTCATTGGAAAGCAGCCAAATTAATATTTTTATAAACCAATCAAAAGGTTGTTCAACAGTTTCCAGTAGCCAATGGCAAGCTTTTACATGTCTCCGTATATTTAGCCTGTCATTCAATAGTCATTCAAACATATTGTCTTATTCTTTCAATGACAAACTGTCAGAACTTCACTCAGTTTAACATACAGATTTTATAAATGGTCTCAAGCCTCTCTACAGCTCATAAAAGAAAAGCCCTTTAAATAGGTAATCTAACTACACCTCAATGTCATAGCTCATACAACAGTGAGACAATTTTGAACCACTGCATTCAGAAATGTTGAAATGATTAACAAATAGTCAAAGGAACATGTTTTCCTTAACACTGCGCTTCCATGTGTGTGTAACAAGCATAGTGTGCGCGCACTGTGCATGAGCCTAGGAGCATTTTACTAATGCTCTGTTAAAATAACAATGAAATGCTGCGTTATTGACTTTAGACCAGGTTTTTGTTGGTCAACGGCGCCATCACTTCCTACTGCCTCAAGATAGCAATACGCCCAGAATGCACCTGAACACACCTCCCTGTAAGACCAGCACGCCCAGAATGCACCTGAACACACCTCCCTGTAAGACCAGCACGCCCATGGGCGCAGGTGCATTTGCTATTTAAACGACCTGGGCGCTGGACAGGAAATTGACAACTGCGTCTGGCTTTGCGCTGCGCCGGGTGCAAGATAGGGCCCAAAATAAAAAATAAAAAAATATTTTGGTGAATAAAGTGAAGAAAGTCTGTTTGCCATAGGTTTTGTCGTAGTACTACTTAGTTTTGTATGAAACCGCTCAATGAACTACATGTCTTGTCTCGCACGATATACGTCCACTTGCTTGTTAGCTAGCTAGCTTAGCGCTGTTTCACAACACATGTAGCGCTATCTTACCCGATGTGTTTTCTCCAGCGTCTTTTTATCAGCCTGGAAGAGAGAACGATCAAGACGTCCGCTGCTTGTGGGAGTAACGTTACATCCCGGTACCAAACACACAGACATCGTACCTTCAGCGAGACGTCACCCATGCGACATTGCAGCCCGGTCTCACGGCAGTTCGTGAAATGGTCACAATATTGAATCTGTTGATTTGTGTACTGAACACGTTAATGCAGTTATTTTTGTGTTGTGAGCATGAATTTTAAAGTATTTCAATGGGAAGCATATTTTTTTGATCACAGAACGATGACGGTAGCGAGCAGTATTGATAGGGCGATAGTCCGTGCAGGGAGGTTGGGGGGTGGATGGGTCAAACAACACAGGAATTTCACCCCCGGAGCCCGGGAATGGGGTCCGGCGTGTTGCAGTTCCTTTCCACGTTATTCTCTTCCTAACCACAACCGTCCTGTTGTTGTTGCCGGCGCGTGGCGTTTCATTTCCCCGTTGTTGCGTCCCCCAGAGCAGCCCAGTGTCATGGCAGTTCGTGAAATGGTCACATTCGAAAATCGTGACCTATGTACGAATCAATAAATCAAAATAACGTGACCATTTCACGAACTGGCATGTGTAGTCTTTCTAATGACGTATTTTCACAGTCTTATACTTCAACAGTTTAACAATAAACTGAGACCTTCTTGACTTGGATAATTATCTTTGAAATGGACGAACATCATATGTTATTCATGGCTCAATTCAAACAGGATAAAAAAAAAAAGATTTGTTTCTTTCCACTATCATACATATTTTTCACGAAATAAGATCTCATGGTGGTTCACCGGAAGGGAAGGGACTTCCCCTCACTATATCTTCAAACATAAATATTAATAATACTTTAATATTTGAGCAGAGGCTTTTATTTTAGAATGCGTTCACCAATTTCTTTCATTTACAGAGAAATGTTTTGAAGCTCTCGAATGTCTGCAGAAATTTGTACATGCTGTAAACGGTTGGTAAATTCTCATGAATTATAAAATAATCAATTATGATTCTTTAAATGATTGTGATGACAGTAATAAAAAAACAAATGTTAGCATGAAGATGTATTGATTTATTAGATCTCAGCATTTCAGGGTAATGCAAAAATGTATTTTGGAGGTTTATTTTATGAAAGATTTGTGCATTAAAATGTGTGTTTGCATGTTCCGCCCTTCTCTCCTTGTTGCTTCTGCAGTCTGGAGGCTTTTTGATGACAGTCTGTTCCTGCGTGTCCCGGTTCTCCTATCTATTAGTAGATTCAGGCCTGAGAAAACACTAATTAGGCCTTCATCTTTACATGTGAGTGACAGCGGGGATGCCTGAGGAGACGAGAGGAATCAAGCACGACAGAAAGACTCCGGCTCACGGCAGAGAAGCACCGTCGAGCTCTTCTGAAGGGAAAACAAACCAAATGTTTGCCAACCTCGCGTCTACCCACTCGCAGTACATCAGCAACACTCCAAAGGTTGTGTTTGCCGAATTAGCGCCTGTGGTCTTGTTAATGTGCCGCATCAATAAGGGTTTTAAAGAAGTCTGAGCTTTGATTAGAGCTGGTGCCGCTCCACAGTAATTTCCTGGCAAACAACGCTATCAGGAACACCAATGACCAGGCTCGGATTAGCGCCGACGAAGCCATAATTGGATTTCCTGTGTGGTTAATTGAATTGGGCGAAGCGTGTTTGTGCCATAGTTTGTTTTTTGGGTTTGGTTTATCTGCTCAGAATCCTCATATCCTACCAACAGTGGACCGTGTGAAGACTCATAATGACTTAAAGCCCCCTCAGTTATATTATTTTCAATGTTTTATATTTTTGTATATCTTTATCTACTCTTTGTCTGTTAAAGTCATGTAAGTTATTAAAGCTTTAGTGTGTAACATTTTTTGGGAGGCCTTTATTGACAGGACACTAGGGGTGGGAATCAGCAGAGGCCTCACGATACGATATCAGGATATTTATGTCACGATACAATATTATTGCGATTTTAAACGTATTGCAATATCCTGCGATATATTACCTTTTTTCCAACTTCAAATTTTTCCCAATTTCAAATGATGTTCTGTTTGTTCATCTCACTTCAGTTTTATTGCTACAAAATCAGATTGTCAAGCAGACAGACAATACATATATAATAATATATCCATACTTGGCACCTGTGTATCGATACAGTATTGCCACGAAAAATATTGCGATACTATGCTGTATCGATTTCCCCCCCACCACCTCTACAGGACACCTGAAGAAATGAAAGGGGAGAGAGAGGGGGTAATGACATGCAGCAAAGGTCCACAGGTTGGAGTCGACCCCAAACCCGGGCCCGCTGTGATGAGGAGTAAACCTCTATATATGGGCGCCCGCTCTACCAACTGAGCTATCCGGGCGCCCAGAGCGTAACTTTTTGATATTAATGAACGTCCGTTACATTCAAGCCGTTGCCAAATGAGTTGCTACAAAGCTAATTAAGCCTATCAGCTCCATACTCAGAGTTTTTAGGGGGGTGGAATATAACAGATACACAACAACTATTTAAGAAAAGAGATCAACACAAACCTTAAATCTGGATAAAAACTTTCTACTCTTTCGGCCATGATTAAAACAGCTCGTTTCTGTGGATTCATTCAAACATACACATCCAGAAATGTATCCTTATAACATAACAGGAAACACTTCAAATTCCATACTAGGTGGTGAGTAATATGTTGAGATGTCGCGTTATGGCCAATGACTCTCACCCTCTTCACGATGTGAGGGAGCACCTTCAGCCGGACACTGTTGCCACCGAGTTGCACCACACAACGCCACGGGGAATCCTTTCCTTCCCTGCGGCAATCAAACTTTACAACTCATCTACCTCACGCTGAGACGGGCAGCAGAGACATGAAGTGGCTCCAGCCTCCCTTCAGCTCTGCTCTTTCCTGCTCTGTCTTGGGGGTTTTTTGGTTTATATTTCTGGCATTTTGTACATTTGGTTCTCACATCTACTTGATTAGCTTTATTGTTTATATTAATCTCTCTTCTCTACTTTGTTCCCCTCTGGATTAATAAGTCCTATCTTATATTCAATGTCCCAAGCTGACATGTCCTCGTACAATAAATAAAGGCTTTGTAAAATGGACACGTTGGCCCACAGGACTGATAAGGCGATGTTCTCGCTGCTGCTCAGGCTTCCTTTAAAGTGCTTCTCCCTCAGGAAGAAAGGCGGAGTACAGTAATATCCCCCGTGGAGGCTGGCTAGGCTCCGACAGGACTTTCTCCAAAAGCACAGCTTCCGAGTCTCTGTCGATTCGTCACGGTGCTGAGGAAGCTGGGAAAACATCACCTCTGCTGGAGCGCCAAAACCCTGAAGCCGTGGAACGAAACGAAGGATAGAGATTAACGTGTAGAGAGGAAGAAAGGGAAGTCGGTTCCTTTCTGTCACTACGGCTACATCCACGCTATGTTTTGGTTTTAAAAAACGTTTTCAAGCCCCTAAAACGAAGACATTTGGAAACACTGCTGCCCCTGGTTGTTTGTTTTTTTAAGATTATTTTTAGGCCTTTATTTCCACAGGACAGATGAAGATATGAAAGGGGAGAGAGAGGGGGGGCTGCAGGTCAGAGTCAAACCCGTGGTCGCTGTGTTGAGGAGTAAACCTCTATCAGTCCCTCCAGAAAAACGCGATTATGTGAACGCATAATTCAATGCATAATCAGCCAAGGGCCGCATTTCTTGAAATATGTCGCACTTTTGCCGCATAAATTGCTGATTTCCGCGCTAAATATGCGGTGCTTGCATGATGTCATAATCCCCGCATTTTCGTTGCAAAAAAGTCCCGTAATATATCTTAGCAGAAAGTGGAAAAATTTTGCGTTTACTTCACACAAGAGCAGCCAGTTTCCCCTGTTGCCATGGGAAATCACTTTTTTTTTGCAGTTTTTGCAAGTTCCCGCAATTTCATTGCATAAAATTGCATAAATATCATATATAGCATATTCCATCGCATTTTTTAAGAAAATGTGCCGAATAATCAAGGATTTTTGCCCACAACAAACAAAACTCTGCATTTTTTTGGAAGGACTGCCCTATACGTGCGCCTGCTCTACCCACTGAGCTAATCCGGCCAGTGCTGCCCCTGTTTTGGTTTGAAAACTCCAGGGGCCTGTTGCACAAAAGTAGAATAAAGAAATCCAGGATAAATGAAAAAGTGCAGCTTGACTTAGTGTGATCCGCTCATCGCGGCTTAATCGGTTGCATGTTTGCCGAGCCAGGATAAGTAGGTGAAGCTATGTCAAGCCAGGAGTAGATAGCTGGGATAAGTGCACGTTCACGGATTTCTTAAATAGACCACGGTATCGATCACAGATTTACTGATGCAGAAATGGAAAAGACGTGAGCAGCATATGTTTCACCCGCTGAGCAGCAACTTCTAATGGAAAATTACGAGGAGGTGAAACATATAATATGCAAAAAGGGAAATACGGCTGTTATCAAACGGGAAAAAAAGCCCGACAGAGAATAGCGGACCGACTGAATACGTATGGATTTAAAAAAAAGATCTACTTAGTCACTCCACGTTTTAATTGCTTTAATATGCTTGTTTTATGTGTTGGTTTTATTGCTGTATCTGTTTTTATGCGCTAAATGTGCTGGTTTTAGTGTAAAGTGTCTTTGAGTAGCCTGTAAAGCACTATATAAATAAAAAAATAATAATACTTGTTCCTGGGAAATTTATAAGGACTAGGCTTAATTTCAAAGCTTATTCATAATGCGAGAATATGTTTTACAACCATATGCACAGATCTCCATAAGCTATGTCTAATTCTAAATATCTTTCTACAATTAATGTTCATACAGAACAGGCATGACTGGACAAAAACTAGAAAAAGAAGTGACTTCAATACACACTGTAAGCATATCTGTAAAACAATGTAGCCTATTATTATTCATGTTTTTATTCTCACTCCCAAGCTCCAAGATGACATGTGACAGCACCAAAATAAAATGATTAAGAAGCTTTGTGGCATTCCAACACATTCTCACTCCCATTTGGTTAAAAAGGACGTTTGATCAGGTGTTATTGTCGTCGTTATTGATGCTAAAAGTCCGTTTTTAGAGTCCGCTGCACGGTGTGGGAGGATCCCCCCCGCCTCCCCCCGTTGCCCACGCGGGGGCACATTTCACGGGGACAGCAGCAGAGGAAAAGCCCACTTCCTCCGTATCGTCCCACTTTTTACCATTACCATCTCAACAACTGCAGTAGTAGGATTTAAATCAAACTCGTGACAGCAATAGTGACAAGTAATGCATGTTAATAAAAATAAAGCAGAACACATTCAGAAGACAACGGAATAACTGTTAAACACGTTTATTTCGGATCAGAGCGTCAGCTGATTTAACACATCAGACTCCAGGATTAATCTTAGCCTGGCTGTTAGCCTGCTCTGGACCAGGCTAGCTGCAAAGAATAAATCTCCATGGTTACTTGGCTGGGTTTAATTCAACCTGCTTTTGTGCAACCAAGTCAAAGCTAAATTCATCCAGGATAAACTGAATATCCCGGCTTAATCCCTTATCCTGGTTTTGTGCAATACCCCTCGGGGTCGCTTTGTAGTTTGGACCGGCACAAACGGAGACCTTTGGAAACGAGGACGCACGTCCGTCAGTCTTATCGGTTAGGTAGCTTACAGACCTTTCAGTTACAGTTCCACCTCATCCTGGCTCCAAGCTGATAAGTCCCTGCTCCTACTTTTCACCCTTGTTGTTCTTTGTCCAAAGGATTTTCTCTTTTCAACTTCTACATCCGTAATTTTCAACCACAGAGTAACGTCAGACAATCTGCTTCCTGTTAACACCGGCATGCACATCACCAGTGTGTGTGTGTATGGTCATGTCAGACGTGTTAATATGGACGGACATTAGTTCTGCTACTGGAGCTAAAACTCTTGTGTGGACGGAGATCATTTTTTGTCTCAAAACAACCCTTAAATATAAAAAATGTAGAAGTGCAGGTGGAGCCTATGGTAGATTAGTCGATCAGGTTCGGCAGGGTGGACAGAAGTCCTATTGTTTATGATAAAAGTTATATAACGTATTATTTTTTTTGTCCCATTGCATATGGTCTGTTTCTGGTCCATATTGTCACAAAGAGTTTTCTCTGCATTTCTTCTTCCTGATTTCTGAGTGTCCTTGGATGATCAGATGTACCGTCTTGTAGTGTGTATGTGTTTGTGCTGTGCATGCAAAGAGATTTGTTGATCTAATTTGGCAGCAAATTGCTGCTGATCTTGCTTCCTGCAGAAACGAGTCTGATGGAAAGTCCGACTGGCTTAACCGATACTTGACAGTCGGTGACATTAAAGAACAGCGTGTTTATTGCTAAGGCTATATGGTCACGTAATAACTTATTACACCAGTCAATTGCTGTTAAAACAACACAAATAACCACTAGATGGCAGAAAGGTACCTTCCAACCGTTTGAGGTTCTCCAGTGCACTTGAATGCACCATGAGTTTGCGAGGTGCAACGGACCTTTTTCACAGCAGACGTGTTGACTTGTCATAGCAGGAAAAGCACAGCTGAGATTGATAACCTTAACGATGGCTCAGTTCCATCAAGTGTCCCAGTAAGATATTTCAGTGAGTCAGCATGCACAATACCAGGGCCTCTCCTAAGTGGAATGCAGCCATCAGTAATGGTTTAATACCAGGACCTCTCCTAAGTGGAATGCAGCCATCAGTAATGGTTTAATACCAGGGCCTCTCCTAAGTGGAATGCAGCCATCAGTAATGGTTTAATACCAGGGCCTCTACCAGTGGAATGCAGCCATCAGTAATGGTTTAATACCAGGACCTCTCCTAAGTGGAATGCAGCCATCAGTAATGGTTTAATACCAGGACCTCTCCTAAGTGGAATGCAGCCATCAGTAATGGTTTAATACCAGGACCTCTCCTAAGTGGAATGCAGCCATCAGTAATGGTTTAATACCAGGGTCTCTCCTAAGTGGAATGCAGCCATCAGTAATGGTTTAATACCAGGACCTCTCCTAAGTGGAATGCAGCCATCAGTAATGGTTTAATACCAGGGCCTCTCCTAAGTGGAATGCAGCCATCAGTAATGGTTTAATACTAGGACCTCTCCTAAGTGGAATGCAGCCATCATTAATGGTTTAATACCAGGACCTCTCCTAAGTGGAATGCAGCCATCAGTAATGGTTTAATACTAGGACCTCTCCTAAGTGGAATGCAGCCATCATTAATGGTTTAATACCAGGACCTCTCCTAAGTGGAATGCAGCCATCAGTAATGGTTTAATACCAGGGTCTCTCCTAAGTGGAATGCAGCCATCAGTAATGGGTTTGAATACACCTGTGCTTTTCCTACTCTGACATGTCAACATGTCTGCTGTGAAAAAGGTCTACTAAACGCACAATGAAGCCTCTTCTCTGTTTTTTCATCTACATGTCCGGCTCCGGCCTGGAATTTGCTCTCGATTGAGTCTCGTCTCCGTTCCATTGCATGTTTTAGTATTCCTGAATGAAGCTGTGGCTTATAAGAGGTTGCCGTGTGTTTCCTGTCTCCATACATGTTTACCCTGTCCGCAGCCTGATAACACAGGCGGAATAACAGAGTGGGGCCGGCCTGCTGCATGAAGAGATAAGAAGCTCGAGACGAGGGTTACGACCAAGGAGCCAAATGTCAACCTGTCACAAAGCTTAGTCGTCGGTGTGTGAGACAGAGCGGCCATGACATTTCACCACAGAGGAGGTGCGTTGGAGGGAGAGGGGAGGGATATGTGTCTAGGGGAGAATAAAAAAACAGGTCCATAATTCTATCTTCAGCTACTGCTGGCACAGTTATCCCAATTTTGTTTATCCAGACCAATTTTACAAATCACAAATTTTCCTCAATCTGTAGCTCATATGGCACCCTCTGTACTTGGACCCTAAAAAGGGATAAAATAAGATCTGAAATCCCCAGGCACTTAGGCCCCAGATGCTGATTCCAGTTGCCTTACACTCTAAACCATCCCTCTTAAGGATATTCGTTTTGATGAACACTTAACCAGTGGACTGAAATAAATTACTGAGACGATAGACTAAAGTCAACACTTCTTATACACACGCGGGCTACACAACTGACACCTCCTCGTGGGTCAGTGTAACGCTTATCAGTTCAATTTTCTAAGCACAAACTGATTTGGAAAAACAGAAAAATGGGTTCAAATATCAATTTTTTTTTTTCCACCTTCACAAATAAAAAAATTTGATCTTTAAACTGTTTTTCCAATTTTCAGTTTTTTATTCAGAGGATCAGAAATTGAGAAAATTACAAAATTGCGTCTGGGCTCCAATTATTCACAATACTGGAATGGTATTCTCTCCCTCTACTTTGCAGAATATGCAGGTCATTAACTGCATATGGACCAAAAAAAAACAACTGATAGACTTTGGGGTTAGAGGTGCTTGCAACTGATGGTTTCGAGTGGGGGGGGGGGGCATAGCTAGGCGGTACGAGGGAGAGAATACCATTGCAGTATTTTTCGCAATTTCTGATCCTCAGAAACAGAAAATTGGAAAAACAAGTTAAAGATCCAATTTTTTTAATTTGTCAGGGTGGAAAAAAATGAAAAATTTAATATTGGAACCCATTTTTCTGTTTATCCAAATGTCCGTTTGTGCTTAGAAAATTGAACTGATAAGCGTTACACGGACCTTTGTGCCTCCCAGTTATGCTGAACAGTTTAGTCCCTATTTATTTCCCTCTGGGCCTTGGTCCTCCTGCTTCTTCAGAATGGGTGGGGGTTTTGCTCCATGAACCCCAGGAAAGCAGGAAGGTCTTTACTCCAGTAAGAGTGAAACGGGGACTCCTGTATCATGTCTTCCTTCTCTCCTTCACTGTCTTCGTGACCTGGCATAAACACATACACATCCCTATGGGCTATTTCCTGATTAGATAATCAATGACGCTCTGTGCAATATGTGTGTGTAAACTGGATTAGATCATTACTGTTAACACATGATGAGCTAGTATTGACAGGCCACATCAGCATGGGGCAGTGGAAAAGGACAGAATACCCCGACAGGATGAGAGACCCCAACTGTCATGAGTGTGGAAGTCATGTGAGAAGTCACGTAGGCGTTACATCACCCATAGGTACGCTCCAAGTCAAAGTAATATCCCTAAAGGTGTGTCATGTCAGTTTTCATCAATTCAAGCCTAAAAGATATTTTCCTCACTTCAACCCTCAATGCGTAAAACTTTTTTTTTTCTCCCTTTCCTTGTCAAAACCTGACGCCTACATTACAGTCTGGATCAACGGAAGAACATCTCCAGGATAATTGCCAGATGTCCCTCACCTTACTCTCTCTGTGTGTGTTGCCGTTCTCGGAGTGCACAAAGAGTCCAGCTGTGAAATTCACACAAAATGACGCAAGCCAAAATAAACAATCAGTATCACGAGAAGTAAAGTAAAATACTTATTGATCTTGATCTTATCACATGTATTGAGCCTCCAGCTTAATATCTGGAGAGGTTAAGAAAGTGTATTCCTTAACATTTAGGACAAATTTAAAGAAGGAAAGTCGACTTCAGAGGCCGACCGACTTCTGAGGGTCAGAGCAGATCAGACGAGTGTTGGTTTTGGCACTGAAACTCACCATTAGACGGAATCAAATCTTCAAACATGTCAACCTGTGTGCTCTGTCCAACGCTATGCTCATGAATAATTCCTTTAAAACCAGCCAACAGCAGCATAAGACGCGATCTGCCTCGCACACGCGGTCAAACACGGAGATGTTCGGGGGGAACAAACTTCACACTTCTTGCAGCTGCAAGGGTTTCGTGGCTTCTTGTTCTCGAGGACCAAAGACTGACAAGACTTCTAATCCACATGTCTGTCTCTGAGGGGGTACAGCCGTCTTCCCGTCATCCTCTGGCGGAGGAAAAAATAAACCTGGAGGCAAAAGTGTTGACTTGAGATGTGCAGATTGTAGAATAATTTAGCAGAAGTTAATAAGGAAATTCCAAAGTTTTTAATAGCCTGATATGACAGGGAATAAATAAAGCAGAGATAGAGTCTAAGTGAAATTGGTTTTCTATAATTAAAACACAAGCCTGTGTGTTCCTGGATACACTGAATTAAACAGTCGGTCGGTAAATCCTGTCACAGATCTCTCAGATTAGGACTCATTTCTGGGGATTTGCACGGCAGTATGGCTGGAGATAAGAATGACTTAAATAAGCATACAGTGTGAATGTTTGACATGTACGATGGGCTCAAACACTGTGTGCATCAGTAATGCAAGGATCACGCTGAGGGTGACTTCTTCATCCGCTCCTCTGAGAATCTGACAGCTGCTTATCAAATGAAGAACAGAAGAGTTTTACATTTTTACCACCATGATTATTTGATGAGTGCATGTCAATCAAACATTTATGTATAGAGATCTTTGAAACAACCAAAGTTAACCAAGGTGCTGTACATAAGAATAAATAAAGACAAAGTAAATAATCCAATGTTCACTTCATGCTTACGGCCTTGTTTTAATTGTACAACAAAAAACTCAGACTGGACAGACACCCAGTACTGCGATTAGAGACATGGCAATATCTTCCGTGCGGCTATGGCCCGACGGCCTTCTCCTCTGAATTTGTCCCTCTGTGCAAAGAGCGTCAGAGCCAGGGCCATGAAAATGTCAACAACCATGAATGCTGATTTAAAACTGTTAGTGATGTTAGAAAATGTCTCTTTTTATAGTAAAGGTTGCGGAGCCCTAGCAGAATAAATAGATTGATCACAAATCAATATAATGGTTAGTTGCAGCCTTAGTTGAGTCTCCCGTGAAAGACTCTGTCGATGTCCACACATCGAGCGGAAATAGCAACGAGACTGTGCAAGCATTAATGTGACAGGAACATGTCTGAAACCACAATCCTACAATCTGTGATCTGTCAGCAGTTTCTTATCAAACCACAAATTCAGTTCAGAGAAGGACTCCCAGAGGTCAGACTCGTTTTCCTACTTTGGTTCTGTACAACATCATAATGAGAGGCCATGTCCTGGATGAAAGGAACGTCCAGCCAAGGTGGCTGCAACAGCCTACAACCCTAAAACTACAACCACCAGGGCACAATCAGCAAGAGCCAGCTGCTAGCAAACAACCAGGTGACTATTAAAGAAAACCCCATTTGTTGGCCTTCTTTTCAACACTGCCCACTCTTCTCCATCTGCTCCTCTGAGAATCTGACAGCTGCTTATCAAACGAACAACAGAAGAGTTTTAAAATGTTTTCCCACTGTGATTATTTGATGAGTGCATGTCAATCAATCAAACTTTATGTATAGAGCACTTTGAAACAACCAAAGTTGACCAAAGTGCTGTACATAAGAATAAATAAAGTGCATAACTCACACAGCCATAAAATACAAAAAGAATACAAATAGAACAAGTTAAGAGACATAAAAGAAGAGAAGACAGCCATACGGTAAAACAATAAAATCCAAATGTCAACGTCTGGTGTTAAAGGCCAAGGAGAAGAGGTTGGTTTTAAGACGAGATTTAAAAACGGACAGTGAAGAGGCCTGTCTGATGGGCAGGAGAAGATCGTTCCACAGTTTAGGAGCTGCCACAGCAAAGGCACAATCCCCCAATTTAAGCTTACGCTTAGTTTTGGGGACACTCTGGAGCAGTTGATCAGCTGACCTGAGAGAACGGGTTGGTGGTCTACGGGTGCAGCATGAGCCGCGTCATTCAGCCAGGACTCAGATTTAGTTTTAGGCTGCCTAGTTTTTAATGGAGCCACAATGTGTGTGTACAGTAGTCCACATGTGTGTGTACAGTAGTCCTTCCAACAGCTTTCCGCATTA
This sequence comes from Perca fluviatilis, assembly GCF_010015445.1. Lineage (NCBI taxonomy): Eukaryota > Metazoa > Chordata > Actinopteri > Perciformes > Percidae > Perca > Perca fluviatilis. The sequence goes on along the minus strand of NC_053114.1, from coordinate 44,487,083 downwards.
CAATGTGTAAGAAGTAGGGGTGTAACGACATATTGATCTGGATCGATATAGCGATTTAATCCTCAAGGATCCAATATTAGACGCAAAGTAAAATATCGATACATATACATTACATTGATTAAAAAAAGTACATAACCAAAGAACAATTCAAAATGTAATACAAAACAACTGACATGATAAAACCAAAGTCAAGTAAAGAAGAAGGAAGTTAAGAGAGGGAACTAAATCAACAATGTTCTTTAAATTAGATCCATCCAGCGGAGATTTACCTGCAGATCAACGTGGGCCTCTCCGTACTGCAGCCATTTATCTGCACGTATGGCCGAACAGAAAATCTGCAAACTTTCTCCTAAGTTACCAGCTAATGCTAGTGGTAGCTAGCTAGCTAGCTTGGTTGGCAGAAAATATTTACTGAGGTAATAAATCAAGTGAGAAGTAGGGTCATTTTCTCATAGCCTTCTGAAGAAACAGACTTCTTTTTGGAGCCAGTGGAGTCGCCCCCTGCTGGAAATTAGATAGAATGCAGCTTTAAGGAGCCTCACCATTGGCTTAACTTTTCTAGTCTATAGTCACGACGTTCCACTTCCGGGATTGCTCTCGTTCTGCTAGAAATTCCACCGTATATCACTCTTTTTTCGGATGTCCCGTTACCTTCTGCTTTCTTTGTGTTGTAATTTTAACCTCCGGTGGATTTGTGAGGACTACGGTTAACTGCTCCTCAGATCTCTGCAGGGTAAATCCAGACAGCTAGCTAGACTATCTGTCCTATCTGAGTTTTCTCTCGCACGACTAAAACTATTTTTGAATGTCCACATGTTCCACCAAAACAAGTTGCTTCTTGAGACTATTTAGCAGAGGCACCGTGGCTCTGTCCAGAGCTTAGCACCGCCGAAGACGATTGTGATTGGTTTAACCCTTGTGTGGTCCTTCGGGTCCCGGGGACCCGAAGGACCACACAAGGATTATGTACTTCCCTTTACTTTGTTGAGAATTGCTCTCTAAACCCTGTTTCTTGTAAAGTAAGTAAGTAAAGTTTATTTCTAGAACACATTTAAACACAGTTTAAGCTGACCAAAATGCTGTACAAACAAGAACTAAGGTGCTGTATTAACCCTTGTTCAGAGAGCAATTCTCAACAAAGTAAACGGAAGTACATAATCCTTGTGTTGTCCTTCGGGTCACTGGGACCCGAAGGACAACACAAGGGTTAAAGAAATGCCAATAAACCAGAGCAGGTTTTTCTCCCATCCAGGAATGCTGTGTGGACTAGCCAGACCCTCCTCCGCAGCACTGTGGAGGAAGGATTTTGCCGCTTGTTTTTACCATCTATTTTCTAAGATAAATGACTCTCCACTGCAGTATCTGCTATTAGAAATCAATGTAAAAGACTGTCGGTTTCTTCTATTTACTCACTATTGCATTCATTTTAGGAAGGTGGATTCACAGCAAGTGTATCAAAGACCTAAAAGAAATCATCAATCATTCAGCTGGGTTCTTCAGATGAGGTTTCTAGTTTGTGCTCACTGAGCTACATGTGAACTGTAAACCTGACTTTGGACTGATCCTCTGTCTCTCGTGAGGCGTCCCCTGGGACTGAAAGACTACGCCGAAGGCTTCATCTCTGACGTGATTGATGGTTCGGCTGATGGCGAGCTGTCGGCTCCGGAGATCTGCCGCGCTGCTCGTCCTGAATATCAAATGGATCTCGACCTTCGAAAACTTCTCCCAAGCTTTATAAGACTCCCACGGAAGGTGAAATGAATCATGTGTGTGTGTTTGGTTGCAGCGTTCCTACGAATTCTGATACCGTGTGTCGTCTCAGTTTCAGGTACAGTGAGGATTCGTGCAGCAGTGTCTTTGTTATGTAAAGTGCGACAGACAATTCTCTCAGTGCCTCTTTTTCGGTCAGCTTTGAAGTTGTTTTCAGCAAAGCTAGAGTTTGTTTCTTCCTCTAAAGCAGTGTCTGGGTGAATAACATTGCTCTTAAGGTCTAAGACCCACGGGAACACCGTCAATTCAACAGCAACTCCTCTTTCTCCGTTAGCGATGTTTGAAGCGCCGGATTTCCTGCCCCTCAGGACCCTACTGTACTCAATATACCTGGCATGAGAATTACTTTATTGACTTTCAAAGACAGACTGATCCAATACACAGCTGATAATCAACTGTCCCTGCAGCTCCTGGGAAAAGGTACCCTTGAGGTACTTTTTTTTTTTTTTGTCAAATACACAAACTTTTTCTCCCATTTCTCTCTCGCTGGAGAAAACAAGACAGATTGAGTTTTCAAGGGAGTGGGGAAACTTTTCCACTGCAGAAGATTGAAGCTCTGCTGAGTTGACCTACTTATCGGTTCGGGAAAGTCAACACAAAGATAATGAATAAATATGAAACATCCAGGTGTCTCTAGTAAACATTCAGCACTCGACTGTTAAAAAACTGGCTAAAATCATGAGGATAGGTCAAATTATGAGGATTTGAATTGTCTGCCTAAAGGCCTCCGTGTGCTTTAAACTACGTGCTAACAGCATCCGAAACCACCCTTTGACCGTAAACGTGAATCAATCACTGGTTGGTGTAACAGTAGCAGAGGTTTGAACTTCTCTTTCACACTTTTTCCATTATTTTACTATTTCTGTCAAGGCCGTAAGCATGAAGTGAACATTGAGGGGGGGGGGGGCAATTTTGCAGAGACACAGTCACTGAGTCTAGAGCACTTTTTCCTCCCAACCAGGAATGCTATGTAGATAAGCCAGACCTTCCTCCGCAGCGCAGGAAGCTCTGGCAATGTGAGACTATGTTTTAACAAACCATTTGGCTCGTTAGATTAATGTTGCACTCGGTTGATCAACATACAAAATGTACAGAAATCAAGGCAGTAATCATAATATATATTGGAGTGGACACACCCAATATATTGACAGGCTCATATATATTAGGCTTGTTCGAGATGAGCCAGATCTGCGCAGAATCGATCACCGGCGATCGGCGCCCAATGCATGCCGGTTAGATTTGTGTTTTTTTTTTTTTTAATAAACTTTATTTCAAAATACAATTAACAGAAATTCAATTATCATAATATGTGAACAAATATGATACAAAGAAATATACAAATAATATATAAAATATATAAAGTAATAGTCTAAACAAGGCAAATAAAAGAAACAAAAAGAGACAGACTTTCAAGAATGTTAATATTAAAGACAGCAGAAACGCTTAAACAAAGAGATTTGAGTAGATATCAGATATTAATATAGCTTTCTTATTGGATACGAACTTGAGAGACTCAAAGTACATGTCAAATTCAACTTGGAATAGTTTGAAGCATGGTGTTGAACTGGAAAATTTTGCCTTGTGGATATGGAACTTACCTAATAAAATAAAAAGATTTACAATATTACATAACTTCCTATCTTTACATTCAAAATAGGTAATAATGTTTCCCTTCAAGTGTGATTGTATATTTTGTTTTAGATACCATATAGTCTTCAAAGCTTTTCCAGAATACAATACAGAATGAGCAACCATAAAAAAGATGGGTTAAGGACTCTTGTTCTGTTTTACAAAAACTACAATAGTTATCAACAAGCATGAATTTCGAGACAAATAAGTTTGTAGGGTATATATTATGTAATATTTTCAAATGCAAATCCCTAACTTTGTTCGTGATACAATATCTAAAGGGAACAAGCCACGCCCTATGCCAGTTAACATCAGTAAAATGAGAATTCCAGAAAAATTTCCCACGAGGTGATATTTTCTTTAAATTTAGAAAGCATTTTCTAATGTGCTTATTAGTACAATTACTGCTCATAATATCCATACCGTTTATATAAAGAGTAGAATTAAAACCAGTAACTTCATTTTGTTTTTTATAACTTTTCATTAATTCTAAAATGCCATTAGGTATAGATTTGAAAACTGAATTATATTCTTTGAACGTTATTGGGAATGCTTTCTCTCTGAGAAAAGATTCATAATTAAGTAAATGACCATTACAATCAAAAAAAAAAAAAAAAAAAAAAAATTTTTTTTTTTAAAAAATTAAAAAAAAAGGTTTTTTTTTTTTTTTTGTTATTTATTTATTAAATAATAAAAAAAAATATTGTAAAAAAAAAAAAAAAAAAACAAAAACAAAAACCAAAAAAAATATTGATAAAAATTTTTTTTTTTTTTTTTTGGGCAATCTTGTAATATTGTAGTTACATTTCAATACAAATTTAAGACCTCCTACGCTATTTAAAATGTTATTGGGGATAAAGTACCATAAAGACTCTGGAGCTCTCAAACATTCCTTCAACCATTTCACCTTAAAGGTGTAATTCAAGTCTGAAAAGTCCAGAAGTTCAAATCCACCTTCATCCTTACAACCAGAGAGCACCGCTTTTTTTAAATGATGGTGTCTGTTTTTCCATACAAAATTCGTAAATATGGAATTTGTTTTTACACGTTGAATCATGGACATTGAGAGAGAGGGCAGGGTAGACAAATCTTGAAATTCCTTCTGCTTTAGTCAAAAGAATCCTACCTAGAATAGAAATGTCTCTTTGAAGCCATAAATTCAGTATTGTTTTAGTCTTCTTCAATTTAGACGAAAAATTAAGCTGTTGACGTTCCTTGTGATCCTTGCAGATATGAATACCTAAATATTTAACACATTTCTTAACAGGTATATTAAACATTTTTTCCTCTTCAGTCTGATACAAACATAAAATTTCACATTTAGATTTGTTAAGTGTCAAACCCGAAGCAGCTGAAAAATGGTCAATTAGAGATATAGCATATTCAATCTGATGTTTGTCACTCAAAAAGAGAGCCGTATCATCCGCTAGTTGAGTAACTCTAATTCCCTTACCAAAAATAGACAAACCTTTAATATTATGATTGTGTCTAATATGTAATGACAGTAATTCAACCACTAGCAGGAACAAGAACGGTGAAATAGGGCAGCCCTGGCGAACTGATCTTAGTACAGGAAATCTTTTTGTGGTGTTAGGATATAATATAACAGAGCTATCAATATTTTTATAAAACATTTCAACTGCAGATATAAAATTTTGTCCAAAATCAAAAATTTTAAGTGCTTTGAGTAAAAAGTAGTGTTCTACCGTATCAAATGCTTTATAAAAATCAAGAAATACTATCAGTGCATCAGAATTGATGTTATCAAAATAGTCCAGCAGGTCGAGAACAAGTCTTATATTAGAGCTAATATGACGGTTAGACATAAAGCCTGTTTGTGTTTCACTTATTATCTCATGAAGACCTCTTTTTAATCGTTTAGCAAAACTTAATGATAACATTTTATAGTCAATATTTAAGAGCGTAAAAGGTCTCCAATTTTCTATCAATAAGTGATCTTTATCAGGTTTAGGGAGAAGACATATTAAACCTTGTTTCATACTTGTGGACATTTCCTTTTTTAAGAAGCATTCTTTGAATAAATCGAATAGAGGATTTTCAATAATTTCCCAAAAATGCAAATAAAATTTGACTGAAAGTCCATCATTACCCGGAGATTTCCCTTTTTTCATTGAGCCAACAGCCTCTGAGATTTCCACTTTAGTAATGGGACGTTCGCATTCCAATTTAAATTGTTCAGATATAGTTGGTGTAAATGCTTTAACTGACTCGATAAATCTATCACATTCGTCAAACTGAATATTTGACTTATATATATTGCTATAAAATGTACCAACATATCTTGAAATGTCTAAAGAATTAGAGGTGATGTTATCATTAATTTTAAGAGTAGTTAAATTATTTCTCTTACGATTTCGCTTCTCTAAAGCAAAGAAGTAGCTTGAATTTCTTTCCCCTTGTTCCAACCATTTTGCTCGAGACCTTACAAATGCCCCTTTAGCCATTTCAATATACATATTATCTATTTCCTCTTTTAATTTTTTCAACGTTATTTCTTCTTCCTATGAAAGATTATCTTTAGTCATTAAAACATTCAGTTTATCCATAATATTTATTTCTTTAGCCAAGTTATTTTTCTTTATTACTTTACTTCGTCTAATTGCTATTTCTCTAATTTTAAACTTAAAATATTCCCATTTTTGTACATGATTCCCTTCATTATTACCAAATATGCTTTTGGCGGCTTTTTTGACTGAATCACAAAACTCATCATCTTTTAATAAATTATTATTTAGTTTCCAATAACCGCGTAACTTACCATTTTGTTGTTTTGTTCCTACTAAGTGGATTGAAATTAATTTATGATCAGAAAGTGGGGCATAGCTATGTGATGATTCTGACACAAATTGCAGACAAGAGGGAGATATAAACCATAAATCAATTCTAGACTGTAAGGACCTACGGACATTGCTCCATGTAAATTCGTTAATGCCAGGGTTTAAAAAACGCCAAATATCTATAACTGCCAGTTGTTCACAAATATATGCAGTACTTTTGAATTTTGAATGTGGAATTAATCTCACAGGTACTCTATCTACAAGATCATCTGGAGCATCGTTATAATCGCCTCCAATAATCAAGTGTGCATCCTTATATTTGTTTTTAAAGGCTTCAAGTTTCATACAAAGTTGTAAAAACATATTTTTTGCTAAAGCTGTATTGTTATAGTTATATAAATTGCAAACTATAAAGAAGGAATTGTCTAATTTGAAAATCAAGATTATCCATCTGCCCTCATTAGAGATCACCGATTCAACTATATCTCCTTTAAAATTGTTAAGGAGAATGGCAACACCTGCTGATTGTTGAGAGGCATGACAAAAATAGCATTTATCACCCCATTGAGCACTCCAAAATTTCACATCACTGTCCACTGAATGAGTCTCTTGTAAAAATATCAAATCAGCATTATTTCGTCTACTGAACAAAAAGATTGATTTCCTTTTGGTGCTGTCACGTATACCCCTGACATTAAGAGATATTATTTTTAAGGAACTAAAAGGGAAGTCTGTCATAATGAAGAAAAGAGAAAAAAATCTGAACTGGATGTCTGTTAAGGTTATAGGAATTAGTTAAGGAAAAGATACTCTGAGATAGAGAATATCAGAGATTAACTCACCGTCAAGTGGGAAGCTCTTAACATGAGTACCTAATGACTCCTAAGGAAAAAATCTCATTTTAACTAGTGGAGTGAACCTATTGCTCTTTGAAATGTATACAGGGCGAACAAAATAACCCCTGAAGATTGGGTGGAATATTTAACTTAAACATTTTACCACACATTAATTGAAATTTAACAAGTTAAGCAGTGTGAACGTTTTACCTCATATTAATGGAAATATAACAAGTTACGCAGTGTGTCTCACACAGTTAACGATGACAGCAGGACCCTGCCATTTGGTTTTCTTTCCCTCATCGCGTGCTTGCTTCACAAGAGGCCAAAGTTTATTTCTGCACTCTCTCTCGTGTTGAGTTAAATCCTCAGTCATCTGAAGGTTCTTTCTCTTCATGACATCAGCGTTGAGGGAAGCTCTCCATAATTTGAATCTGAAGGTGCGCATGGTGAACTGAATGATGATGGGACGTGTGCTTTTATTCTCTCTCGGGCGTCCGACCCTGTGCACGGTGTCCACCATGAATCCAAGCTTGCTCTTTTCCTCTGGGATGATTTCAGCGATGATCTCCAGCACCTCCTTCCTCACATCCTCATTGCTTCTTTCTGGCAGATTCAGAAGACGGAGATTCCATCTCCTACTGTATCACTCCGACTCTTCTTGTTTCTCCCTCAAGGTTGTCATCTGGTCACTCATCTTCTTCACTGTGTCATCAGTTCCTTTCCACTGGATTTCCAGCCCTTTGACATTTTCCTGCACTTTAGCAATCTCAGCTGTATTTTTCATTATCATTTCTTCAAACTTCAAAAAACGGTCATTCAGGCCATTAATGGCTTTTAGGATGTCAGCATTCGATACAGATTCCTCTTCTTTAGTGCAGACCTTCTTCGGATTTGGACTTTTCGTGGGAGTATCAGGAAGAGGTGTACATAAGCCAGAGAACGAATTATCAGCATCTATATCCATTATTAGGCCTCCCTTTCTCACATTCTTGGCATCTCTCTTTGACATCTTAGCACACGTGTCCTGGCTGTTAGCAAAACTTTGGTTAACAGCTAACAGTTTGTAAGCTAGTTGCTACGTCGCAAAGTTTTATGAGCAAAAGTCCTTTTGTTCGGGCGAATTACCTTACTAGATGCGAGAGCAACGTTCCACTCCTTCGTTAGTCAATCATTTATTTTCAATAACTCAATTTAAACCATTGGTACTCAGTCAGAGTCTCGGAGCTTAGAAAAAGACGTCTGCATAGGTCGCCATCTTGGACCAACCCCGGTTAGATTTTCGTCCGACTTGATCCCGACTTGCTCTGACGTCATGCACACGTGGGCAACGATAATCTCACGAGACCAAGGCGGCCGCAGTTCTGAGACGCAGGTAGCGCTGTCAGTACCCGATCCGTTCCACCTGCACAATCCGTTCTGCGCATGTGCAAGATGACACGTATGCCATGACGTAGGCGCAGATGATAATGCTGCGTTCAAGCCACCTCGAAATAACAGGCACCGCCCCACTGGTTACGTTGTTTCTGCAGCTAGATTCAGTCTAAAATAACGTTAAGTCAAACTTAATGGGAAAAGCAGGCTACAGCTACATTAAGACATTACAGTAATAACAATAAAGACAAGTATTGAGTGATTGTATTTTAAATGAGCACAAGTAAAGTAGAACTGACGTAACAGCTGTTATATATGTTAACGTTTTATTTTGAGGGTCTTTTAAAGTTTACATGCTGTCTCAGCTAGCGGTTAGCCGAATTAGCTGTTAGCTAAACTAACGTTAGCTTAACTGTGGAGGCTACGGCAGACCGCTGCAATCAGCTAGCGGTTAGCCAAATTAACCGTTAGCTAAACTAACGTTAGCTTCCCGGTGGAGGCTAACGGCAGACCGCTATAATCTCCTAGCGGTCCGCCGAATTAACCGTTAGCTAAACTAACGTTAGCTTCCCGGGGGAGGCTAACGGCAGACCGCTATAATCACCTAGCGGTCCGCCGAATTAACAGTTAGCTACCGCTATAATCACCTAGCGGTCCGCCGAATTAGCTATTAGCTAACTAACGTTAGCTGGAGGCTAGCGTGTGAACATCTTGCGCATGCGCAGAACGGATCGTGCAGGTGGAAGCGGTGCCGTTATTCCAAGGTGGTGGTGGAATGAATGCAGCATTATCATCTGCGCCTACGTCATGGCATACGTGTCATCTTGCACATGCGCAGAACGGATTGTGCAGGTGGAACGGATCGGGTACTGACAAGCGCAGTTGCTTTTCACCAACTGCAAGAGCCAGGCGGATGCAGGTGGACCCAGGGCATGCTGGGAAACGCCGGCCTCTCAGCTGATCAAACAGCTGATTGGTTCAGAATCGACTCAACATGATGACGTTTTATATAAACTTTTTATTGATTTTGAATCGGAGGGATTTTAACTGCGATTGTCTGATTTAAAAGCTTATTCTGTACAAAACACATGTAGTGTGGCTGATAGTGATGTTTAGAAGTCAGAGAGACTAAATCTGTTCAGATTACGGATCATCTACAGTCTGTTGGTGATTAAAATCAGCAACAGATCACATGTAGAGAATTTTGGCAGCTACTCTGTCATAATAAAACCAACTGGAGACTGTGTAGGAGCTGATATATGGGTCTGATAACATTTTATTAAACCGGAATCGGACCCGAACGGACCACAGTGTTTGTGTCACTTCCTGTTCATCCTGAAGGCTGCTGGAATCAGCTGGAAAACTGTCCGACTTGAGGGACTTTTGTCCCCGCCCCCCGCTGCTGCCGCCTTCTCTCGTCTACAGGCGAGGCGCAGTTCATCTCGAACGAGCCCATTGCTATTCTATGACTAAGCACTGCTGTCAGGAAATAATCATAACTAAGCAGTAGCCTACTGCAGTTCTAACGTTACGTGTGGTTTGTTCAAGTGGTGCTGCCGTACCCCAGCAGAAGCTGTTGTACGACTGCTGTGGGTAAGTCAAATACACTGTACGATCTCTTTTCATATGTATTAAAAAATAGAAAACTAGAATGTAATACGAATGATATGTAGACTATATTACTGTTGGTCCGTGTACTTTTTCGTTCATTCGATTTTCATTTCATAAACAGGTATTAAAAAACAAAAAACGAATGGTTATTTGATTTTCGTTTTAAAACACGACATTTGAAATTGAAATACAATGCGTTTTTTCTTTTTCATTGTCGAAATGGGATGGGAGAAATTTAAAATATGCTGTGATTTTTATTTTCTATTTTATATAACAAAAATAAAATCACTCGAAAACAGAAACGAAAAAAGGCTTGTTTTTTTATATTCGGAGACCGGATGTTGTCATTTCCAAGGCAACAGCGCCAGCCTAGCCTACCAGTGTTCAGCCCAGGCCAAAATTACTTTGGAAACCTAGCTAGCTATACTCTTGATAATCCTTGGGGGGAATTTTATTTCATAAAACTAAAAAATCTAACCCAAAGTACAATTATTATGGACGTTAGCTGACATTAAGGGTGTCTGCTTCATTAAGGGAAATTGTAAGGAAAAAGCTTAACGTGGTTAACCATTAAGCTTTTTCACGTTAAGCGATTTTTTGATCACTGTTTATAAACAGTGATCAAAAAATCTAACCCAAAGTCGTTATGGACGTTATCTGACTGATAACTGACTGATATTTGATTGATCATTGTTTAGGTACATTAAAGTTAAGCTTTTTTCACGTTAAAGCGTTTTAGAATGTCCCGGCTGCAGCTGAGGGAATCTGTAGCCTAACTTCCGTTTTTTGCCCCCCTTTACATAAATATACATATGGCTATGAAATAGATCATGAAATACAGGCTTTAGTCATAATAGTTCAATAGCCTAAATACATGTATGTTTTACTATGTATTTCGAGGGACTTTTATTTATTCCATCTATTTATATGCACGTTATATTTAAGGGAAGTTTGGTTATCTCACAGACTCAGACTAAAAGCAGCAGCAAGCCTGCCTGACATCAGTGCATCATAGCATATCACTATCTGCAAATAAAATAAAATATGAATAAATCACGAGCGCGGCAGATTCCCAGCTCAGCTAGAGCGGGTAACGCAGCTCTGCAGACGGACCAGAGTCAGTCAGCACTGGGGGGCCAACCACGGGGACCGAGGTCACAGGGCTGGTGGCTAGCTGCTAGCTAGCTGCAGCAGCAGCTAATATTAGAATATTAGACCCAGCACCGGAGGTCTGATCCCCATGATCTGATCCCGAACCGCCGGTGACTCTGCCAGATCAGCAACAGAACGTTTGGGATTGTTAACGGTGACGTAACGGTAACGTTACAGCCGTGAACTGAAAGTCTGTTTCCTCAGCTGGTTCGACTCTCTTGGGGCGAAGTTGTCTGCGGCGGGTAGAGACAGAGAGTCAGAGGGAGGCAGGGAGAGAGGGGAATAAATACATGTGACATTATGAAATAAAATCCCCCCCCAAGCATTATCAAGAGCACAGGTTTCCAAAGTAATTTCAGCCTGGGCTGAAAGCAACACTGGTAGGCTAGGCTGGCGCTGTTGCCTTGGAAATGACAACATCCGGTCTCTGAATATGAAAAAAAAAACCTTTTTTAATTTCTATTTCCGAGTGATTTTATTTTTGTTATATGAAATAGAAAATGAAAATCACAGCATATTTTTAATTTCTCCCATCCCCTTTTGACCATGAAAAGGAAAAAAATGCCTTGTATTTCAATTTCAATTGTTGTATTTTAAAACGAAAATCAAATAACCATTCGTTTTTTGTTTTTTAAGTCTGTTTATGAAATGAAAATCGAATGAACGAAAAAGTACACGGACCACTGTTGATTGTGGTCGTTTTTGTAGTGTTATTTAAATGATAAATGTATGAATGGATATTGTCCCGCAGTGTTTTGCTAAATTCTTGTCAAAACGTTAGCTAGCTAATGTTAGTATACATCCCTTGCATGGTCAGGGCCCTAAAGTATAATCCGTTTTTCGTTTTAAACCAAAAACGAAAAAACAAAAAAACGGGTCGATATTTCGTCCGCTCTGGACAGGAAGTAACATTAACGTGTCAAAATAAAAGTATAAGAGCTTTAATAACTGCCAGAAGAACAATGTACTTTAGCTTTTGCCTGTAGCTTGTCAGATTAAGCTACAGTTAATTATTTAGGGTTATATAAAGTATTTAATTGAGCAACATTCATTAATATAAGCCACAAAGGGAGTAAGAATGGATATTGTTTTAAAATAGAAATAGGATTATAATATTTTTTGCCAGAAGAATGAGGCACTTTATGAATACATTGTTTGCCTGTAGCTTGTCAGATTAGGCTAAAGTTAGCTATTTAGGGTGATATAAAGTATTTAATTATTAAATAATAATTTTTAAATCACATGAAATATGCATTCATATATTATTAGCCTATGTGTGGCAGTTATTGACTAGTTACTCTAATCTTACACCAGCCAGTAAAAAGGCATCTAACACTTGTGTTGTCTTCGGGTTAAATTTGTCGTGTTTTCAAAGTTTCTTATAAGAAATTTGGGTTTCTTTCAACCAAATTAACCAAAAATAACATGCATTGTTCCCTTCCAATGCTCTTTGCAAGTAAATTAATATTCACAACTTTCATAACATTTTGGGTGTTTTATTCAAATTTATAGTAGTTATGGTCTTCCCGGGTGAATTTTGACCTGGTAGTGCAATAAGGCACTATTGAGCTTTACAGAAGATATATTTACAAGATACAAGACACAGACAGACACACACACACAATTGTTGGGTCTTTGTAAATTATAGAGTGTGGTCTAGACCTACTCTATCTGTAAAGTGTCCTGAGATAACTCTTGTTATGATTTGATACTATAAATAAAAGTGAATTGAATATACCAGTCTGTTATAATCCAAAACAACTAATAATATATCCTCATCTTACTTAGAAATTAGGTATAATTCATGTAAATGAGGTCTGTTGACCATGAATGCAAAAAATAAGTGTAAAACTAATGAGTGGAATGAAGTTGGATAAAAGGGGTAACCCAGAATTGAGTGATAAATTACTTCATGCTTTATGAAATGGTCAATTTAGTTATGCCAATAACATTTATAATGACCCAATTTATAAGACAACACAAGGGCTAAACCACTTGACCACTTAAATGAAAAGGCTTCTTTTTGCAACTCTGCAGAATATTCATGTGACATGGTTGACCAACTTAACTGCCAATACAGTTTTTTACAATCACTTTGCTACTAATTTCAGAACCTGGATGTCATTTTTCAAAACTCTAGACACAAAACTCAAAACGATCATCACTTGTAACACAGGCTGTCCAATGTTCAAAACATTGCATTGTGCATTCATATCTTTAAAGAAATATTGCACTTGCACAATCACTGGTTCAAAAAAATATATATTGTGAAATACCATTGAAACATTACTTTAGATACACCCACACAAACGCCACACATAGTTTCACTGGGTCATCGTTTAGACAATCATTAAATATTGTAGTACAAAATAGGTGATACATGTTTCATTATGGTACTACAAGTAAAAGTACTGCAGTAGAGAGAATACTACAGACCAATGTGGTACAAGTATGTATATATATATATATATATATATATATATATATATATATATGTATGTATGTATGTATGTATGTATATATATGTGTATGTATATATATATATATATACACACACACACACACACACACACATATACAGTACTTTATAAATTATATATCTCAATCATCAGTAACAAGTTGGCGGAATTGGACCAGCAATTCCAAGGGCCTGCATCCATACAGTGCAATACTGTCAATACAGTCAATAGTCTTGAAGGTGGTACATGGGAGCATAGCAACAGTGTCTGATAAACAGTAGTATATTACAGTAAAGAAGGATGATGAAAATTTACATCCATAAATAATGTAGTCTAATTGGTTCATGCTCCACGCTAAGTGGTGACAATAAATCTTGTTATCTAGAAACTTTCATGATCTAAACATGGAATATTGTTTGTCTGTTTCCATACAACTATGCATTAAGAGTAATGCAACAGTTACTTCTCATTTTGTGTAGTTGTATGAATTGATAGTTAGATCATTGTAAGGAAATTAATAGATAATCATCTGAACTGTAATGTGTGAATTGCTTTTTGAAATACTTTGATGTTAAGTTGTGTCATAATGAACAGGTGATCTTTGTTAAATGAACAAATGATCTCAGCTTTATGTGTGTTGTATCCAAGCAATTGAAAAAGTGTTAAGAGTTTTGAAAAATGTGCATTTTGATCATTGGTTGTGAGTTTTGTGTCTAGAGTTTTGAAAAATTACGTCAAGGTTCTGAAATTAGTGCCAAAGTGATTGTAAAAAGCTGTGATGATTGTACAAACGATGACCCAGTGAAACTATGAGTAGCTTGTGTGTGGGTGATCTAAAGTAATGTTTCAACAGTATTTCACAATCAATTAGTTTTTTGAACAGATGATTGTGCAAGTGCAATATTTCTTTAAATATATGAATGCACAATGCAATGTTTTGAACATTGGACAGTCTGTGTTACAAGTGATGACCATTTTGAGTTTTGTGTCTAGAGTTTTGAAAAATGACATCATGGTTCTGAAATTAGTGATTGTGAAAAACTGTAATTTGAGTGTGATGAAGAACTCTGTGATGCAGATACAACTGGGCCACATTGCAAACTTCTCAACATATTAGTGAGGAAGCTGCCATGTTGCTTCTCTCATCCTGGTCTCCTCAGGCCCTGCAGACTGGACCACACTTGTGGTTTACTTCTAGAATATTACAGTAGGCCACTTTGCTGATTCAGATTTGCCACTTGAGTCCACAGCACCATACAATATATGATAAACATGCACCAGCCTTTGTGAAAGTGTATGTTCAGAGAGAGAGAGAGAGAGAGAGAGAGAGAGAGAGAGAGAGAGAGAGAGAGAGAGAGAGAGAGAGAGAGAGAGAGAGATCTCGGTTGTAACATTAAACATTTGCATGATTCTGTGCCATCTGCTTCTCCTCCAACAATACAATGGCAGTAAATATTTATATTGCTTACGAGGAGATGTCCGTTATCTTGATCAGAAAAATAATGCATTGCAAAGTCAGGACTGGTACCAATTATTTAATTTACAACACACAAAAGCACACAAGCAAACAGCAGCACATCGTTTTTGTTATTTAGTTCTTTGAGTTTTATGTTATTACGGTGTTATGTTCTAAGTCTTATTATATGTGCTTTAGTTCACTTGTTTATTTCTATTACATTACATTAAATGACATGTCATTTAGCTGGTGCTTTTATCCAAAGCGACTTACAATTAAGTAAAAGGGAGAGGGAAATCGGAGCACCTGGAGAAAACCCCATGCAGACACGGGAAGAACATGCAAACTCCAAGCAGAAAGGCCCCGGGCCACCAGGGTTCCAACCCAGTAGCTTCTTGCTGTGAGGCCACAGTGCTTACCATTGACCATTCCTTATTGTAATTCAACCACACAATACCTATCATGAATTATATTTTATTATCCAATATTGGCCAACTACTGTTTCAAGGGCTTAGTATGAGCAGTGAACATCTAACGAGCTGGATGATCCAGGCACAGGTCCAGCAGTGAGGAGGTCTACCATGCTCACCATGAACTCTGGTCCAGTCTGCAGGGCTTGAGGGGACCAGACGAGGATGAGAGAGTCTTCAGTACACTTAAAATTGTTTATTTAAAAAATGTTCTTCATCACATTGACATGTTCACTGGTAACTAATGTGGTCAACCATGTCACATACAATATTCTGCAGAGCAATTTATAAAAGCCCTTATATTTTTTGCCTTTTTTTTTACTGGCTGATGTAAGATTAGAGTAAAACTAGTCAATAACGCCACACATAATGCTAGGGGAATGCAGATTTTATTTAAAATGTGATTTAAAAATTATTATAATCCTATTTCTATTTTAAAACAATATCCATTCTTACTTAATTTGGTTGAAAGAAACCCAAATTTCTTATAAGAAACTTTGAAAACACGACAAATTTAACCCGAAGACAACACAAGTGTTAGATGCCTTTTTACTGGCTGGTGTAAGATTAGAGTAACTAGTCAATAACTGCCACACATAGGCTAATAATATATGAATGCATATTTCATGTGATTTAAAAATTATTATTTAATAATTAAATACTTTATATCACCCTAAATAGCTAACTTTAGCCTAATCTGACAAGCTACAGGCAAACAATGTATTCATAAAGTGCCTCATTCTTCTGGCAAAAAATATTATAATCCTATTTCTATTTTAAAACAATATCCATTCTTACTCCCTTTGTGGCTTATATTAATGAATGTTGCTCAATTAAATACTTTATATAACCCTAAATAATTAACTGTAGCTTAATCTGACAAGCTACAGGCAAAAGCTAAAGTACATTGTTCTTCTGGCAGTTATTAAAGCTCTTATACTTTTATTTTGACACGTTAATGTTAATTCCTGTCCAGAGCGGATTTCTTTTAGTCAACTTTGATCTTAAGACGTAAGACCGAGTGTTCCATCAGATGTTCAATGATTATGCACATTATAAAAATGAGCCCGTATTCTCGCTCTTGGGTTGAAACGGAAAGATGAATAACAAAAAAGCAACAGTTGAAAAACGAGCAATTTTCCACTTAATTTTCAAATTGCATGGACATTGAAAAAACGGGAAAACGGAGCTCATATTTCCGTTTTTTGGTTTTTGGATTTAAACGAAAAACGAAATATCGACCCGTTTTTTTGTTTTTTCGTTTTTGGTTTAAAACGGATTATACTTTAGGGCCCTGACCTTGCATTAGCGCGTAACTTCAGCCAGGACATGCATGAAAGACAACGTTAATGGAAATACTTAATTTTGTGCTGGAACTGTTGCTCTAATTGTATATGGTGGAATTGTGGTAACACACTTTTTGGGTGAGAGACTATTTTCAGTGATTATTACCTTTTAATAGCAACGTTACATTTGTCAGAGAGCCATCGAGGAAAGTGTCTGTATTGAAAATGTTACTTTCTCATGATAAAAATCATTATTCGTGTGGAAGACGAAGGGTGGTGACATTTGGGCAGCCTCAGAAAACAAGAAAAGTCAGTTGAGAGCTTGAGAAAATGAGTACCAGCCAGATGATACAAGTGTACAGCAGTACAAGAGATGAGTAGAAGTAGAGCTATATAATACAATACACTATTAGACATTTTTATAAAATGAATAAATGGTGTCAATCCCGGGACTGGGTTGGGTGGCACAGAGGGTGCAGGTTTGGTCCCCCCCAAAGTTCACTTCATGCTTACGGCCTTGTTTTAATTATACAACAGAAAACTCAGACAGGACAGACTCAGTACTGCGATTAGAGACACAGCAATAGCTTCCGTGCGTCTATGGCCCGACGGCCTTCTCCTCTGAATTTGTCCCTCTGTGCAAAGAGCGTCAGAGCCAGGGCCATGAAAATCTCAACAACCATGGATGCTGATTTAAAACTGTTAGTGATGTTAGAAAATGTCTCTTTTTATAGTAAAGGTTGCGGAGCCCTAGCAGAATAAATAGATTGATCACAAATCAATATAATGGTTAGTTGCAGCCTTAGTTGAGTCTCCTGTGAAAGACTATCAATGGCTGCATCGAGCGGAAATAGCAACGAGACAGGAACATGTCTGAAACCACAGTCCTACAATCTGTGATCTGTCAGCAGTTTCTTATCAAACCATCAGTTTCGCCAGAAATTCAGTTCAGAGAAGTTCCCTTCAGTCCAGAGTGTAAACATCACGCACAGTGGCCTCACAGAGATCAGCCTCGTTTTCCTACTTTAGTTCTGTACAACATCATAATGAGAGGCCATGTCCTGGATGAAAGGAAGGCTGCAACAGCCTACAACCAAGATGGCCACCACCCCTAAACAAGGGGTGTCTATGGCGTGGACATTTTCGCTTATAACTCCAGAACAGTACGTCCTAGGCACTTGGAAACAGCTTCCGTCAGACATAATTAGGGGGCGCTGAATATGCAGAACTTGTCCCCGAGTCTCTACGACCGTTCAGGAGATACAGACATTTTGACTAAAAAAAAGTGACGTAGCTCGGAACCGGAAGGAGAAGCTGGTGTGTCAGCTCGGCTGCAGAATAGAGCAGGTGGTGAGGTTTGAGGGGGAAATTCCCATCTCCTTTGAGCCCTGCTTGGCACTTACTCAGTTTAAAGTGCTACATAGAGCACATTACAGCAAAGCTAAGCTAGCTGAAGCAGGTGTTCTTTTTCCCCTGCTAATCTTACTCACGCTTCTTGGTCCTGTCCTTCCCTTGAAACATATTGGTCGGGAGTGTTCAAAATTTTATCTGAGGCTCTCAATATAACCATCGAACCGAACCCTTGATTGCGATATTTGGTATCCTCTCGGAAACAGTTACTAGAGCCCAGTCCGATGTTATTGCATTTACCTCTGCTTGCCTGCCATAGAATCCTTCTAGGGTGGAAATCCACCACACCTCCATCGCTAGGATGTTATGCTTTTACTTATGTTAGAAAAAATTCAATTTACACTGAGAGGGTCAATTAAAAAACTTTTACTTGAGATGGCAACCCATCATTACCTACTTTCGGAACTTAAAAGGACTGGAGCCCGAACCCATATGATCTACCTTGCACTTCCACTTTTTCTTCTTTCCTCTTTGAGAATGCGCGGTGTACAGGCTTATAAAACACCTATTTTTATCAGACGATTTACTAAGGCTGTTATTATCAGTATTACTATGGCATTTCGATATGCCTTGATCTCCGTCTCTCCCCCCTCCCCTTCCCTTTTCTTTTTTTTCCTGTTTTTTATTTCTTTATAATAAATTAATAAAGTTTTTAATTTTACATTGCCATTAATCTTTTACTTGTAATGTTGTAATGCTAGTTTAAGGCATTTTGATGAATGATGTTTATGACGGTTGTTGGAAAAAAGGTTGGAAATATTTTTATACTGATACACACTTTATTCTATGTATTTCCTGTGGAATTTCCATCAGTGAACCGATTTAAAAAAAAAAAAAAAAAAAAAAAGTGAAGGAGTCGGCCTCTATGACGAGTCCTAGAAGGCCTTCCAATGCAAGCTTGCACTGGAGGAATTATTCTACGGCCGCTCTCTTTCCCCACTGGATTTCCAGCTATCAGTGAGCTTCGGGGTCAACACAGTGGCTGAAAAGAGCTTAACAAACACCAGAGGGTTTCTGGGACTTGCATCCTATAGTAGTGCAAGCTGTGGTGAAGGTCCCCCCCAATACATCACTGGACTCACAACAAGCTCCAGAGGGACCAGATAGAGCGCCTTTTCCCTCTATGCCAGACCCTGGAGGCTCAACCGCCAGTCACAGGTGCAGCACTGATTAGAGTGCTACTAGGGGACATCTGCAAGAGGAACAACAGAATCCCCATGGCTGCGCTTTGTTCCAACACACCACCTGGTAGGCTGATCAGGCATTGGATCTAGAGACCTTCTGCAAGGAGTTGTCAACCAAACAATGCTTTCCAGTCCCTAACGTGTTCCAAAGGGCTCGTACCCTGGTGGAACTGGCTGGGAAGAAGACTGTGTGATGAAAGGGTTTGTGGAGGAAAAGGTAGTATTCTTCCCTGACATCAAGTTCAGGAACGTGAGGGGCAGCAAGGTGTGGTGGAATTTCAGGGACTTCCTCCAGCTGCACCCTGCAGACCAACCCCCATCCCAGCTGTCAACGGTTGCTGCCCTGACCTTGAGTGTTTGCACAGAGATGGAGAGGCAGTCTCTTGCATATTCAAGGACCATGGAAAAGTACCGCGATGCAAGCCACTTTTTCTCTCCTGCCACCTGCCATCAAGGGGATGCTGATAGTCAAGGTTTTATTCTGCACTCTGATTACTTTAGCGTCAAAGTGATGAGGAAGAAAATATGATGTATTCCAGTAACGCACCGCCTCTTCCTGTACGCAGATACAACCTGTTGACAGCACATGTGATATTCAGAGCAGTGAGCAGACAGACGATAAGACGGAGACTCTCCACCTGGACATGGATCACCTGTTGTTGTTGTTGCTGATGCTGCTGTGGAGCTCAGGTACGACTCTGCTTTAAACATCATCTCTTCTTATCATTGATTGATTCTTTATTTCCGTGTCAGGAGCACAAAGTTTCAGTTGTAGTGTTCAAACAGATCAGAACTAAGTTTTTGATTATATTTTGAGTCAGTTGTTATTTCTGCAACATCCAACCCTTATCCTAATTATTGATAAAACACTGAACTAATGATTACATAACAAAAAATATAACATTACTGATAATCAAACACAGCGGTGATCCAGAATCACCAGGAAATCTGCTGCATTTAGCACACTGTTTTTCTGCTTTGGGGTGAAGATGTGTTAACATTCTGAGTTTAAATTGTTTAAAGTCTGTGGAAACTTCTGCGTCTGCGGACTCCGTATGAACCACGCTGATAATCAGTATTAATCTCTGGGTGCTGTGGTTTTCATCATTAAGCGGAAAATTCTGCATTGACAGATTCCGCCTCATGACAGATTGACAGGAAACACTGCAGCATGTGATCAGTCCGACTGCGTTTGAGTTGATCAGAATGATATGAGGATTTATTCACAGCAGATTTATCTAAATGCTAACACACAACACTTCCTGCTGCTGCTTCGCATTAAAACACCTCAACGGCACAAACGGGGCTTTTATTGTGAAGCAGTCAGAGGAAACCAAGGGGCGTAATTTTGGGTTCAACACAGGGTTGAGATCTCCAGTTTTGAGCAAAATTTAAATATTGTATATATTATTTCCTGCATTCTGGTGAATTTTACTCCAATTTGTGCCTTTTGCATCACTTTATGTTGCAAATATCTTTATTTATGTAAAGGAAATTATGATATTAATATTATGATTGGGTGGATTGCACTGGGGTGGGTTACACTGTCCAGTTTTGATTATTGGGGGGAAATTATGCCTATTTGGCTTGGGGAGAGAGGGGGAGATGTCTGCAAAGAGTCATTAATACATAAGTAATTCATTGCTTATTTCCAGACCCAAACAGAATCTGTGGATTTTTTATTTTTTTTTACAGTTTTACCCTAACCCTTAATACTTTTAGCCTTTGAGCACATTTTTGATGCATTTGACATACTCGAAAACTCATGAAAGTTGGCGCACACATCAAAACCTGAGCATTGCGAGACTATACATTGATTTTGGTCAAGGACAGAGCCTGTCCTGAACCAGATTACGCAATGACCTACCCAAGTGTCCCCCGTTCTCCAAGGGGAATCAGCTCATGGAATTACCCTGAAAAGGAGCACTATGAGGCCCATACATGCATCCCAGCCACCCTTCTGGTATTCCCAGTTGGTGAAGGACATTTGGGTAGACATTTTTTATTTGCCAAATGTCCCAATATTAGGGAAAGGTAAACCTGGGCTTTTTGGCAAGCTTTTCAATGTTGGATTTGGTCTTCCCAAGTGATGCAAATTAACCTCCTTCCTGTGCCGGGATTTTTGATGCTGGGTTCCGTGAGTCCTGTTATTTGCTTTATTATTGCCTTTATTCATTGTCTCTTATGTATTGCTTTTATTTAATGCTTCTTTTTATTGTAACCTGTCCCATACCCAGAGGTGGAAAAAGTACTAAAATGTATTGTACTCAAGTAAGAGTACCAATACTTTGATGAAATATTACTCAAGTAAAAGTGAAATTACCTATCTCAAAAATTACTCAAGTAGTTCATTCAAAATGTACTTCAAGTAAAAGTTACTTAGTTACATAAAAAAAAAATATATAAAAGGGGGCGGAGGGATCCCTCTCATGTAGTGAAAATAATAAAACAATTGGTTTTTAATTAAAGAAAAATCTATACAAATGTTATGTTATTATTACATGTGTATACATGTCACACATGACATGCTAGAATCCTCTCCAAAAAAACTGAGCTCTCCCTTTACCATTCACACTGCTGACTGTAAATTCAAAGGCTCTTTTACATTCAAACCGGTGACAATTTCATTTGTTCAACCGAGACTAATGTTCAGAGTATCTTTATTAGTCTCCCTAAGGAGAAATTTGTTTTGTACACTGGGAAAAAAAATGCTGCAAGAGTTAACAGCCCAGACTAGCAGCTAGCTTCTACACATCTAAGTAGCCTGTGTCCTACATACGTTGTCCTATGGGTTGCAAATGCTAGACAAAAATTTGCAATGCCACTAAACATGTTGTTTTGCTAATTGGCAATTTGCTATTAGTCATGAAAACTTTGTTTGAAGTACCAATGCACAAATACTTACCAAAACATGCTTTTTCGTCGTTTTGGAAAGCAGAATTCGATGTTTCAGCTAGCATTTCTACTGAAACAGTCTCTGAACCGTCGTCGCTTGCCTGATCCACCTCCACCTTGTACAGAAAAACTTGGCGCCTGGTAGGAAGCCTAGATGCTGATTATTCGTCACTGTAGTTGTTGGGATTTTAACCCTGTGAATGCTGGATGATGTGTATTAGCCACTTCAGGGCTCCTATCAGAGAGCACGAGTCACCAGGTGGAGTTCAACTTTTTACTTGGTAGTAAGATGGTGCATTACAGGATTCACAAGCTGTATATTTTTGGATAAATGAAGGAAGTTTCTGAAATAAATCCAAAAAAGTTACATTAATGTCACAGCTGTTATAACTACTATTATTTTATATAACAGTGGGTTATTAATCACTTATTAACAAATACTTCCATAAAATGTACAATTAGTACACTGTCCAAGTAAAATGAGCATCCTCTCCAGCACAGTAACAATTAAAGCCCCAAAAAATTTATCACACACTAGCTAGTAACATGTGTGATGTGTGGCCGGATTGGTTCAGTGGTAGAGCAGGCGCACATATACTGAGAGGTTTATGCCTCAATGCAAAGGTCCAGGGTTCGAATCCGACCTGTGACAAATTTCCTGCATGTCTGACCCCCCACCTAGCTGTCCTGTCAAAAATTAAAGTTGGAAAAACCCACGAAAAAAAAACAAAAAACGTGATGTACAGTGGAAAGTCAGCAAGCTAGCAAAATACAGATAAACTAGCACACGTGTCAAACTCAAGGCCCGCAGGCCAAATCCGGCCCCTTGTAGATTTAGATATGGCCCGTATATCAATTTGGGTTTACGATACATTTAGGCCCGCCTAGTTGTGCGCTTTTAAACTGCAATTACCTGACATTCAAAGCAGAATTTGGCAGATTTGCCGACTCTGAGACTCAGAAATTCCCCCAGAAAGAACTCTTTTGATGACTTTTGTAGGGCTTCGTGTCAACAAAAAATGTGACAAAAAGCGTACCAAAAAAAGGCAAACTTCTGAACAGGCAACCGCCGTAATGAAAAGAAACACGAGTTAATCTTGGGGATTGCTTACGTAATTTACGTAATTAGCATACGTAACTAACGTATGAAGGTAAATATGGTGCAAAACGTGAGAGCTTGTAGAATACAATGTGAGAACTTGCAGAACAAAAAAATTTAACTTGTATGTTAAAATTTGCACTTGTAAAATAAAAATTTGCACTTGTAAAATAAAAATTTGCACTTGTAAAATAAAAATTTGCACTTGTAAAATAAAAATGTGCACTTGTAAAATAAAAATTTGCACTTGTAAAAATTATTCACATTTGAAGTCACAAAAGAAAAAAACATGAGAGCTTGTAAAAAAATCTGAACTTGTAAATTGAAATTTGCGCTTGTAGAAAAAATATTCACAAATGTGTAGATTGATATTTGCATGAACACAATGACAGCTGCAAACTTGTAATGCAACATTTACTCATGTACTTTTTTTTACTCAGGTTGATTTTCCATCACAACCACAACTCAGTGGTTACAACCTCTCGAATCTGTCACTGTATGCGGCTCTCTCGCATCACAAAGGCGAATCTGCGCTCGACTTTTGCAACACTTGTTGCGATACATTTGGTGCAAAACTAATTTGTACCTGTGGACTTAGGCTGTGGAGCTCTGATCCATACAGAACGGGAAAGCAGGGTTTCTATCGCCAGATGAGGGACAACTCTGTCCGGCTTATTTAGCTATATGTCGCATGGAAGCCTGGTTGAATAGCAAGCTAGCGTTAGCTAACTAACCAACCAGCCTGATTCTAAATAAATACCTTTTAATTATCTTAACACTTTTTAACAGTCAAACTGAAACACTGGCGGTGAGCTCCAGGTCCTGCAGGGCCGGACCCGTCACGCGTATCGGCCAGCGAACCATCGCTATTATTGCCAGAAAGCTGCTGCCGACCTCGACCTGCAGTCGGATCCCAGCGGGACACAGAGAGCCCCGCCCCGGTAGCAGCTCACCGCTAGTGTTGGTGGAATAGCAAGCTAGCGTTAGCTAACTAACCAGCTTCTAAATAAATACCTTTTAGTTATCTAAACACTTTAACAGTCAAACTGAAACACTGGCGGTGAGCTCCAGGTCCTGCGCCGCAGACGGACCGTCATCAGCGGGTAACACGTGCCAAGTTCTGCATCCCTGCCAAGACTTCCATCCATAAGGGGAAATAATGATTTTATAAGGCAAAGTAGCTACTGTTTAATTAAAATGTAGGCTATATACATTCCTTTGTCATGTTCATCAATGATGATTATAATTTTACAACGTTTAGAGACATCAATGTTTTATCAGACTATCATTTCCTTGCTACCTGGGTGCAAATCTCGGCAGCAACGAGGGTTAAGAGATGACGCATTATTCGGCAAAAATGATTGCTGCTGCCCGCGAGGTGGATGTAATTCTGCAGAAGCTATTGTTGCTGCCCAAGCGGGTGCAATGATTGGCAGTGAGGCACAACATCAGCAAAGCAAGCTGTGGTCATGGCCGGGGATGGGCCGATGCGCACGGTCGCGGGGGTCTCCGTGTCCCGCTGGAGCTCCGACTGCAGGTCGAGGTCGGCGCGAAGCTTTCTGGCAATAATAGCGATGTTGCTCCGCTGGCCGATACCCGCTGGTGACGGTCCGTCTGCAGGACCTGGAGCTCACCGCCAGTGTTTCAGTTTGACTGTTAAAAAGTGTTAAGATAATAAAAAGGTATTTATTTGGAATCAGGCTGGTTGGTTAGTTAGTTAACGCTAGCTTGCTATTCAACCCGGCTTCCATGCGACATAGCTAAATAAGCCGGACAGAGTTGTCCCTCATCTGGCGATAGAAACCCTGCTTTCCCGTTCTGTTGGATCAGAGCTCCACAGCCTAAGTCCACAGGTACAAATTAGTTTTGCACCAAATGTATGTCGCAACAAGTGTTGCGAGGTCGGCGCATACGCTCTTTGTGATCGCGAGAGCATACAGTGACAAATTCGAGGGTTGTAATCACTGAGTTGTGGTTGTGATGGAAAATCAACCTGAGTAAAAAAAAAGTACATGAGTAAATGTTGCATTACAAGTTTGCAGCTGTCATTGTGTTCATGCAAATATCAATCTACACATTTGTGAATATTTTTTCTACAAGTGCAAATTTCAATTTACAAGTTCAGATTTTTTTACAAGCTCTCATGTTTTTTTTTTTTTTTTTTTTTGTGACTTCAAATGTGAAATTTTACAAGTGCAAATTTTTATTTTACAAGTGCAAATTTTTATTTTACAAGTGCACATTTTTATTTTACAAGTGCAAATTTTTATTTTACAAGTGCAAATTTTTATTTTACAAGTGCAAATTTTAACATACAAGTTAAATTTTTTTGTTCTGCAAGTTCTCACATTGTATTCTACAAGCTCTCACGTTTTGCACCATATTTACCTTCATACTAACGTAGCCATAACTACACACACTGTAACCTACACAGTCTCCGTAGCGTGAGGAATTCACAACAGTAGTTGTTCCGGGCAAAAAAAAATGTCCTTCCTTTCGGTTTTCGTTAGTTTTTCTCAGTAACGGATGGGATTTGTAATGTAGCAAAATGCAATACTTCACTCAAAACGTAATCAAGTACATACCGATTTTAAAAACTACTTGAAAAATACAAAACAAAACTACTCAATACAGTAATGTGAGTAAATGTATTTGGTTACTTTCCACCTCTGCCCCTACCTTTATCCTCTCACATTTTTAACTATTGTTTGGTGACTGTTCAACACATTCTCACTCCCATCGCATCAAAAGGTGATGACTGGTTAGGTGCCTTTGGCGTTTGTTATTGACACAAAAAGTCTCTATTTAGACATGCTTGGTCGGGACTCTTGCCATCACTATTTGATGGTCTAGGTCGGTGGAGTCGTGTCTAGCCCTTTGGCGTCATGTTTAGACGTGCTTGGTCGGGACTCCTGGCGTCACTTTCTGACACTCTGGGTCGGGACGTATGTTTAACTGACACGCGTACTAGAGTGGGAGAGTTAGGTTTAGGAAAAGATGGTGGATGGGGTTACAAAATGTACGTTTTAGTGACACGCGGGGCAAGAACGTTACACGAACCCCGGTCTCATGGGTGAAAGTCCTGTGTTTTTTGACCAATCCACCCCCCCAACCTGCTTCCATACGCGGAATGTCGGTCTTTCATACTACTGTAGGATTTTATTCTAAAATGTGACCGATGACCGGTCTGGCCCTAAAAAGGCCAGACTTAATCTGACTCCAATTCTATGGTCACTGAAGAGTGTTCGTTTACTGGTAGATCAGAGGAAAAGACTCAGGATTCAAATTAAGACTCCAGATTCATCCAGTTAAAGTTAATAACATTGCAAAATACAATAAACTTCCACACAAGGATGCACAAGGATCAGATTACTTCAAGACAAAACAGCCTATTGCTAAAACCTAGCAAACAGAGTTTCCCCCAGCATCTGATGCCGGCTAACCCAGAACCCTCACTTTTTATCCATTTCCTCTGCTTCATTCGTGGTGCTGTTATCAGTTGGACGTAGTCCCGATCTTCTGGCTGCAGCCGGCTAACGATATGTAACACACTGTATGAAAACATGACCCTGAGTTCTCTCATTCTCAGCTCAACAGAGACAAGTCGCTATAGTTGGGTCCGAACACCTGTATGTTTTTAATCTCCTACAAACTAAGGAGTTTCCTGAGAGCTAGGTCATTTTCATACTCTGGGTCACAAATCACGCGCTTGCAAAACACTGACCATTGTTGCCTCGTTCCCCCTTCTGATCAGAGAAGACCTTTTTTCTCAGGCAATAATCTCAGACTCCCTTTATAATGTTAAATCACTGTAAAACCAGATGGCCTCTCATAACCCTGGGAAACAAGGCAACAAGGTCAGCATCATGCACTCTACAAACCTGTTACTCTTACTCTCACAAATATATTCTAACACTACTTGCTACCGTTTTCCCTCTTTTATACTACGTCACCATACACCGCCGTGGTCGAGCTGCTGCTCTGCCCGGTGCATTCCATACAGACGCTAAAGGGGGATTTTTGCGTCATTATCTGACGCTGAGAGACATTGACAAAGCTTCACTATATGACGACTTGGCAGTTTTTTACATTTAAATACAAAGATAAAAAAAATTAGCTGCAGAGGTGACATAGTCTTGCTCTGTCTCTCTGCTGCCCTCTTTTCGGCCGGATGTCCCTTACCTTCCGTTTTCTTTGTGTTGTAATTTTTAACTCCCAGTGGATTTATGAGGACTATGGTTAACTGCTCCTCAGATCTCTGTAGGGTAAATCCAGACAGATAGCTAGACTATAATTTGTTTTTTTTGTTGAACGTACATGTTCCACCACAACAAGTTCCTTACTGAGACTATTTAGCAGAGGCACCGTGGCTCCGTCTGGCGCTTAGCGCCACCCAAGATGATTGTGATTGGTTTAAAGAACTGCCAATAAACCAGAGCACGTTTTCCTCCCATCCCGGAATGCTGTGTGGACTAGCCAGACCCTCCTTTGCAGCGCTGTGGAGGAAGGTCTGGCAATGTGAGACTATTGAATTCATCACACGAGGTATGGGCTGGGTCCGGATTGACTTACCGGATTGACTTGCTGTTTGGTTCGATTTGAGAACCCCTGTGATAGCAAATAATATTAGATTAGGTTAGTTAAAGATAATTACAGAATACATTCTCTTTAGATTACTGCCAAACAGCAGACTTGTGTTCTGTGTATTCACACGTTCATCCCACTGATAGTAGATTGGTAAAATGACTCTTCACCGAGTTGTTTTTGAGCTGCTAGAAGATTCTTTACAGAACAACCTGGGAGAGTTTGTCCTGTCTACGGCTGTGATCCATTCATGCTGCTTTATTTATCTTTTCTTTTCAGGACTCCAGGCAGAAGGAGAACACAATTCACCAGGTACACAGAGAAAGAAATAACGAATCATTGAAGCATAATCACCAGCTTCAGTTTGATTTTTCCTTTATTTGATTCACTTCTTTTGCTGATGACTCTCTGGTTTTTGTTCAGAGTCTGTCAGGTTGGTGGGAGGAGACAGTCGCTGTGCAGGAACACTGGAGGTGAAACATCACGGCGAATGGAGACCAGTTGATTACGATCTCTGGACCCTGAAGACAGCAGATGTTGTCTGCAGGAAGTTGGACTGTGGCTCTGTTGTTTCTGTAGGAAAGAGAACAGAGTCCTCAGAGAACTTTACGCATGAGCATGAGTATGAGTATGAGTATGAGTACAACAATCCCTTTTTTCAACAAAATCTCAAAGTCAAATCTGTGTGGAGGATCGACTCTGACTGTGTTCAGTCAGATCTGAGAGAGTGTGCAGAATCATCTTTCTCTTCCTACATCATGGATCTCACCTGCTCAGGTAAGACCATCAGTGACATCATCTATGATCTTTTTTATTGGATTGCATTTTTTTAACGCTAAACAAACAAATACACAACATACTTGACAAAACAAATATACACCAAAACCTAAAAAGTTAAACATAAAATGACCATAAATACACACAATTATAATAATAATTTGTAAATCACAGATCACAGTTCAAAGGTTGATAGGTAAAATAGTAAGTAAAGTAAATCATGTTACAGGAGAACATAATGTCCCATGTTTATACACATTGAAACCACAAGAGAGAAAAAATAAGAAATTAATATTTGATCTATTTCTCCCATCTTTTATCAAGTAAATGCATTTGACTTCTAAAGTAGTTTTCTCCAATTCATATATTTCATTCACCAGATCTGAGGCGTTGTTAAGTGAGCTAGCGGGCAAACGACTGCTCTAATTCATATTAAACTCAACATTTCCGTTGAAGGTGAAGTGAGACAAGGTGAATGGGAATTTTTCTTGAAGAGAAACGGGTACCTCTCTCTCACCCGCCTGTGCCTGCTGCGCTTTGGCCGTGTGTGTGTGTGTGTGTGTGTGTGTGTGTGTGTGTGTGTGTGTGTGTGTGTGTCAGACCTCCAGCTTACATTGGGTTCTCCGAGCGACGAGCTAGCAGCCCCGGCAGACACTAGCTGGCTGTCGCTCCGAAAACTTTGAAGCAAATTGTCAATTCGGCAACGATTTTCGCAAGACTGCCTATATTCGAAATGTTAACAGTTAATTTCTCGCCTAAAACATTGTCAGAAGTGAATTTAGTGATGAATAAGATGGCGAAAATTGTTAAAATTGTCTTGTTGTTGGTCTGCCAAAGAAGTCCCATTCACCTTGTTCTGAATGTGAGAGATAGCCACGCCCCCTGATTTGCATATAAGAACTTGAAATAAATAGAGAGTGAAATAAATAAATGTGGCATTAGTAAAATAAGTTTCTTGAAATAAATAAATATGGATTTATGAAATAATTAAATTTATTTAATTATTTATGTATTTATTGCCTCATTTATTTATTTCATGATGTATTTATTCATTTATTTAATTGTGAATAAAACGGCATTCCATAGATTAGTTCTTTTCCTTAACGTCAAATGGATAGCTTCTCACTTGTAAAAAACAAAACATGAGAATCAGGTAAGTCATATAATGGTTTTAACTGTTTGAAAGATATGTCCTTTTCCCCAAACATTTGACCATATATACATAAACCTTTATTTGCCTATAACTTAAAGATGCGTTGGCCATTTTTATGAAGGAGGAATGAGGAACATTAATTCTCCCTCCAGTTTGAAACTCTTACAAACTTCCCTCCACACCTTAAGTGTAGCGACTACACATCTATTGTCCAATCTATCAACCTGGGATTTGGTGTATTTCTTAAAAGGAAAAATAGTCATTGGTGTATTCCATCTTTCACCATTTATTGTTATGGGGTTCCTGATAACCATATTTTAATGTTTAAGTTGTGCTGCTTGATAATAGGCTTGTAAATTTAATAATAGGCGAGAAAAAATTTAGCTACTGAGTGAGCAGGGCTTAATTTGATCTGGAACATGTTCCGGCACCTCTGACGTTGGCTCTGGAAAGTTTTTTTACCGGCACCTCCTGTGTCACTATGAAAAATGAATCGCCTAAATGAAATAAATAAATGACTGTTTGTGTAGTGCTCTAGAAGTTCCACCAAAATCTTGTGTTTGCATTTTCGATGCGTTTTGAGGTAAATTTTCATGGTAAGGCAAGTGCTTGTGCTGGTTGAGATTGCTGTTAGCCTCGTTTCCCATCAGGGGAAAAATGTCAAAAAGACAACAAAGTTTGCTTAAAGGTGCTCTAAGTGATGTGATGCGTTTTTTAGGCTACAACATTTTTTGTCACATCACATGTCACATCTCACTATCTGCTAGCTGCCTGTCCCCTGAACACACTGTAAAAAAAAACATGGTCTCTGTAGACAGCTCAGGCTCCACAAATGCCAACAAAAACAAACTGCGCCAACCTGCACCACCAAACATAACAAACGGTGTTCCAGCCAATAACCGATGAGAAGGAGCTGGTTGAGCCATCACTGCAGCAGCGTTAGCACATAGGCTACTTCCACAATGCGTATTCATGACTTAACCAACTCCTTCTTGTCTGTTATTGGCTGGAACTCTGTTTGTTATGGTTTGGTGGTGTAGGTTGGCGTGGTTTGTTTTTGTTGGCATTTGTGGAGCCCGGGCGTTTTTTTTACAGTGTGTTCAGGGGACAGGCAGCTAGCAGATAGTGAGGAGATGTTTGCTGTTTGTGACAAAAAATGTTGTAGCCTAAAAAACGCGTCACATCACTTAGAGCACCTTTAACTTTTTTAAATATGCAGGGGCCTATTGCACAAAAGTAGAATAAAGAAATCCAGGATAAATGAAAAAGCGCAGCTTGACTAAGTGTGATCCACTCATCGCGGCTTAATCGGTTGCATGTTTGCCGAGCCAGGATAAGTAGGTGAAGCTATGTCAAGCCAGGAGTAGATAGCTGGGATAAGTGCACGTTCACGGATTTCTTAAATAGACCACGGTATCAATCACAGATTTACTGATGCAGAAATGGAGAAGACGAGTGCAGCAGCAGCTTCTAATGGAAATTTATGAGGAGGTGAAACATATAATATGCAAAAAGGGAAATACGGCTGTTATCAAACGGAAAAAAAGCCCGACAGACAATAGCGGACCGACTGAATACGTATGGAGTTAAAAAAATCTACTTAGTCACTCCACGTTTTAATTGCTTTAATATGCTTGTTTTATGTGTTGGTTGTATTGCTGTATCTGTTTTTATGCGCCAAATGTGCTGGTTTTAGTGTAAAGTGTATTTGAGTAGCCTGTAAAGCACTTTATAAATAAAAAAAATAATATTTCTTGTTCCTGGGAAATTTATAAGGACTAGGCTTAATTTCAAAGCTTATTCATAATGCGATAATATGTTTTACAACCATATGCACAAATCTCCATAAGCTATGTCTAATTCTAAATATCTTTCTACAATTAATGTTCATACAGAACAAGCATGACTGGACAAAAACTAGAAAAAGAAGTGACTTCAATACACACTGTAAGCATATCTGTAAAACAATGTA
The DNA here is from genome assembly GCF_010015445.1 of Perca fluviatilis. Lineage (NCBI taxonomy): Eukaryota > Metazoa > Chordata > Actinopteri > Perciformes > Percidae > Perca > Perca fluviatilis. Next base: position 44,455,168 of record NC_053114.1, on the reverse strand, counting down.
GCCTGTTATTATTCATGTTTTTATTCTCACTCCCAAGCTCCAAGATGACAAGTGACAGCACCAAAATAAAATGATTAAGAAGCTTTGTGGCGTTCCAACACATTCTCACTCCCATTTGGTTAAAAAGGACGTTTGATCAGGTGCCATTGTCATCGTTATTGATGCTAAAAGTCCGCTTTTAGAGTCCGCTGCACGGTGTGGGAGGATCCCCCTGCCCCCCCCCTCCCCCCGCCACCCCGTGTTGCACGGGCGGGGGCACATTTCACGGGGACAGCAGCGGAGGAAAAGCCCACTTCCTCCGTATCGTCCCACTTTTTACCATTACCATCTCAACAACTGCAGTAGTAGGATTTAAATCAAACTCGTGACAGCAATAGTGACAAGTAATGCATGTTAATAAAAATAAAGCAGAACACATTCAGAAGACAACGGAATAACTGTTAAACACGTTTATTTTGGATCAGAGAGGCAGCTGATTTAACACATCAGACTCCAGGATTAATCTTAGCCTGGCTGTTAGCCTGCTCTGGACCAGGCTAGCTGCAAAGGATAAATCGCCATGGTTACTTGGCTGGGCTTAATTCAACCTGCTTTTGTGCAACCAAGTCAAAGCTAAATTCATCCAGGATAACCTGAATATCCCGGCTTAATCCCTTATCCTAGTTTTGTGCAATACCCCTCTGGCCAGTCGGATCCCAAACAAGCAAAAAACGTTTCCGCCGATCAAGAATGTGGAGACCACAGTGGACACAGCAGTAGTACGCCTATCATTAATGCTGCTTATGCACCTGTCGTTAGCGGGGATGATGATGACCCACACAGGGAAGGAAAATGGTAGGGAGTAATGTAATATAAAAAGCCGAAAATCTGCGTAGGGAGGTTGGTCGGGGTGGTGGATGGGTCAAACAACACAGGACTTTCACCCGGGCGAGCGGGGGATCGCATCCCGCATGTGGCGCTTTGTTTCCGGGGATGGCGTACCTGCGTGTAGCGTTTTGTCCCGCGTGTTACTGTGGAGCGTCTCCCAGCGTTTATGGCAGCCTTTCCCCGTAAGGTTTTTCCTAAACCCAACCTCCGCCATCCCATTATTGTGGCGCGTCCCCAGCGGGCCGACTCGTGGGCGCCTCCCGGCTCATGGAGCGTCCTTTTTGGTCGCCTCCCGACCGCCTCATCCAGCACGTACCCAGCGGGCCGCCTCGCGGGCGCCTCCTGGCTTATGGAGCTTCCTTTTCCGCCGCCTCCCGGCGTCCTTTCCCCGAGAAAATAACGTGACATTTACACGTAAAAACGAGAAAAACGTCTCTGTGAACACGTATCAATAGATTAAGAATAACGTTGACATTTACACAAACTGCCTTGAGACCGGGTTGAATGGTTCGATACATTTTTTAAATGTTTGAGAGCACTCTATTAGCTCTGATTCTCTTTTTACATATCTCTCAACCATTTAGTGAAAGTTGGACTCAACCCAAAATGAGTGTTTTAAATTAAGGCCATTCACCTAATAAAAAGCCTTCTCAGCATCTAAAGTGATGTTCCTACAGGTGTTTTATGTTTTGTGCTATATTTATAATATTCAATGTGTTGCAGTTCAGGGAATTAAAAGGACCCAAATGCAGGGAGAAGCAGGCAGGCAGGAGAAGGTTGAAGTTGAGGATTTATTGATGAAAAACAAAAATCAAACCAAGGGAGACCTGAGGCTTCTACAGGCAAAAATACAAAGTCCAGAAAAATCTAAAGAAATCCAAAAAACAGGAAACCCTTAAAGTAACAGGGGCTGACGCAGATGCATACAAACTGATACAGACTAGCAGGGCAAGGACGCAAAACGATCTAACAAGAGACAGAGGGAACACAGAGGCTAAATACATGAGGTAATGAGTAAACCAGGAACAGGTGAGACAACAGGTGAAACACATCAGACAATCAGACAGGACACAGGAAGTAAAACTAGACTATCAAAATAAAACAGGAACCAGAAAGAATCACCAACGAACAGGAATACACAGTTAAAACAGGATAAACAGAAACACACAACAGGGGAACAGAAATGTACAGAATAAAGATACAAAACAGCAACAGAAATGTCCACAACCACAAGACAATGTTCGTCTCACATTGTCCTCCAGTTGAGGAATAAAACCAGTTTGGTCTAAATTATCATCCATGACATCATCTATTCTCTCAAAAATGGAAAACATTTGTTAGTGTATTGCGTATGTAAATGTGATGGTAACACTGCTACAGTCAGTGGTGTTATAAAGATGTGTTATGTTGTTTATGATCAACTTTTGTTGGAAATGTTCTGAGTCCAGTTTGAATCCCTGAATAGTTGTTTCATGACATCTTTTTATTTTGCGTCTGGTGTCTTTTATCTCTCTCTGTTTTATCTTCTATCATCTCTCCAGACTCTGTCAGGCTGGTGAATGGGACCAGTCTGTGCTCAGGCAGACTGGAGGTGAAGACTAGCCAGTCTACCCAGAAGTGGTCCTCAGTATGTGATGATGACTTTGACCAGCAGGATGCAGAGGTGGTCTGTAGGGAGCTTGGCTGTGGGGCTCCATCAGTCCTACAGGGGGTGCTCTATGGAGAAATGGAGGCTCCAATGAGGACCAAAGAGTTCCAGTGTGGAGGCAGCGAGTCTGCTCTCATGGACTGTAGAAGCTCAAGCTCAGATAGAAACACCTGCTCATCTGGAAAAGCTGTTGGACTCACCTGCTCAGGTAGAAGAGGAGCTGCAGCTCTGATTTGGTTCATTTCTGTTCTAATGAAACTCACTGTACTCTTTTGCTAATGACTTTCTCATTTCTTTTCAGAGCCTGCTGTTGTCAGGTTGGTGGGAGGAGACAGTCACTGTGCAGGATCACTGGAGCTGAAACATCACAGAGAATGGATCCGACTTAGTACTAAATCTGGCTGGACCCTGAAGACAGCAGCTGTGATCTGCAGAGAGTTGGGCTGTGGCTCTGCTCTTATTGTAGACGAGGGAGTTATTGAAGACGCACCTTTGTGGGGGATCAGCTCTGACTGTGTTCAGTCTGGATCTGCTCTGAGGGACTGTGCAACAGCACCTTCCTCTGACAAAATCCTGTATCTCACCTGCTCAGGTAAGCTAATCAGTGACATAATCTTTGACCGTAATGTACCCAGGTTGACACACCCACACACACACATGCAAATGCAACAGCTAGAATGGCAGCAGACTCTCTCCAGCAGCCATGACGGAGTCTGATGAGCTGCTTCTTCAGTAAATAAGCTGCTGAAAGCATCTACAGTAGATATATATTTGTATATATCAAAACATACACATGTGCTGCTTCAGGAGTCCCCATGGGCCAACCAGCCTGAAAGGACTCCTTTTTCGGAGCCGCTTTCCACCATCAGGATCTTTGGTTGCCACCATAACAGGTACCAATGACCTACTGGCCACAACTTTGGGCAGCTCACCTGGGGGCTTGTCAGTATCTCCAATACTATATGGCATCCTTCACCCTGGGAAACCCCTTCAAAGGAGAGAGTCCTGACCTATCTCTTTTAGATTGTATGGAACATTTTCTTAACAGACTTTTTATTCTGAGTCTCAGATCTTTGTAGAAAAACAGTGAGTGAAGAGCAAAGATTGTGGAGTACCTGGATAGAAGGAACAGTTTTATCATGAAGTCCAGTTTGAATCCCTGAATAGTTGTTTCATGACATCTTTTTATTTTGCGTCTGGTGTCTTTTATCTCTCTCTGTTTTATCTTCTATCATCTCTCCAGACTCTGTCAGGCTGGTGAATGGGACCAGTCTGTGCTCAGGCAGACTGGAGGTGAAGACTAGCCAGTCTACCCAGAAGTGGTCCTCAGTGTGTGAAGATGACTTTGACCAGCAGGATGCAGAGGTGGTCTGTAGGGAGCTCGGCTGTGGGGCTCCTTCAGTCCTCCAGGGGGCGCTCTATGGAGAAGTGAAGGCTCCAATAAGGGTCAAAGAGTTCCAGTGTGGAGGCAACGAGTCTGCTCTCATGGACTGTAGAAGCTCAAGCTCAGATAGAAACACCTGCTCATCTGGAAAAGCTGTTGGACTCACCTGCTCAGGTAGAAGAGGAGCTGCAGCTCTGATTTGGTTCATTTCTGTTCTAATGAAACTCACTGTACTCTTTTAATGATGACTCTGGTTTCTGTTCAGAGCCTGATGTCGTCAGGTTGGTGGGAGGAGACAATCGCTGCGCAGGAACACTGGAGCTGAAACCTCAGGCAGACTGGAGACCATTGGTTGGCTATAACTGGACCCTGAAGACAGCAGATGTTGCCTGCAGTGAGTTGGGCTGTGGCTCTGCTGTTTTTGTAGAACAGAGAGAAGATTCCTCATACAGATCTGTGTGGAGTGTCAACTCTGATTGTATACAGTCTGGATCTGCTCTGAGGGATTGTGCAACATCATATTTCTCCAAATCCACCCTGAATCTCACCTGTTCAGGTAAGCCCATTAGTGACACCATCTGTGGTAGTAATGTGTCCTTCTTCCTCTGTCACAGTGACAGTCAGTGGTTTCCACTGTAACGTTTTCCAGGTAAATGACATCCTTAAGTGTAGAGAAGTGTTTCCCGGAAGCTTCCAACAGTTTGTCTGTCTGTCTGTGTTTAAAGGCCTGCTGCTTCAGCCCAACATCTCTGTGTCCTTCTCCATGGACGGGGTCTCCGAGGCCCAGCAGCAGGGGTTCCGGGTGTTCAGGGGTTTCAACTTCACCATTAGCTGCTCCATCCAGCCACAGTACCCAGGAGGCTCCTTCCAGCTCACCTTCACCTCCTCCGACTCAGCACACAACTCCACCCAGCCAGCTGTCAATAACTCTGCCCACTTCCTGTTTCCTAGAGTAGAGCCCGCCCACCAAGGAAGCTACAGCTGTGTTTATCACTTGTATGTTTTCTCTCATAACTTCTCCTCTGAGAGCCGTCTGCTCTCTCTCACTGTCATAGGTAAGCTGACCGTTTACAAGGTTGAAAAAGAGGATTTGTCCAAACTGAGTGAAAATAAAGAGCTGATGACATTTCTTTTTTTTGTGATTAACAATTTTTATTTATTTTTAACACAACACACTGTTGGGAAATTGGAAGGTACAGATTCAGTTATAAACTGTCTTGTCCTGCATGCACGTAACCCTGTGCAACCTGACCAGCAGCTAAACACCTTCCACCATCAAGCTCTGGAGACTGCGATCGTCCTAACTCAGTTTATTTGACTTAGAAACTGGGGAATGAAACACAGTGACCAGTTACTCACATACTGATGAGTCACAAACATTACACAATTTTAATTGTAAAAACAATATAACTACACCTCACTGTAATGCGGTAGTATATACAGTAAGTAACATGTAAGCTGAAAAAAAGGAAATACATAATGTATTGTTATACAGTGTACGTAATTTGACCTATATTGTTTATCTAAATAAACTAAAGTATACTTACATGTAGCACAACCCAAGATAATAGTGGCAAACTAGCTTATTGAAGCATACTGTCGGTCTAATGAGCTATCAATCATCAAAAATGTACATATTGCACATCAAACTTACTGACAATAATTAAAGATATAAGAACAGTATGTCAGCATCTATTTCACATACCGAGAATGCTACCAAAGGCATAGAACCCGCCTATACCATGGTCACTTGAGAAATTACATTCTTTAAGACCATTAATTGATATTTTGTTGAGTGTTTTACAATTAAAATCCAAAGTTTATCAAACAATAACGTTTTCCTGGTAATACCTGAGGGTTTGACAAATACCTGGAACAATAATTTATATCCCTAAAGATTCTTCTGCAGTGCAGACGTCCACTGCTCTAGTAAATAGGACGGACCTTCGATACGACTTGCCACGCTTAGCAACGGTAGATATTTAAATATAATGTGACAGTATGTTAAACAACAAGACTATCTAGCTATCAGCCATGCCATTGTCCCCAAATCAATTAGTCAGACAGGCAGTGTTTCACAACCTTAATAACGTTTTTTTTAAATCTTGCCCAGTTACTCTCTTGTTTAGATATAAACCTACGGTCAAATTAGCTACAAAAGTAGGGTGACCAGATTTCCCGGAACTAAAACCGGGACACTTTGCGAGTGACCGTAGTGCTTGTGCACGCACACGCTTTTTAACGTGAACATGTGTCAGCCCAGGTCAGACATAGACACAGACATATTAGACACAATTTTGCCCACAGCACATGTAGGCCTACTGCTCAGAACCTAATGGGGTATCTCAGTTAATATTCATGAATTGTCTTGGTATGTAGCCTACATATCTAAGAAATAATATTAAAAGACATTGCATGAGTTTTGTGGGGGACCAACTTTATTTTTCAGAATTAAAGCATTCTTTTGGAAAATGCACCCACTGAACTTGTGAGAAACTTTGTGATAAGGTATTTTTCATTGCATGGCACTAAACAAATTATTTGGAACTGCTGCCCCAGGCTTGAACTAAAGTTATGGTAACACTTTACGGGAAGGGTACATGAATTATGAATTAATGCATGAACTAATTCATGATTTGTGCATTACTTTGTTCATTTATTTCTTACGAATCATCAGGAATTGACATGACTTCAATAACCTGTTTTGCCTTAAATCACTGATTATTTGGAATGGTTTTGTATAGGGGTGCAACAGATCACAAAACTCACAGTTGGATCGGATCATGGTTATGAGTCACAAATCAGATACATTTTCGGATCAGCACAAAAAATGGGGGAATTTAAATGATTAATTAAAAATGTAATAACAGTAACGTTTAACAATAACTTCTTTCACCAGTAAATTGCTGTTTAATGACAAAAACAGATGAGAAAAGGTTATTTAACAATAACTATGAATGCACCACGAGCTTTACCAGTTTTAAGTCAACACAACCTTTATTCACGTCTGTGTTGTTTTTCCGAAAACAGCAGTGACCAAGTGCTAGCTAGTTTGTGTCTTGTAGCTCGTAGCTTTAGCGGCAGACTGTTGTACGTCCCGCTGTTGGAATCCTCCTACAATACATTCACACTTTTACACCGTTTAGCTGTCAGCATTTTAACCATTTTTAACCGGGACAATTTCATAGTGGTTGGTGTAAACTGGGACATTTTAGCATCCCGACAGGCTTTTGTCGGGACTCGAGACAAGCAACTTAAAATCGGGACTGTCCCGGTCAAACCAGGACGTCTGATCTATACAAAAAGACAGCGACACGCACTCACTTGACTCTGGTGCTACCTTCAAGCACGTCCCCTCTGTTTACTTTATGGATAGACCCAGAGATATACATATGAATGATGAAATATTATGACTAAACGTCCTGTCAACAAATGAAATGCCTTCCCGCTATAATGGAAAATAAAAAGACCGCTGTTCTTGAGATTGCGGCTGTGTACGTGCTGTGGAGAAGAAGACAGCGCCGTCGTCATTGTGCACGGGTGCACGATACCCTCCAGGCCCGTTTTGAACTAGGCTCATTCCACCGTCTTGTGTAGGAGTTGCGGCTGGATGATGAGAGTTTCGTGCAATATTTGAGGGCTCAGTTCGAAGAGCTCCTCCAAAGGGTCGGACCACGGATAACCAAACAGGACACCCGTTGCCGTTTAGCGATTCACCAGCAATATTGTCAGTGAATGTAGGCTAGCAGTACTTGCAAGCTACTGGACATTTTAACTCGAGGTACGTTCTAGTACTAGAGGGTAAAAACAAACGCATTGTATGGTTTGGAGGACCATGTTGAGACCATGTTATAATTTGAAGTAAACATGAAGTGTACCAAGTGTGAGAGATAAGTGTCTATGTTGAAGTGATTTTAGATTTCAGGTCAGGTTGTGTTTAGTGGGTGATGTGTTTGTGGGATGTGATGACTGTCCATGTGTTTCATCAGATCCAAGGCCTTTTATCATCAGAGCGATCACCCTGCCGCTGATTCTGCTGGTCGTGATCACTCCCCTTCACTTCTACTGTAAGGTACGGACACACTCTCTCTCTCTGTTGTTTCCACCACTGACTGTGTTTATTGAACTGAAGTAAGGCGTGATGTAGGAAGTCACATCTGTGTGCTGTCATGTCTCTCCAGGCCAAAAGGGGGCAAATGTCGTGCAGACAGAAGAACATTGAGCCGGATTATTATAACCTGGGTGTTCCTGCAGCTGAAAGAGGACCGACTGAAAAGGAAGGAGCTCAGGGAGCAGTGTAGAACCTCCAGGGAGCTCATCTCACATCCAGATGGAGTTTAAGCATTTTGCGCCATTTTCAAAAGAAATAAAGCCATTTAAAAACTGGACACTTTACAAAACTTTTCAGCTCATTTTGAATGGCACGTGTCCCGCATGTGTCCCGCTTCCCTCCCTGACATGCTAGGTGCTAGCAGGTCTAAACCAAGATGGTCCCGCCCCACTCGGACGTGGCAACAACACACTCAAAAACAGCACTAGCATGCTCAGAACGTGTTTTCTCCATTCGGACCAAGGTCAACTGATTATTAGCGGCATCAACCCTGAGACCCTGTTTCAGGGGAATTTTTAACAGACATTTCTTTCTTCTAAATGACTTTAAGTGAACTTTATCTTGGATTTTTGTAGAGGCCCTTCTTGTCATGGTTGTGTATGTTTCAGTTTCCAGTTTTATTTTGTAGTCTCTGTTTTCTCCCATGTCATGTCTTGTTTTACTTCCTGCCTTGTGTTTTCCCGCCTTTGTGATTGTCTGCCCTGCCTTGATGTGTTTCACCTGTTCCTGAGCCCTCGTGTCACCTGTCCCTTGTTTCACCCTCGTTACCTTGTGTATTTAGTCTCTGTGTGGTCTTTGTCTGGTGGCAGGTCATTGTGTTAATGTGTGTAGTCTACCCCTTTGTCTCGGTGGGCCTGTTTCTGTTATTCCTGGTATTTTGGCTTCTTTGACGTTTTGGAACGGTTTTGCCTGCTGTCTTCAGGACTCATTTTGTTGTATTGATTTTTGTTTTATTAAATCATCAAGCTCACCACTGCCATGCTGTCTGTGCATTTGGGTCTGCCAATTCTCTGAATCCTGTTACATTTCTGACCTTCAGGGACAAGAATTCTGGACATTTAGAAAGATTTTGCAGTTTGGTTCAGGGCACTGAGAAGACTCAACAGCCCATTGAGAAAAAGCCTGCCCCTACATTTTAATAAATTACAAAGACTGATTGATAGAGGAGGTTTGGGTCTACCAAATATGTTGTAGTATTACTATGCCTTTAACTGAAGGTATCTGGCCCACTGGTCACTTCCTCCTGAGAAAGCCCCACCCTGGCAGGGTTCAATGTTAAGTTTTTTTTGTTGTTTTTTTTTTAAACCAAAAAGAATTGACTTGCCCGTAGTCCATTTCTACAGGGCCTTATACAAAAAGTTTTTTATTAGTGGTTATCAAATGATGACAAAATCTGTAGTAAGTTGTTATAGTGAATCTTAATTTACAATGTATAAACACATCATGAACAGTGACAAAAATGAGTTAAAGTTCATACTGAAAGTGGAGGCTATTATTTAAAAAAAATTATATAAAATCTAATAGGTACTGTAGGAATATATTTGGTGAGAATAAAGTGAGAGGCTTTAGAAGTCATGAGCTGACCTTGTCTCTGCTTCTCTGGGTTATGAGAGGCCATCTGGTTTTTAAAGTGATAAGACATTATAAAGGTAGTATGGGATATTGGCACCTGGGGAATGATTGGGAACTGAGAAAGGTCTCGTCTGACCGGAGGAGGCAGAGACGACAATGGAGCAGGGTTTTGCAAGTGTGAGAAGTGTGGCACAGGTTATGAAAATGACCTCGGCTCTCACGCAACTCCCTAAGGCCCCGTCCACACGTACCAAAACAATCTTTTTTTTACCCGTCTTCCCTGGATTCGTTTCAAGAATAGTTGCGTCCAAACGAATCCACTTGTAAATGACTCAATACGCTACTTCATATGCCAGGCCCATAGGCGGCGCTGTTTCTGCTACAGAAATTCACCAAAAAACGGAGAAGAAGAGCATAGTCACTTCCACTTCCCATCATAACATGACTAGCTAGATTATAACGCTCTCTTAATACATCCGTGGACTATAATAACTTTCACCACTGCTCATTTTATAAAGGCCGCCGCAGGAAAACGTCTTTGTTTACATTGTATAATGTGCTGTCGGATTGCTTTTTATTTTGCATGATTGCAGTACGTTATTAGCGAGCTAGCTCTAACATCGGCAGTCAAACAAACATCAATGATCCATGAATGATGTCTTTTTGATAAACTACGTTTTTCTTGCAGTAGCCTTTCTACAATAAGCCGTGGTAAAAGTTACTATAATAAATGTTTACAGTCTGCATGGAATTTATAACTTAATTATCTTCATAGTTTCTAGATTTTAGAGTCCAATTTCTTCAGTGTCTTTATTTTCTATGTCCATATATACAGGGCGCAAGGCATATAATATGTAAAGAAGGAAACTCTGCCTCTATAGAAAATAAAAAAAAAATAAACGCGAGAAAAAGCGTGGCAGATAATAGCGGACCGACTGAATGATAGCTTAAAAATATACATTTATGAACTACTGCTCTTAACTGAAACCAATGAGTCACTGTCATTTGCAAAAACGAACAGTTGTACACTTTGTATTAAAAGCTAAACTTATATTTAAAAAGTTAAACTTATATTTTAGCCCATGAGAGAGAGGGAGGAACAGAGTGAAAGAGATATTTACGCATCATATTCTAGCGTTGTAGAAAATTGATCTTCATTGTAAATTTCCTGAGTAACATTATCTTCTGCTTACTTTTAAGGCAAAGAGTACAACTGTTAATTTGTGAAAATGATTAGTAGCCTAATCCTTGAATGGAATGATTATGACGGCTTCAATTCAGAGCAGTGGTCAGTTAATGTTAATGCGTATTCTCATTTTGGCATCAGTAAATCTGTGATCGACCTTGCGGTCTTTTGAGGAAAGCCGTGGACGCGCATCTATCTGAATTAGTTCAGCCTGGCTCAACCTAGTCGCTCCTCCTCAGCCTGGCTTGGCCTTCGTGAAACGCACCAAGCCAGGATGCACCGATTAGACTAGGTCAAGCCTCGCTTTATCAGTTATCCTGGATTTATATATTCTGCTTTTGTGAAACAGGCCCCGGGTTTCAAAAAAGTGCGTTTTCAGGCAGTGCGTTTGCAGGATTCGTCTGGACGGTCGGCCCAAACGATGCAAAACATGTGCGTTTGCACAAAAAAAACGTTTCTGTGTGGATGGCCCCTAAATCTGCAGAAGATTAAGAACACATAGGTATTCAAATCCCAACAATAACAGCTTGTCTCTTTTGACCTGAGAACGGAAGAGGCCGAGGTAACATTTTCATACATTGTGCTACATAAGTGGTAGGGCCCGGCTGGAGCTGAGAAGATCTGGACTGTATCCAAACTGATGACAGCACCACCAGAAGATGGGACAGAAATGGGAAAAAAAGAGAGGATTTTAACTTAGCAGCATCACATGCTGGGGAAACCTCTGTCTGTTGGCCAGGGAGAGGTAGACTCATCTTTGATTCGTATGCATACGCTCTTGAATTTTGCAATATCATTCACTAAAGGTTGTTATAACTTTAACTGAACGAATCCTGAGTTTTATTTCTCTGATCTACCAGTAAACGAACACTATTCAGGGTGTAGTAACAATAGAATTGGAGTCAGATTAAGTCTGGCCTTTTTAGGGCCAGACCTGTCATCGCTCACATTAACATAAATTCCTTCAGTACCCCTTTAGGTACCCTCATTTCTAATAAAGCTCTAGCATTAGTAGCTTCACTGCGTATAGGAAACAGTAATACAAAATATTGTAGGTGTTATGGGTCCTGAGTGTGGTCGCAGATTATGCTTAAAGTTGTCAACAGTAACGTTATCCAAGTGTGTTCTTCCTTTTTAGCAACAGTTTGCTTTATTTGCAAATATTCTTTCTTAAAAGCAAAAATCAGTTTTACTACTCTAAGTCCATTCAGCTTGACAGATATCACACAGCTAGAGCTATAAACAATTCCATATACATTTTGCAATGTGCATCTCAGATCACATTTTCACTCACTGTGACTTGTGCTGGGGAGCTAATAGCTAATTGCTAATGGTGTCGCCATCTGACTCAGCTAGTCAAGTCTTCAGAGGCTGGTTTTAAAATGTTAATGTCTGTTACAACAGCCACTAGAGAAAACAAGTCAGCTACAAACTATAGCAATACAATGATCTAAAGTATTTCTGCTCTACTTCGTCTGACTGCCTCGTGGTGTGCAGCTGTTTGGGAGCATGCAGTACAGTACATGGCTCACAGAGCTGGGGAGTCATGGAAAGGTCACGCTGGCTGCATGCATGTGAATCACGGTTTTATTTTGGTATTGGAAGCATCAGCAGCATCACGCAGAAGCCTCACATCCTCGTTACCTCGGTTAGACTTACTGAGTTTGATCAGAGACGGTTTAGAAGCGAGACGCCCCAACTCAGAGTAGTTTCCTGTCTCTGTGTCCCGTGGGTTTGTCCACGGCCGCGCCTCTTTAGCGTCTGTTATTGTCGCTCGTTCCCTGCGGCCGTCTCGCGGCGTGTGAGGCGTCCTCCACCGCGGCCCTGTCCTGGGGTGTGACGTTTTCTTTCCCCATTAATCTTTTCCTAAACCCAACCTCCGTATAGATGGTTCCCATTTCGTGCTGGCCACCACAAATCAATAGATTAAAAATAATGTGATAATTTCACGAACACTTAAGGCACCAGACTTTCCTAACTAAGACAAAATAACATAGATGTAATGTATTGAATTCTTATTTGTGATTTAAAAAACTATTGTGCAGTCAAATCGAAAATATAATGTAATCAAACTTCTTAAAATAATTTAAATAAACAATAATAATAATAATAATGGGCCTTTATAGGTTTATAATGGCTTATTCTACTGTCAGGAGTACATAGAATATCACAAAAACATTTGAATGTCATCATAAACAACTCCACTGGCTTCCCATTTCCCACCGGATCACCTACAAAATCCTGGTCCTCACCTATAAAGCCCTCCACCATCTGGCCCCCTCATACCTCACTGACCTCCTCTCCCCTTACCAACCCTCACGGTCCCTCAGATCCACCTCAGCCGGTCTCCTCTCCATCCAAAAGTCCAACCTGCGCTGTTTTGGGGACAGAGCCTTCTCCAGAGCAGCTCCCAGGCTCTGGAACTCCCTCCCCCAAGAGATCCGCACCTCTGAGTCCCTCACCATCTTCCAGTCCCGCCTCAAGACCCATCTCTTCACCTCAGCCTACCCATAGTCCACCTGCCCCCTCCCCTTTTTCATCTGTATCTTGTTTTGTTCTACTTGTTTTGTTTGCTCGTTTTGTTTTGTTATGTTTTTATAATCTACCCTGCCCTGTAAAGCGACTTTGAGTCCATGAAAAGCGCTATATAAATTCAATTTATTATTATTATTATTATTATCATGTTTACTGAAAGCTTTTATTACTAAAGGGTTTGCTTTGCTCCACAAAATTATACAATAAGGTTATATGAAGGAGAATGCATGAAACGGTTACAGAATCAACAAATTTAAATGCAAAAAAAAAAAAAAAAAAAAAAAAAAAAAAAAAAAAACAAAAATTTTTAATATTTTTTCCTTAAAAAAAAAAAAAAAATAAAAAAAAAACAACAACCACCGGGGGGTTAGACAATTTTATTTTTGAAAATTCAAAATAATAAAATAAAATTAAATTAAATGAATAAAAAAAAAATTTAAATTTTTTTTTTTAAAAAAAAAAAAATTTTTAAATATTTTTAAAAAAAAAAAATTATACCACCAGTTTTTTTTTTTTTTTTGTGTGGTGGGGGGGTTGTAGTGGGGGACTGAACGGAGCTCCACTGTCAGCCTCCTTCGCTGTTTGAATAACGTTAGCAGGTTGGCGGACGTATTTCAGCGAGGCAAGGCATCTTAAATCCAGAGTTTTAATCATTGCTCTGAACCCGTCTTTCTCAACGGTGTGTAGCGGGACCGTAGGTGGATTGTTATTGCGTTCATAATGTTGCTCCGCTGCATGCTTGAAGTGACATGTCTTTAACGTTAGCACGGCCGAGTAACGTTAGCTCAACCAAGTAATGTTAGAGCGACGGGCAACAACAGTGGCTAAATTATGTCCAATTTTTTTGAAACAACAGACGGCTCCTCTCGAGCACACGTTGTTCTGGTGTATCTCCGGTCTTTCTTCATCCTCTAACTCTCTTCTCTGTTCTTGAATGTGCAGTAGCGACCGGAGCCTCTCCCAGCTTAACAGACTGTTATGCTACCTGGCTAGCTAGCCGGCATGGCCAGTGAACAACATGCCGTCCGGCATGTTGGGTCACAAATTGTTTAAGTCACAAATTACAATTATGAACCTGAAAAGGAGCATAATATGAGCAATTTAAGTTAGTTCCAGACCTGTTTCTGTCTCAGGACCAAACTCTTTGGTTTGACGTCTTTTTTTTTTCTTCCAAAATGTGTTTCATTGTGTCTGGGCTTTGGTTCAAGTTGTTATCAGAGGAACGCCTGGCATTCTGGGAGATTATTCTGGAAAATTAAGCATCGGGCCAATTCAGTGAGCTGCAGGTAATCATGGCAACAGTGCTGACGCTATGACCTGTTAACTCAATCAAGGTATAAAGGAGTGAAAAATGCTTCCACAAAATAAAATAAAGCGTGATGCTGACTGATGTTTTTTTATTTATTTTTTTCAAATAAATGCGCGTTATTGTTCTCCTAGTCTCGCATTGCCAGCTCTATCAGAACATTTTCACACCACAAAAGAAAACTCCACATACAATATTAAATATAGTTAAGTGTTGACACAATACAGTAACGTGAGCTATTTTAATTAGCTCGACCCATGGTTAAACCTCATTTGGTCTTACCGGTGTACCGCTGTTAAGACTCCTCCCTTTTCTGCCTGCAGTTGGCTTCACTGGCCATCCTGAAATATAACCAGAGATGGGAAGTAACAAAGTACAAATACTTCATTAGATTTTTCAAGTAGATTTTTCAGATATTTTTACTTTTACTTTACTATTTATTTTGTGCTGACTTTTTACTTTTATTCATTACATTTTTAACAAGAATATCGGTACTTTCTACTCCTTAAATTTTTTTTAAATCAGCTTGTTACTTTAGTTTCAAATAGTTTCAGTGGAGTTACCGTTATAATTTTTTGTGTCATCAATACTGAATTCAATCTAATTGGATGGGAATATACGTTGTTATAATGTGCTGCAAATTGTGCCAACCGAAACACCACGAACTGCTGGCTTTCAAGAACTCCCCATCGAATTTGAAAAACACAGAGGTAAATGCATCTTTGTGTTGTTATCAAAAGCTATTTGTTGTTTGTTTCAGTAACTTTATTAAGTTTACGTTAATGGTCAGTTACATTTGTTCTCCTGCTAGCAATCACGATGCCTTGGTTCACTAGCATTTAGTTAAGTAACCCATGTAACATTAAGGTTAGCGAGCGTTCAGTTTATTTGAAAATAATCTAATACTAGCTGATACAATATCTGCATGTATAGCTTTATATTAAAAATGAATTCAGTAACTTGATTTAGTGTAACAGTGCTGTAGTAACGTTAACGTTACTCAAGGCTGTTCTTGTTTTTGACAACGATAACGTTACTTAGTCTTGTCTCAAATCGACTTTATTTTAGGCTAATGTTAACGTTAATGTCTCAAACCTCTCAGACGTACTGTAACTTAGAGGACTCATGTTTGAATTCTCACAGAATGACAATTGAATTCATATCTTGCTACTCATTCAGAATCGTGTTAACCTGGAGTCCCAGTCTCTGTCACAATAATTATATATGTGATGTTTAGGCCTATTTGCAGAATATGCTTCCCATTGAAATACATTTCAATCAGGAGAGACTTCCTTGCAATTATGAACATGTTTATTGTACAAGACAGAATATGAAAATGCAATGTGCAAAGTCTCTGGAGATTAGATTCCATCGAACAAACAAAAATATCAAAACATATCAAACCTATCCCCCGATGGAGTCCAGACACTGGTGGTGCTGATGAAGGTGCCCAGGAACCAATCAAGATAGCCATACACCTGACGATCCACGGAGTACGTGGGTGAGACGACCGGTGGATGAAGGGGAGGAGGCGGGACGCACTCTATTCCTGAAACGACAACTGACAACCGCAGAGGAGAGAGAAGATTTAAAACAGGATGTCATGCTGTGATTGGCTTGTGATACGTGGCTGAATCTGATTGGTTTAACTAACAATGAAACAGCTGAATCCGACTGTCTGCTGACAAACGAATGCCATGGAACAGCTGATCAATTAGGAGTGATGAAAGACACAATTAGAAGTCTTCCTTTAAGAACTTACGCTGAGCTTCATTAGTTTACATTTTCGTTCTGGCCACCATGAAAAAAAACAGAAAAATGTGCCTGTGTACACGAATCAATAATTAAATAACGTCATCATTTCATGAACTGCCGTGAGGCTGGGTTGTTTGTAACATTAGAAAAAGTGTCAGTATTTTTTTTTTTTTTTTTACTTTTACTAAACTTTTACTCTTACTCTTATTTTTTTTTAGATATTAAATTGTATCATACTAAAGTAGAAATACAGCCGATCTGCCCAGAGTGGATGCTATGTATTAAAGGGTAAACTAAAATGGTTCAACATCCTAGCGGCTCGCTAGCTAGAGGCTAACTTATGGCAATAAATTGATTAAAGGTGTTATTTGGTTTGGTTTGGAAACGGAATAATGAATGAACATACAGAATACAAGTGTTCCTGTTTTACAGTAAGTTTGCCTTGGGATTGTGCCATGGCGTTTGGGTATTTTGATAGGTCGTTGGTCTTTGTGTAGAAATCCTAGAAGCTAGCAGCTACACTGACCGAAGGTAACGATAGATTCAGGTGTGGGGCTAACGTTAACGTTAAATTACTAGCTAACGTTAAAGCAGAGTGTAAGTGTAAAATCATTCAACAATTTTTTTTTCTTCTGCCTTGAAACCCACAGGTTGGCTTCTGCGAAATAAAATGAATGTTTCTATTTTCTTTTGCTTTGCTGGCTTTTTATGAATGACCGTGTCAGTTTGTCAGTGTGTCAGGCGGGAGAGGAGATGAAACTGCGTCTGATAGCGGGCGTGCGGAGCACTCTAGGATTTCCTCACATCTCCTCAGTTAATTTGTAAAGTGGGAGGTCCCGGAGCGCAGACTTTGCGTAAACATACACGCCACTTTCCTAAAACCAAATGGTGTGTTATCTGTACGCATTTAGAATTATCCACGTGTATGTCTACGCTGTATACAGTGGATGTAAACATACATCCACGTGGCGTTGCCGTACTATCGCAAGAACAAGGTCACAGGCGGGGTGTTGGGTTTAGGAAAAGAACATTGGGAAAGGCTTTAGTAACACAAAAAAATGACAAACGACAGGGTGAAAGTCCTGTGTTTTACCCATCCACCCTCCTCCCTCCGCGGACTTCCGTCCTTTCATACTACTCGCTACAGTGATAATTCACACATAATGTAGGTCAATGGTAGCCGAATGGCGTTGATAAATATGCTAAAAAGCGATTATGCGTCTTGATAACGCTCCAAAATGGCATACGAATTGCTGTGTCATACATACGCCACATAATGAGATCAGTCTGGACGGGGGGTGGATCTGGCGACTCAAAACCAGGGTTGGAGGTAGAAGAACCAAAAAAAAATGCCACTGCCTACGTAGCTTCTGACTAAAAAAACCTAAACAACGCTGTGTGTACATCAGGGTGTAGCAGCTCCGCTGCTGCAGACCTCTGTTCACAGATACACACAAACACTCGGAGAGGAATATTTTCCACAGCTCTTTATTTAATGATCGTATCAGCAGTGAACTGTCCCACAGTTCATCTAGGAATTCACGCTGTCCAGCTTATCACACAGTGTCCACGTCTCTTCTCTCACAGTCGGCCATAAAAAGTCCTCTTGCTCCGGCTTGCTACTGCTTTTAAAGGGGAGAGCACAATTAGACAACTCGGTACAGCTGTAACAACCAGTCCCTCCCTGCCTGCTCACCTGAGCCACCACCTCCTCCCCGCACCTCCACACAGGGCAGTGTTTATTTTAATTTCAGAACATGCACTGCATGGGTACGAAATGTAATGTCTCCACATTCTTGATCGGCGGAAACGTTTTTTTGCTTGTTTGAGATCCGACTGGCCAGCGTATTTGAACAAGTTAAGGAAACTTTGTTGTCTTTTTGACATTTTGCCCCTGAGTTAAACGAGGCTATAACAGCAATCTCAACCAGGACAAGCGCTTTGTGTCACTTGAAGTGCCTCCCCTCCCTCCCTCCCTCTCCCCCCTCAGTCTTACCCTGAAAATTCACCTCAGAACGTTTGGAAAATGCAAACACAAGATTTGTGTGGAACTTCATTGGGGAATAAAGACTAACAGAACAGATAACAACATTGAACACTACACAAATAGTAGTTTAATTTTTTTCATTTAGGCGATACATTTTTCATAGTCACACAGTTCCAGCGTGTTCCGGCTCAAATTAAGCTCTGCATCTCCTAGACGACCAATCATTATTCCAGTCATTATAAACAGAAAGAGAATATTGGTTTTTATGTTTTTCCGTTCTGGTTTTTAAAACAGAAAAAACAATTTTTTATTTTGGGTAGTTTTGGTTTGAAAACCGAATAATGAATGAATACACAGATTGTAAAACTGCGTTCTTACTGTTTTTCAGAAAGTAATGGAGGTGAAAGCAATAGAAACACCACATTCATTTGTATTTAGAGATGATGCAGACATCCAACGTGATGAACAAAACTTGTGCCATGATGCTGGAGAGAGGCAGGATTAGTCACACTATTCTCTGTAACTGTTTTTTTTTTATAGTAATTCCATAAATCACCATTGGTAATGTTGGTAATGCATGTTGCTAATGCAGACTGTAGTTTGAGTTTTGCACAAGTGGCTTCAGTTGTGCCCAGTGTCGTTTAGCAATCGGAAAAAAACCTGTAATTAGCTCGATCCATGGTTAAACCTCATTTGGTCTTACCAGTGTACCTCTGTTAAGACCCCTCCCTTTTCTACCTTCAGTTGGCTTCACTGGCCATCCTGCAGGAGCTGGCAGTTTGGGAGGGTTAATTGGCTAATAGGCCTACACCTGGGGAGGCCTCAACCAAGTCTATATTTACCAGTCACGTCTCAGTGTCTGTGTCTCTGGCTTGTTGCTCTTCTAGGCTCCACAGCTCCTGGTTTGGGGTCGGTTTGCAGCTTTTGTTGCAGTCGCCATACATCCATGCATTCTTGACCCGTTTTCGAAGTTTCTTATATCAGAAATATTGGTTTCTTAACAACCAAATTGCCCCAAAATAACTTGGATGCATGCATGTACAGTATATGTTGTATGGAATGGTTTAAATGGTTTCAAAACAGCATCCTGACCAAACTCTGACATAAACCAGTCTGTGATTCACTCAACATTAGTCAAAATAATTCATAATATCTGCTTTTTTTTCATACTCAAGTTAGGTATAATGTGATTTAAATTAGGTTTATTGACCATAAATTTAAAATAAAAAAACATGAAAACGTTGAAAAGAGGGACAAAAATGTTTTTAAAATCGTGCCTAAGCGGTAATCGGGGAAAAAGTTCCCACAGAAATACACATTTTTCAATTTGGACCCAGACCTGGACGACTGTGAAAACAACACAAGGGTTAACTCAGCCATTGACCCCACACACCACTGGTACCATTTACTCACCAGTTATCTTGTTTATTTAGCAATAAACCTTTCATTGGTACTTTTTCCTGTCTGGTCTCCCCTCTTTGTCACATTCTTTGAGTCCGTTTGTGACAACCTCACACCTCATTTTTTCCTAACACTAAAACTAAAAATTAAATGGCAACAATATCACAAGACAAAAACACAACAAGGGCTGTGTCTCAAACCGCACACTTCTGTCAGTGTACTGCTAATGTGCACGGACCACTTCCTGCCATAGAGCCCACTTTGGATGGTTAGTATTGTCCCAAACGAAACATTTATGTTAAAACACTTAACGGAAAACTCGCCCCGCTCCCTCTCAAAATCTGACATCTTTTAATCTGACCTTTTTTTGATGTGAAATGAAGACAGATACAGCAACTGAACGGCCTATTTCTCTCTTAAAATGTTTTCAGAAACACGTTTCGGTGAACTATTTTCGTAAAATACGAGATTATATTCTGAACGAGCCGCCATTATGCTCTGTTGTAAAATCCGGGAGAAGCCAGACCCATGTGACGTGTTCATCCAATCAGCTGCCGGTCGTCGTCCCTGGTCCCTCCCCTTTCCGCTGCATAGTCAAGATGGCGCCCGTTTAGTGCGCATAGTGTCCATCGTTCCACACTGAACTTTTTGACTTTTTTTAGGGGGTCATCCGGGTACTTTCAGTGCGTTATTTACACGATATACTTAAAACTAAGTGTTTGAAGTGTGCAAGTAGGCGGTTTGAGACACAGCCAATGTCACATGCAGCAAACATTTTTATATGATGTGCTGTGGTAGTGCAGAAAGATGTGCAAGAAATGCAACAGCAACTTCAGAGTCTGGAGTTTTTTGGGGGGAGGGGGCAGAGAGAGGGGAGAGAGTTCAGTTTCCTGACAGCCTGGTGGATAAAGCTGTTTGCTAGTCTGGTGGAGCCGGCACTGAGTCTTCTATATCTCCTCCCAGAGGGCAGGGGCTGCCCCACATTGATCATAGCTGTACGGCTTTCGATTTCAAGCAAAGGGAAAGTCTCAAGGGGAGTCGATGGTTAAGTTTACCCAGAATGTACACCTTCCGCAGCCAGAGCTGAGCCTCGCGCCACTTGATGTAGCCGGCCCTGTGTTGAGTGAAGCCTGCCGAAGCGCCTACCTGCTGGCCGGCAAGTGTCTCGTCGGAATGGCCGTCTGTGCAGCTGCCAATAAAAACTTGTTCATGCATTTATTTTCAGTAAATTAGATTATTGTAATGGTGCCTTTACAGGTCTAAATAAAACCAAAATCAATCAGGCAGCTGCGGCTGATCCAGAATGCTGCTGCCAGGGTCCTTACAGCACCCTTGGAATTGGACCATATCACACCGGTCCCTACATTGGCTACATGCAAGTTATTGGCCACATAACCTCATGACTTCTTGTCAACATAAACCTTTTCCTAAAGGCAAGTTGTGTGTTATCTGTACGCATATTAAGCTATCCGCGTGTATGTCTACGTTGTATACAGCTACGTGTTATCGCGAGGCTAAGGTTGGGTGAAAAGGGGGTTATGAAAGGGGGCGTGGCTTATGCATAGGGGGCGGGCCAAACCATCACCAATAAAGAAGGAACTCTCTGCTGAGTTCAATGACACCTCACACAAGACTCTACCTTTTAGGCCTACTTCCTGTTGCCACTAGGGGGCGCTATGACTTTAAGTAAATATCGGCCTTTATTTGTCCTCCTTATTAATCCTGAAAAGTTTCGAGGTAATCGGACAACGTACACTCGAGTTACACCCACTTCCTGTTTCGGCAGCAAAACGCACAAAATGGCCGCCCCGCCACGCCCTATGAGGAAAAGTTTTTCTTTTAACAACTTTTCATCTTTAACATCTTAAGATGACACAGACCGAGTTTGAAGTTGATCGGATGAAATCTCTAGGAGGAGTTCGTTAAAGTACGACATGTGGAAATGGCCAAAATCGCACTAATTTCGAACTTTGAAATCAAAATGGCGGACTTCCTGTTGGGTTTCGGGTATGGCTCTAATGAAGTGTTTTGTACATCTTGACATGTTACATATGTGTACCAAGTTTCGTGAGTCTACGTTAAACGCACTGCAGGGGCTCAATTTTCTTAACTTTCTAGGGGGCGCTAGCAAGCCATTTTTGTGCGCCTATTCCCGAAACCTTTAAAATACGTAAATTTTCACCAGACTTGATGCGACCGCCAAATTTGGTGAGTTTTTGAATATATTAAGCCCCTCAAAAAGCCAATTCATTTGACGGGAAAATAATAATAATAGAAGAATAATAATAATTCCTTCAGTTTCAATAGGGCCTTCGCCGCTGTCGGCGCTCGGGCCCTAATTATTGGTCTTTAAGCACTAAAGGGTCATGGACCAAACTACATGCTGGATTTATTGGTTCCCTATCGAGCATCCAGACCCCTCAGATCATCGTTATTATTGGTCTTTACGCAGCTAACAATTTATGGTTGCGGGAACGTTCCCTGAAGGTTAGGTTTTAGGTTCGGTTTTGGTTTCCATGGAAAGTTTTCTCTTAACGTTCTGGTTACATCGAAGCAGCATTTAGGGAACCTTCAGGGAACGTTCTTTTTCACATTCCCCTAATCTTTAAAAATCTTTAGCAACCATGGTACCAATTGTATTATTACTTTAAACTGTCCATGAGCAGGAATGACTATTAACAGGAATGAATGAACAGGCAAACTTGATGGGATTTAAAACTTGAATATACAATATAAAATTAACAAAATACAAAAAATATAAAAGGCCTAGAGAGAGAGAGAGAGAGAGAGAGAGAGAGAGAAAATCTGTTTTATTGGCCATATAGACACATCATAGTGCAAATGTAGTGTGCAAGATGCATATTGGAATGATAAAGTATGTAATTTGTAGGTGAATGGCCAAAGTGGGGATGACCCCACTTATCGGCAGTTCAGGAGAGTGATGGCAGTGGGAGAGAAGCTGTTCTTGTGTCTGGTTGTTTTTGTGTGCAGGGATCTGTAGCGCCTGCCAGAGGGGAGGAGGCAGGAGGATGGCAGCAGCGTTAACCGTAGAAACAGAACTAAACAGCTAACTTAACATCGTATTAGCTTTGAGGCACTAAATAGTGAAGGGTCACAACACAATTTTCAAAGAAAATAAAATAGCACAGCAGATTTTTACACGCAACTAGGGTTGGGTATCGTTTGGGTTTTTTCCAATACCGGTGCTAAATCAATACTTTTAAAACGGCGCCGGTGCCTGACATGAAATATAAAATATAAAAAAGGAGCACAAAACGACAGTTGGCGACAGTAAAGAATGGCTTGTTTATTGCTAAGGCCATATGGTCAAAATTAAATGATTGATTAATAATGTAATAACAACTTATAACAATTACTTATTTCACCAGTAAACTTCTGGTAAACGACAAAAACAAGCACCAGATGGGAAAAGGGTATTTTACAATAACTTAAAATGCACCACAAGGCTGGCACATTTCAAGTAAAGTCACCGTCTGTTGGGTTTTTCCGACAACGGCAGCTGCAGTCAGACTGTTACGTCCCGCTGTTGGAATCCTCTACAGGGAAATACAGTCACACTTTACACCGCTTAACGTAAGCTGTCAGCACTTTAACCATTGTGTTTATTCCAGCTACTAGTTAACAGTAACGTAGCGTCCCGTGCAACGATGCTTCTGAAAAAAAAAAAAGTCAGGCACCGTAATGAGGCACCGAAATCTTCGTTCTTATTCGGTCTCGTTACTACCGTTTACATCGGAACCGGTGCCCTATTGGCACCGCGTTTCGGTACCCAACCCTACACGCAACCTACCTCAGCAGTGAGCAGTACAGGACGGAGGAGGAGACGGAAGCTACAGAAAGAAGACATGTTCCCAGTCAAGTTCTGTGTATCCAGAAGGACTTTGGGTATGTAGAAATGGCACAACACAGAAGTCAGGACAGGACTTCAATCAGTCACCTGAAAGCAGAGGCACTGTCTTCCCCCTACCGGCGTGGGGGAGTAACGGTTGGATTTGTACACTGAACTGAGCCACTTGTTGAGCCAGAAGTGAAATGTGAAATGAAAGAAGTGAATTTTCTTAGTTGTGGAAATCGTTCTATTGATAGATTCTTGTTTTAAGTATTTCGCCTAATAGCCTACAGTTAAAAGAAAATCGAAATCAAGCACAAAAGTATTGTTTTTAGAAAAATGTATATCAGCTTGAAAATAAATATTCTCTTGCGATGCTGTTTATCTTACTTCGATTTTATAAGACCAATCATTTTTGAGTGAATCTAAATCAAGTAACTGCAAACCTTTTTATATGCTACTTCAAAAGCTTAAATGGAGCTGGTTTAAATAAACATTTCAAAACCGCAACCTAAAACAACCAAACGGGAACGTTGTGTGGAGGTACAGTACAACCACAGGAGAACGTAAGGGAACGTTTCCGTTTTCCTAATTTGGTTTGAACTAACTTCTAGAGAACCTAACGTTCTGTGTTAGTGGGGTAAGCATTAAAGGGTCATGGACCGAACTACATGCTGGATTTATTGGTTCCCTATCAATGATCCAGACCCCTCAGATCATCTGGGACAGGTTTGTTCAGAGTTCCCAGAACTAGGACCAAACAATGTGAAGCTGCATTTAGTTATTACGCTCCTCACCTGCTCAGCCTGCTTTGACAGAGCAGAGGAGGGCCTCTTCGTCCCGGGACACCGATTGGGGTGGCATCCACGCCTTCAAAATATCCTCGGCGGTCGGCCTGTTGCTTCCCCACGTCTCCCCAGCTAGCAGCCTCTGCACTGTGGCCAGCCTAGGCTTGTCCCCTCTTTTTTTTTTTTTTTTCCTTTTCATTTCCAACATTTATTTATTGAACGAATTGAATATAGTCAAGTCAACTTTGTCAATTTCTTCACATATACTAGACGCAGAGGAATCGAAAGTTCTTTTCTCACCATCCCACGGTGAAGAAGAAAAATTTACAACAAATAAGACGAGACATGAAACGAGTGAGCACAAAAAAAGTGCTCAACAGATGGGACATTTTTTCCTAACACTAAAACAATTAAACGGCAACATCATCACAAGACAAAAACACAAGAATGTCACATGCAGCAAACCTTTTTATATGATGTGCTGTGGTAGAGC
The DNA here is from genome assembly GCF_010015445.1 of Perca fluviatilis. Taxonomy (NCBI): domain Eukaryota; kingdom Metazoa; phylum Chordata; class Actinopteri; order Perciformes; family Percidae; genus Perca; species Perca fluviatilis. The sequence goes on along the minus strand of NC_053114.1, from coordinate 44,430,285 downwards.
AGAAAGATGTGCAAAAAATGCAACAGCAGCAACTTCAGAGTCCAGAGGGTTTTTTTTGTGGGGGGAGCGGCAGAGAAAGGGGGTAGAGAGGGGAGAGAGTTCAGTTTCCTGACAGCCTGGTGGATAACGCTGTTTGCTAGTCTGGTGGAGCGGGCAGTGAGGCTTCTATATCTCCTCCCAGAGGGCAGGAGGCTGAGAAGACTGTGCAGGGTGGCTGTCGTCACTCACAATTAATCATATCGATATACACACACACACACACACACACACACACACACACACACACACACACACACACACACACACACACACACAGCTAAAAGAATGAGTTACATTTTCAGTGCAGTTAACTACTGGCTGACACTTTCAAATGCTGACTCCCTGAAGAACTGCCCTTACCATCAACTGTTGCTGGAGGAGGCAGGAGGAAACAGCATGGCTCTAAAACATGTTCATGTGTTGATGTTGTTTTAGGGAAGTCTGTACTGTGAAAGCTGCCCCACATTGATCACAGCTGTACGGCTTTCGATTTCAAGCAAAGGAAAAGTCCCAAGGGGAGTCGATGTACACCTTCCGCAGCCGGAGCTGAGCCTCGTGCCACTTGATGTAGTAGGCCCTGTGCTGAGCGAAGCCTGCCTCCGCACACTGACCACGTGACGGTGGCTCAGCGTGCGCGGTCACTGGAAACGCGCTACGAAAGGCGTCCCAGTGCCTAACTCTGGAGGCTGCCTGCATCGGTGGTGTCACACTACAGAGAAGGGACCAGAGATGAGTGCATGACAGAATGCGTACGACTTTGGGTGAACCATTACTCCCTCCCCCTCTACAGGATGTTCCACTCATGACCACAGTTACACACAGGCATGTTCTGAGCTCGTGCTCCCCTCTCAAGGTCTAATTTCCATCCTCAGTCCCTGACAGGTCCCTATAAGTTAAATGAAATAAAACAAATCAGTAAAACAACACAAGAAAAAATTACATAAATTACAGATCAACAACAGAGGACAAATTACAGATTAACCCAGCTAATGAAAACTTGTGGAAGTTACAAGTGTACATGAAACATCTAGTTACAATCTATTGTTTATGAAACAATCGTAGTTACATTACAACATTACACCCCCCACATTAAAACTCATTAGGCTACAACATACAAAAGGTGAAGCAACTTACCTTTGCCAGTACAACGGTGTTTTCACAGTTTGGGGGCTTGTAGATAACCAAGTCTTGCACCCAGCTGCAGCAGAATGTCTCGTAGCTTTCCAAGGATTTCAGGCTTTTGAATTATTGCATAGTGTAATAACTGATGCCAAAAACCAAGTAATTAACAATTTCCATATAGGTGCAAGGTGGCAAAGAGTCTAGGTCTCTGTTCCATTCTGCTGCAGGCAGCTGCTATGGGTTGATGCTGTTGATATCAGCCAGCTTCTCTAAATACCTCTGCTTGGCGCTGGTAGTTTAATTTTCTCGTAATTTCTCCGTTTAAACACCGTGATGATAATTCCTCAAGCCGTCTATCCTGCTCCGTCTCTGTGTCGCTCTGACACTGTTGCCCCTGGGAACCGATAGCGTAGGATACCAAAATGGTGGACGGGCTCAGGCACCAAATCGCCACGTGACAGCAAGCTACCATGACATATGTCCTCATTCTCAATATACACTCACCTAAAGGATTATTAGAAACACCTGTTAAAGTTCACGTTAATGCAATTATCTAATCAACCAATGACATGGCAGCTGATAGATCAACTTTGACTCAACAGGAACAACCTTGGAATAGTTCCCCGTTTTCAAGCGGACCAGAGATTAGTTGTTTGGTCCGCACCAGAGTTTGAAGGAGCTTTCACACCGCTTCAAACCAACCTGACTATCCCACGAAACGCTCCAGGGTTCTGTTAAAAAGGACCAAACTTAGCTGTGAAAGCAATCTTAATTTGTGAAATGTAGTTGAATTTGTAATAAATAAGGCCCTAAGGCCTGTCAAATCTGACTCCAATTTATTAATTCCCGCGCCTTCTTACATCGGACTTAAGTTTACCAGAACACAAGGATCAATGTGAGACAAAGAGTTCAGTTGAGCAAAGTTTAGATTTAGCATAGAGGTTATAACACAATTTTGGGTTCACAAACAGAGTCTAAGTTTCCCTAGCGACAGACATTAAGTCGAAGCTCAGTCCACCAAGATCTCCTCTGAAATGATCTCCGATCTGTTCTCTCCCTCAAGCTTTTATCCGATCCTCACCGGGGGGAGTCTTGTTTTTTAGGCAGAAACTGTTATCCCACACACACACACAGACAGACAGACACACACACACACACACACACACACACACACACACACACACACACACACACACACACACACACACACACACGCTCCAAGGTCTGGGCCTCCATGTGGTGCAACTTCTCCTTCTGTTCTCGCAACCTTCAAACAATGCACCTCTATGCCATGAAAGCCTAAAATATTTTTATGACTTAAGCTTAACTTTCTGTGCATCAGAGGTCACCCGGAGTACTTCTAGCCACTTCCTCAATTACTAACGCAGCGCTTTTGCAACGAGCACATACACACATTTTGTTAATAAAATATTTCTACAGAAAGCATATCTTTAAATTCCAAATATCATTCAACAATATTAAATTCAGTGACAGGATATATATGTAAATCCCTACTCGAAGAGAGATACAGCTTCACAGCAGTAGTCATATGAGCACTTCTGGATGTCTCATCTTATTTTAAATGTTGTCCTTTTTATATGGCAGAGGTGAGAAGCTGAGAGATAAATATGCATTAGCAGCTTCACTATCTATTTCCCCTCTCTGTATGTTTGTGAGGACGTGTGACCTAAACGGCAGGTGGTGGGATGGATGTGACAATCATTACAGGTGATAAATATTTAAATCGGCCCTCCGCCTCGTCGGCAGCAGGGAAACATTTACTGTGGATGGGAACAGAAGCTATTTGCTTTACAAGCCTGAGTGCACCACTCACTGGGATCCAACAGAGTAATGGGGGATACATGTGTGTGTGTGTGTGTGTGTGTGTGTGTGTGTGTGTGTGTGTGTGTGTGTGTGTGTGTGTGTGTGTGTGTGTGTTGGAGGCAGAGAAGCAGTTACACAGACAGGCAGATTTAATTATTCCTAGATTTAGACAAACTGCACAACAGCTGACTGAGAACTGCACTTTGTGTGTTAACCAATCTCAAATTGATCTCAGAATTAGATTTCCAGGCAGAGACGCCTCCGTGGATATTGACCTTGAAAACACCTGCTATTTTCTGTGAGGCTGAAAGACAAACACGAAAGAGAGACAGTGGGAGAGAAAGCCATGTAATGAACTCAGGCTGAAATCTCTGCCGTTTCAAGTGAGTCCCCATACAAAGTGTGCAACTGTGCATTAATCTCGCAAATCAGTAAATATAGGCTACATGTCCTCCAGAGTGCAACTAAAAAGAGTGAAATACACAGTTAACCTAGTCTTACAATGCCAGGGTCTGGCTACACCACAGGTGCATTCTGGGATAGGAGAGAAAAAAACTGTTGTTTGCATTTCTTTAAACCCATTATAATCGTCTTGGGCGGCACTAAGCTCCTGACGCAGCGATAGTGGCTCTGCTAAATAGTCTCAGGAAGGAACTTGTTTTGGTGGAAGATTTGCACCCCGCAAAAGAAAACTCCACATATAATATTAAATGAACTGTTGACTGTTGACACAATACAGTAACGTGAGCTATTTAAATGAGCTGATGCATGGTTAAACCTCATTGGCTCTTACCAGTGTATCTCTATGTGTCCACAGCAATCCCACCTTCTTTACCTAAACCCAACTGTCCCGTTCTTCTTTATCTAAACCCAACTGTCCCGTTCTTCTTTACCTAAACCCAACTGTCCCGTTCTTCTTTATCTAAACCCAACTGTCCCCTTCTTGTCCCGCGTATCACGGAAACATACCCACCCATCTACATGTTTTATTTGATTCATTACCTTCGTTTGCTTGTTGGCTTTTGAAGGAAGGGGGAGGGTTGGGGTTTACTGTTGTTTCCGTATTCAGGGCTTTGAAATTGTATTATTGTGAAGTTACGAGCCAATTTGGCCGGTGATGAATAAAGCAAACAACTCTGCGTATGTTTGAATCGTCCGGCTGCAGAAACGATGCAACAAGTCAGTGTTGACAGATTGGTCTGTTTTCCGCCAAGAAATTTGGGTGGTTCTGTATGTTTTAGTTCGGAAAACATAATCTTTATCTGGCAACACTGCTTGTAGTACTTATCCTACATTTCACATGAACACTATGTTGTGACGTGTCACACAACCGTTGGCTACGAACCCCGTGTGTGTGGTATCGATTACGGGCTACAGTGAAAAGCAGAAGACAAACCGAACGACACGAAACTAACCAGAGGAGCTGAAATCAAGTAGCAACTAGGGATGCACCAAATCCAGATTTTTGGGGTTTGGCCAAATGCTGAATCCACTGGTTAAGATTCTCCCGAATCCTACTCCCATCCTCAGTCCATTAACGCAGTAAACATAATAAAGTAAACGTCCCCAGCCTCTAAAATAGTTAAATGTAACAACTTAATGTTGAATTCACACACATTTTTAACATCGTAGGAAATTACATTGCTATCGCCAGATGAGTGACAATTTTGTATGGCAAATTTTTTCTAACCAGTGTATGATGAATGCATGTTGGGAGGGTGAATATTAGAAAGCTAACGAGCAGCAGCCGGCCGTTCGGTCGCTGCGCTCTCACTGTAGGGAGACTCATTTGCCGAGAGAACAGCTGACAGCCCGGGAGAGGCACTGTCTGGTTAACACCAGTTTTTAGCTGTGACTGTTCTTCCTTTGCTGTACCTGAAGTTGCTGCGTTTTGGCTACTGTCTGTAGATTCCTTCACGCGCAGCTTATATTCTTTCGCATGTTTGACGCTCATGTCACGGCCTGTCCGTGGCTCAGGCTGTTTTTCCTTTTTTGGTCTTCTGTGTGTGGAGTGTGTGGGTAGGCGTGGCTTTCTTCAGGGCACCTGGCTCTCCAGCGCAGCTGCAGATGATCTACTAATCAAGCTCCAGCACTAGTACTCCGGTGATCCAGGGAGCCAGCGCCAGTTTGTTTCAGTCCACCAAGTGGTAACTACTCTCGGCCATACACTCCAGTGAACCTTGTGCTGTCAAAGTTTTTTTCTTTGTATTAACACTGTCGTCTATCTGTGTGCAGATGTTGGAGGTCTACCTCATCTTCGCCACGCCACCAGCCCTGTGTGTTTTCGAGCCTGTCTTGCCTACCTCCACTCCTCCACTCCACTTGGATCACCACCCTCCTAAGTTGGATTGCAAGATTTCTGTTCGGCTGAACTTACATTAAAATGTTTTCAAATTCCAACCATCTAGTCTGTGTTCACTCTCGTGTCCAAACCTCACCCTAACAGCGCAGGTGTTTTGGCAGCGGCGATGTTGTGAATTGTTTGGGGTCCTTGCCGCCGCAGGACAGGTCGGCATTGCGGGTTGAGCGTGTGGCTCGGCTTGGGTCGCCTCGCCTTCTTTTGGCAGGGGCTGCTGCCTGGTGGCGCTTTTTCTGCTTGCGAGTTCCATTTTCACTTTCTCACAGCCTACTGCATTCTCTAAGGTTGGGCAGAAACCAAAGAAGCCCAATATTTGTGCTTTCCTAGTAGCCACGTTATTTAAATTTGGTAGAATTAGTAGAAATTTGGCTAGTGGAAAATCTGATTGGCTGGTAACTTTATTTTTTTTTTTAAGATTATATGTTTGGCATTTTCAGGCCTTTATTTGACAGGACAGCTTAGACTTGAAAGGGGAGAGAAAGAGGGGGAATGACCTGCAGCAAAGGGTCGCAGGTGGGAAATGAACCCGCAGCCGCTGCGGCAAGGATGAAGTACATGGGGCGCACGCTCTACCAGGTGAGCTACCCAGGCGCCCTGGCTGTTAACTTTAAAAATGTTGGCTGGTGATCAAAAAAGTTAAGTTAAATCCCTGTCTGCATTGTTTATAAAATACCAAAAATAAAATCAGAGATGTGGGTGGTGAGTTCAGAGTTCAGGAAAAGTGCAGCTGAAGGAAGAAAACTGATCTATAACTTGTTTTTCTGGCACTAATTTATGTTTACTCTAAGCTGTGTGTGTGTGTGTGTGTGTGTGTGTGTGTGTGTGTGTGTGTGTGTGTGTGTGTGTGTGTGTGTGTGATCATGGAATTAAGTTCTTTTTAATTTCTTCTACCCACCCAGTAGCAGCAGCCACAAAAACAGCCATATAAATGTAAATAAATACAGAAAGTCCTCTTTGCCGAGGACACAAACTTCATTCCGATGCGAGTGTTTTTATCCGTGTGATTATTGTCTACACTCTTGCACAACACAACAGATGTTGAAGCTCTAACTCGACAATAACTCGCTTCTTAGACTAATGATCCGTGCAGAGATAAATAGATGAAGAGTTCAAAACAAGAGCGGGAGATGAAGAAGTGTTGCGGCTAACGGATGGAAAACTTTTGTCCATGGCGGAGGACCATATGTTCACTCACACTTTAAATGCAATATTGACTCGGTTGGAGATTTGGGATCACGCTGCGATTTGAGACTGGCTCGCCACACTGCGCTGAGCTCTCAACCGGAAAATGAGTCAATGATGTTTCATAATGAAAACTCAAAGGAAAAGTGGCAACTGTGATTGATTCACTCAGATCAGCTCACCTCTGTTTTTCAATTTCACTCAATATGATTATGGATATGAATGTTTGCACCGGCTCGCCTCTCTTTGTTTTTCTGGTCACCTTCTTTCCATCATTTCATCTACTCGGCTCATTCAGCCAGCGGGAGGCAGAACGATACGATCAGTCGTTGCTGCACATATCACAAATCAATGCGTATTCCCTGTAGGGCAAAACTAATACACAGTTCAGCTCACATTGAGCAGGTAAATGGAGTTACGACAGCCTCACCCAGCCAGACGGCAGCTCTTAATCAAATGTGCTGAAAGGGAACAGTGGGCATGTACTTTATGTAGTGTGCAGCAATGTGGTCGCCACAGATTAAATCCCTCTTCATATGTGCTTTGCAACACAAAGGATTGGTTAAACCCAATGAGAAGATATTGATTCAGAATTTTCTCCATATTAAAGTGAGATTCTCCGAGCTCTATTTTCCCAGGAACGCAAAGAGATGAGACTTCAAGCTACATTGTGTAGGAATTTCTCCCATCTAGCGGTAAAATTGTACATGACAACCAACTGAATATTACTTTTTAACCCCTCCCATTCTGATCACGTTTTAACTCTTAAGGTGGCCGTATTATTCCAAGAAGTACGACTTTGTCCGTGAGACTTTCTTCCAGTGTAATAATAGTTTTACTTTATTGTGGTACCATTTCATTGCTAACATCAGCTATCAGGTTCCCAAACATATGCAAGCTAATGTTAGTAAAGTATCAGTGCTATCGTTATTCTGTATATTGTACGAGATTAATAGCGTAAGGCAATGTTTACAGTGTAGGAGAGAAGCAACGGAGGTTTGTGTTTTTAATATATTTCTCTGAGCAGTATGAACAATGTTAATGAAACCGAAGTTAGCTCTGAGTATCTCCATCGTTTACACGCAGCTGTTCTAGCTGTAACTAGTCTGTGTTACAACTCCATGACGGGAGTTGTCTGCCCGGGAAATCACAACACATATGATTACGTTTATGTTACAAGGTAGACAATCCTTTCTCATCAAGTATCCTAGACGTCATTCTAGTGTTATGCGCAAGCAACTATAAACTTTGAATAATCCATTTAAATGGAGTGCATGCAGCATATGAGGCAGCAGGTATGATGTTGAATCTCTTAGCCGATAATCACAAATAGGCAGGATTACCTGTAGAGAAGAAAACAGGCAACTTCAGCGTCCTTTTTAAAATCCTTGCTCCTTATGATCTCTTTCCATCTCGGAAAAGCCACTCCAATATTAACTTTGGTCTTGTTGCTTTGCCTGTCACATTGTCGTTTTAATTCTCTTTTTAACTTCCTTCGGTTCGCAGCCGAGTGTGAAGCGGTTGGGATGAGGATCAGCACCTCTAAATCGGAGGCCATGGTTCTCAGCAGGAAACCGATGGAATGCCTTCTCCAGGTAGGGAATGAGTCCTTACCCCAAGTGAAGGAGTTCAAGTACCTTGGGGTTTTGTTCGCGAGTGAGGGGACAATGGAGCGGGAGATTGGTCGGAGAATCGGCGCAGCGGGTGTGGTATTACATTCCATCTATCGCACCGTTGTGACGAAAAGAGAGCTGAGCCAGAAGGCAAAGCTCTCGATCTACCGGTCAGTTTTCGTTCCTACCCTCACCTATGGTCATGAAGGCTGGGTCATGACCGAAAGAACGAGATCCAGGGTACAAGCGGCCGAAATGGGTTTCCTCAGGAGGGTGGCTGGCGTCTCCCTTAGAGATAGGGTGAGAAGCTCAGTCATCCGTGAGGAGCTCGGACTAGAGCCGCTGCTCCTTTGCGTCGAAAGGAGCCAGTGGAGGTGGTTTGGGCATCTGGTAAGGATGCCCCCTGGGCGCCTCCCTAGGGAGGTGTTCCAGGCACGTCCAGCTGGGAGGAGGCCTCGGGGAAGACCCAGGACTAGGTGGAGGGATTATATCTCCAACCTGGCCTGGGAACACCTCGGGATCCCCCAGTCGGAGCTGGTTAATGTGGCTCAGGAAAGGGAAGTTTGGGCTCCCCTGCTGGAGCTGCTCCCCCCACGACCCGACAACGGATAAGCGGACGAAGATGGATGGATGGACTTCCTTGGCGCCTCCGTTACACGTCCTAGATGGGCGCTCCATCTTCCACCGGCTTTCAAATCTGCAACATGGCATCATGACTTTGCGTAAACATACACGCCACTTTCCTAAAGCCAAATGGCGTGTTATCTGTACGCATTTTGAGCTATCCACGTGCACGTCTACGCTGTATACAGCGGATGTAAACATACACACCACGTGGCGTCCCCACCTGGCGTGTTATCGCGAGAACGTGCCGTGCTAAAAAAAAATACCCTAACCCTGGCCTCCACAGGTAAGCTAACTTTAGTTTAGCTAACAGCTAATTCGGCTAACCACTAGCTGAGACAGCATGTAATAACTTTAAAAGACCCTCAAAATAAAACCTGAAAATAACCGTTAAAATATGACAGCTGTTACTTCACTTCTACTTGTGCTCATTTAAAATACAATCAATCAATACTTGTCTTTATTGTTATTACTGTAAAGTCTTAATTTAGCTGTAGCCTGCCTTTCCCAGTGTTTAGTTTGCTAACGTGGAACAGATCGTGCAGCGTCGTATCCTAGGTAAAACAGGATTATCATCTGCGCATGCACATGATGGATCGTGCAGGCAGAACAGATCGTGTACCGACAGTTGGGTTTAGGAAAAGAACATTGGGAAAGGCTTTCGTAACACTAAAAAACGACAAAAACACGACGGTGACCAACGTTACACGCTTAGGAAAACAATAAACGGTTGAGTTTAGGAAAGAAACATTGGGGAAGGCTTAAAAAAAAAAGTTGATAAACGCCACACGCGGGACGCGAGCCCGGCTCTCCTGGGTGAATGCGACTCGCTCGAATGTATTCTGAATGATTCTGAATGTCAGATTCTACGCTTACAAGAATACTTTGATTAGTTGGTGGAAGTAATTACACATGAAAGAGCACATATTTGTGAAAGAACAAAGGGGTTTTTGCTACGAATCAACTCAAAAAATTACACAATGGAGCTTTAAATTGTACTTCCTGCCACATCACCCCCAAAGTGCTCAATTTGGCTGCACCGGCATGCCACTTGTTAGGTAGCAGCGGTAATCCATTTAAATGGAGTGCATGCAGCATATGAGGCAGCAGGTATGATGTTGAATCTCTTAGCCGATAATCACAAAGCAGCAAGTAGTGGAGAACTTGAAAGCTGTGTGGTATTTAGTTTTTGTGCCACATAGTGTGAACTTATTGTCAGAGGTGGGAAGTAACAAAATACATTTACTCCCTTACTGTATTGTGTAGTTCTGTTGTGTATTTTGTATTTTTCAAGTAGTTTTTAAAATCGGTAATTTAAAATGTACTTGATTACGTTTTTAGTGAAGTATTGTATTTGGCATTACAAATCCCATCCCATGAAGTATTGTATTACAAATCCCATCCGTTACTGAGTAAAAACACACAAACTTTGACCAGAACCACTACAGTGAGGAATGATCAGCATCCAGGCTGCCTACCAGGCACCAGGTCTTTCTGTAGGAGAACCACTACAGTGAGGAACGATCAGCATCTAGGCTGCCTACCAGGTACCAAGTCTGATGTCCGACATTGAGACCGAGATGGAGGAGGATCAGGAGAGCGACGACAGTTCAGAGACTGTTTCAGTAGAAATGCTGAAACATCGAATTCTGCTGCCCAAAACGATGAAAATCCTTGGCCACATTTGATTTAAATTCAAGAGGGCCAGTAGTATCATCATGCAATGCCAGATGTGCCTGCCCAGCCCAGTCTCATGGCAGTTGAAATGATTACGTTATTGAATCTATTAATTCGTGAACAGGACACGATTATGTCGGGTTTTTTCGTGTGGTGAGCACGAATTTTAATTTAATGTATTTAAATGCGAAGCATATTTCGTGATCATAGCACGAATACGGTAGGGAGTAGTATTAAAAGCATAAAATCTGCGTAGGGAGGTTGGTTGGGGGGATGGATGGGTCAAACAACACAGGACTTTCACCCTGGAGACCGGGGATGGCGTCCCGCGTGTTGCAGTTCCTTTCCCCGTTCTTCTTTTCCTAATCACAACCGTCCCGTTGTTATGGCCGGCATGTGGCGTTTCATGTCCCAGAGCAGCCCAGTGTCATGGCAGTTCGTGAAAAGGTAACGTTCGAAAATCGTGACCTGTACACGAATCAATAAATCAAAATAACGTGACCATTTCATGAACTGGCGTGAGACCGGGTTAGCCTGCCAAAGGTGACTGAACTGGCAGCATTTAATAACTCCACATCTAATCTGCAGAAGCATGTATTGGTAAGTATTTGTGCATTGGTACTTCAAACTAAGTTTTCATGACTAATAGAAAATTGCCAATTAGCAAAACAACATGTTTAGTGGCATTGCTAAATTTTGTCTAGCTCTAGCAACCTGTAGGACAACGTATGTAGGACACAATTAATTCACATACATCTAATTAGCTCTTACAGGCTACATAGGTGTGTAATAGTTTGGGATTTATGACCCCTTTTTTTTTTTGCGCCCGTATCAAATTATTTATGGTCACGATTCATCTCTGAGCTGATTGGCTGGGTTCCAGGCTTAAAACTCTTTATATAAACATTTAATGAAACGTTAGTCTATAGCCACGATGTTCCACTTCCGGGATTGCTCCGTTGCCGCCTTAAATTCCGCCAGATGTCCCTCTTTTTGGCCGGATGTCCGTCCCCTTCCTCTGTCTCTGTGTTGGCGTTCTAACCTCCGGTGGATTTGTGAGGACTATGGTTAGCTGCTCCTCAGATCTCTGCAGGGTAAATCCAGACAGCTAGCTAGACTATCTGTCCAATCTGAGTTTTCTGTTGCACAACTAAAACTACTTTTGAACGTACACATGTTCCACCAAAACAAGTTCCTTCCTGAGACTATTTAGCAGAGGCACCGTGGCTCCCTCCGGCGTTTAGGCCCGCCCGAGACGATTGGGATTGGTTTAAAGAAATGCCAATAAACCAGAACATGTTTTTTCTCCCTTCCAGGAATGCTGTGTGGACTCGCCAGACCTTCCTCCGCAGCGCTGTGACTAATAAAACATCAATGGAGATATTGAACGTGGAAAAACACTTCCAAAACCAGAGCTGTTCAAAAAGTGGCCAATCCCTATCGAGCTCTAAAGAGAGAAGCTCAGAGGTGTTGTGACTAGCTCGCTAGCTACAGTAGTTCACCAACTAACCTTGTGAGAAGTCACTACGATGGCAAGCTTCAAGAACCAAATATTTGGCTGTGCCACCTACACTGTTGTAAGGGACCGTTCGGTATTTATGGAAGGAAAATAGGAGAGGGTCATGTCTTTTTATTCTTTGTTGAGGGGAGGGTCATCAAAAAAAAAATTGTCCAAGGGGGATAATTGCATTGTTTAAAAAATTAGTGTAATAATTACATCTGGTATGACCAGATATTTTATAAATATCTTAAATAACACAAAACAACTAAATGGTGGTAGGTAATACATCTGATTTCATGTACTGCTTTAGTAAAAAAAAATATTTCCTGGCTGACGACGCAAAAAACGAAAATGACTGTTGCTAGTCTGGACACCTTACCGTGCAAACGTTGCAATAAAGGTTTCCTAAATGCCACATTTCATGTCAGCTTACTAATTGATTGCGGGTTTTGTGTAGATTTGGAGTTTTATACGTTTATTCCACTTTGTTTAAATGGCGAAGTGGAGGAAGCCTAGTGATGAGTCCATAGCAACCAGTTTGTGTTGAATGTTACCCAGAGTGCCTTGCTGAATGGTCTCAATGATTTATTGTTTTATTTCATGTGAATACTAGTTTACTAGAGGAGTAACTATAGTATTTGAAGTAATGCAGTAATACAGGAAGTGTACATTTAGTTTACATGCTTATTGTTTCCACAACAACGTTAGTGAGTAAATCTACTGAAATGGCCACCACATCATAAGAAAGGAGTGGGATGTCAGATGGGAATGCAGAGGTTAAACCATATATGTCATGGCTGTAAAAAAAACTAAACAATGGGAAACTGTACATCTCTGCCAAACGCAAACCAGTACAGAAGGTATCGATAAATTATTGGGGGAGGGTCATGCCTTTTTCCAAATCATTTTGGAGGGTTATAGAAAATTACTGGCGAGGGGAGGGTCATGTCTATTTTGACTAAAGGTCCCAAAACTCCTCCGGTGGCCCCTGAAATAAATAACGAACAGTCCCTAAGGGTATTTATTTAATATTTTTTATCAACCCGGGGCCTGTTGCACAAAACCAGGATAAGGGATTAAGCTGGGCTATTCCAGTTATCATGGATGAATTAAGCCTTGACTTGGTTGCGCAAAAGCAGAGGCAGAGCTAGCCTGCTCCTGACCAGGCTAACAGCCAGGATTTATTAATCCTGGAGCCTTTTCTGTTATGGTTTCAGTGTTTTGTTTTGCATTTTGTCTCATTTATGTTGCCTGTTTGTTCATTTCTGTTGCCTTATTGATTTCTGTATGTTTTCTGTGTCTGCATATTCTGTATATTTCTGTTCCCTGTTGTGTTGATGTATTCTGTTCTGTGTATTGTGTGTTTCGGTTACTTCCTGTGTTCTCTGTTCCCCCCTTGTGTTGTATAGTGTTGTCAAGTTTCTGTGTTTAGTTGTGGCCATGTTTTCTGTCTGTTGTTCCCATTTCCTGTTTTATTTTGATAGTCTGTTTTCTGTTGTGTCATGTCTAGTTCTGCTTCTTGTGTTTTCCCGCCTGTGTGATTACCTGATGTTTTCCACCTGTGCCCCAGCCCTCGTATCACCTGCCTCCTGTTACCTCGTTACCTAGTTTATTTAGCTCCCTGAGTTTCCTTTGTTCCTTGTCAGTTTGTATACGTGCCCTTGTGTTTCCTCCCTGTGCCCTGTGTTCGTTCCTGCGTGTGCCCGTTTTGCTCCTGCCTATGTTTTGCCTGTTGGTTTATTATTTTGTGAATGTTTCAGTCTTTGTACTGCTGCTTTTTGTTAATAAATCCCTGAGTTCAACCATCTCCTGCCTGCCTGCCTCCCTCTCTCTGCGTTTGGGTCCACATTCCCTGCTCCCACATTACACTTTCCTGTTCAATCAGCAGTGCTTTTACCTTATTATCAGCCTGCATTAAAATACAACAGTTGCATATTGCTGTTCAGTAAAGCACTGTTATATAAAGTTGTGACCATTATTCTTTTAATAATTATTCATGGGACAGCCATCGTTACTGTTATATTGCTGTATGAAGACTGCTGTTCATATTGTTATTAGAAGTTTAATGAATATATTACGGCAGTTGTTGAGATAATTAGAAAAGGCTGATACAATTGCAAATGTGTTTTTTAAATGAAGTCAGTGATGAAGGGCAGAATATAAAGTGCTATACACGTGTTAGTGGTCCCAACAATGGCAGACCGGTCTGGGACAAATACACTTTTAACAAAGGACCATGTGTGTTCGGCATTCTTAGCACACAATTTGTGTTCTCTCCAGTGAACTGGGACTATAATTTGGGAGGATTGAACAATTATTATAGGTTTTTATAATTGTACAATCCTCCCTAATTATAGTCTTAGTTCATTGAACCAGTAACTATATAGTTGAGGCTACTGTACATTTATGAAATAACAGGGAGAGGACACCTCAATGGTTTTTGACCTTCTATTTTACTGGGGGGAAATAACTGATGAATACACTGTGTTACAGTCATGTTTAAAGTGTGCATTAAATGTATCACTTAATTATCTTCATAGTTTCTAGATGTTAGAGTCTTTCTTTTCTATGTCCTTATAGGCCTACTAGGAAACAAAGCATACAATAAATAAAGAAGGAAAATGCCTCTGTAAAAAACAGAAACAAAAAACCTGGCAGGAGCGGACAGACTGAATGATATATCTAAAAATATACATTTGCGAAGTACTGCTCTTAAATGAAACCATTTAAGGAGTTAGGCTCATTATTTCCACAAAAAAAACTGTACACTGCCTGAAAAGCGAGCAGTGGGAGAGTAAATATATTCCTTAGGTAATTCATATTTTAGCCCATATGAGAGAGAGAGAGAGAGTGAGAGAGAGAGAGAGAGAGAGAGAGAGAGAGAGAGATGATGTGACGCTTTACATTCTAGCATTGTAAAGTAGGTTAGTGGTTGTAATTGATCTTCATGGTACAACTGCTTATTTGTGCAAATAATTAGCCTAACTTCTTAAATGGTAGGGCAGTTTCAATTCAGAGCAGTGGTCAGTAAATGTATATTTTTAGGCTACAATGGCCGTGTTTCTTTTTTACAAATGTGTTTCACGTTGTCATAATTCCATATGAAGCTGCTGCTCACTCTGTAAAGAATACACAATGCGTATTCTCCATTTTAGCGTCGGTTAATCTGTGATCGATACCGTGGTCTATTTAAGAAAGCCGTGATGGTGCACTTATCCCAGCTATCTACACCTGGCTGACATAGCTTCACCTTCTCATCCTGGCTCGGCAAACGTGCAACCGATTAAGCCGCGATGAGCGGATCACACTAAGTCAAGCTGCGCTTTTTCAGTTATCCTGGATTTCTTCATTCTACTTTTGTGTAACAGCACCCCATACTCTATTGCCCCATGCATTTGTGTCTAAGTGACTAATGTGAACCAAAACATCTTCAATTGGACCAGTATTGAGCGAGAATGCTATAACCGTCAGCCGAACCGGGCTGTAATGTAACCCTATATAGGACAAATGTTCAGCATCAGTTAGAGTCCACTAAAAGTTCTGTTGTTGCTGCTGACAGACTCAGATTATTATTCTAAGTGTCTGACAACATTATGGGATGGATCCCTACAGAGATAGACCTTTTAGTTAAAGAGTAAGATCCTTTTAGTTTAACATGAAACAGCCCCGAAATCACCATCACCAAACTCCACCAGACTCCATGTAAATAATCAGGACTTTTAGCGTGTATAGAGCCAGCATATCTCCACCAGACTCCATGTAAATAATCAGGACTTTTAGCGTGTATAGAGCCAGCATATCTCCACCAGACTCCATGTAAATAATCAGGACTTTTAGCATGTATAGAGCCAGCATATTTCCACCAGACTCCATGTAACTAATCAGGTCTTTTAGCGTGTATAGAGCCAGCATATCTCCACCAGACTCCATGTAAATAATCAGGACTTTTAGCGTGTATAGAGCCAGCATATTTCCACCAGACTCCATGTAAATAATCAGGACTTTTAGCGTGTATAGAGCCAGCATATCTCCACCAGACTCCATGTAAATAATCAGGGCTTTTAGCGTGTATAGAGCCAGCATATCTCCACCAGACTCCATGTAAATAATCAGGACTTTTAGCGTGTATAGAGCATATCTCCACCAGACTCCATGTAAATAATCAGGACTTGCGTAAGGCCAGCATATCTCCACCAGACTCCATGTAAATAATCAGGACTTTTAGCGTGTATAGAGCCAGCATATCTCCACCAGACTCCATGTAAATAATCAGGACTTTTAGCGTGTATAGAGCCAGCATATCTCCACCAGACTCCATGTAAATAATCAGGACTTTTAGCGTGTATAGAGCCCGCATATCTCCACCAGACTCCATGTAAATAATCAGGTCTTTTAGCGTGTATAGAGCCAGCATATCTCCACCAGACTCCATGTAAATAATCAGGTCTTTTAGCATGTATAGAGCCAGCATATTTCCACCAGACTCCATGTAAATAATCAGGTCTTTTAGCGTGTATAGAGCCAGCATATTTCCACTAGACTCCATGTAAATAACCAGGACTTTTAGCGTGTATAGAGCCAGCATATTTCCACCAGACTCCATGTAAATAATCAGGACTTTTAGCGTGTATAGAGCCAGCATATCTCCACCAGACTCCATGTAAATAATCAGGACTTTTAGCGTGTATAGAGCCGCATATCTCCACCAGACTCCATGTAAATAATCAGGACTTTTAGCGTGTATAGAGGAGCATATCTCCACCAGACTCCATGTAAATAATCAGGACTTTTAGCGTGTATAGAGCCCGCATATCTCCACCAGACTCCATGTAAATAATCAGGACTTTTAGCGTGTATAGAGCCAGCATATCTCCACCAGACTCCATGTAAATAATCAGGTCTTTTAGCGTGTATAGAGCCAGCATATTTCCACCAGACTCCATGTAAATAATCAGGTCTTTTAGCGTGTATAGAGCCAGCATATTTCCACTGACTCCATGTAAATAATAGACTTTTTTGTATAGTAGCAGCATATTTCCACCAGACTCCATGTAAATAATCAGGACTTTTAGCGTGTATAGAGTCAGCATATCTCCACCAGACTCCATGTAAATAATCAGGACTTTTAGCGTGTATAGAGCCAGCATATTTCCACCAGACTCCATGTAAATAATCAGGACTTTTAGCGTGTATAGAGGAGCATATCTCCACCAGACTCCATGTAAATAATCAGGACTTTTAGCATGTATAGAGCCAGCATATCTCCACCAGACTCCATGTAAATAATCAGGACTTTTAGCATGTATAGAGCCAGCATATCTCCACCAGACTCCATGTAAATAATCAGGACTTTTAGCGTGTATAGAGCCAGCATATCTCCACATGTAAATGGGTGAATTAAGGAGTTTATTTCAACCAAACCAGAGTGGTGATTGTTGGAACAGTGGAAAGATGAACCAAGACGGATTTTGATAGTTTTATTTAGTTTCTGTCGACTTTGAATGATGTTTTACCATGATAAAATGTTCATTTACATGGTCTGGTGGGATTGGTGATTGAACAGGGTTAGGGAACATTTGTGGCTTTAAAAGCAATTCCCGTTAATTCTGACAGCCCTTAGTAGGTATACATGCTGTATGTGAACGTACGTTTGATGTGTCGGTCAGTTAGAATCAGTGCCAGCCTCTATTCCTTGGTGGTTTTCAGTTGCAGCTCTGTCAATGAAAGCCACTCTGTGTCCTCCTATAGAAACAAGCTCTGCGGGAGGTTGTTACCGTCCATAAAAGGACTTTGATTCAGCAGCCAGAACATTTCTGTCCCAGTGGACATTGTGTTGACATCAACACTGTAATGTAGTTCTCTAAAATACAGCTTCCCGCTGCGGTGAGTCACTGACATTTTAAGGAAATGTTTCAACTGAATGACTGCTGACGTTCAGTGTTCCAGGACATGTATTACATGATGGAGTGATGTAATTCACTTTTGAATGATGAATCCATTTGAACATCAACCTGCCTCTTTGTGCTTCCACTTCAGTTAGTCATTTCCCAGAATGCCTTCTGACTACCTCTGGAGAGGGGATTTAATGTGTTGTTTTCAGCTGTGGGCTTTTTACAGTATGTGTGGGCTGATGGAAAAATGAAAAAAATATGTTGCAAGCTACACAATCTATGAATGGTCTGTTTCCACATGGGGGGTTATTGTTTGTCCGAACCAATCAGTAGTGACTTGCTCGAGAGCGGAGACAAAAGTTCCAAACTCCACCTTATAACAGTATTCACCACATTTGAAGAATTCTGTCGATTTTAAAAATTGTTTTTGACCTGAATATAAAGGCCCGGGCATACTAGCTTTTTAAAGGTGCCCTGCCATACAAAACCGTTTTTACTTGCATTTTTTTAAATATGTCAGGTCCATATGTGTTTGTGTCATGTGGTGAATGTGGTGAATGTGAAAATGAACTGCCATCTCCTCTGTCAGCTCTAGCCACTGAACAGAAATAAGCAGAGAAATCAGACCAATCACAAAAATTGGTCAGTCTGACATCATACTGCCTGAGCTCATTACTATTCATGAGCTCGCCCCGTTGCGCTGGGTAAAGGATTCTGACAGCCAGGCTCTCATTGGCTAGCTGTTAGTCAATCAGATTCAAACAGCTTAGCTTGTTGAATATTAATGAGAACTGGCAGAAATCGAGCTGAGACTTCCTGCAGGCTTTCTATACCATGCTAGAATGGCTTGAAACAAGGTAACCAAGGCATTTATTTCACAAAAAAATGTTACAGAGTCCATGGTAGAACTTCAGACATTACTACAAAATAATGAAATACGTGTGGCAGGGCACCTTTAACAATGCGTAATGAGTAGACAAGCGGCGGCTGCGTGAACAGCAGTATTTACATACTTGTCTGCGTACTTAGCGTGTACCTGGAGGATTAAACGTGTATCCACTAGGGGGCAAACAATTCAGGACTTTCATCCTGGAGGCCGGGGATCGCGTCCCGTGTTTGGCGTTTTGTTTCCCCATTAACCGTCCCGTTACTGTCGCGCGTTCCCCGTGTCCCAGCGTGTGACATTTGCTTTCCCCGTTAATCTCCGTATAGACCATTTCGTGCTGGCCACCACGAAAAAAAGCGAGATTAACGTATTGTTGTACACGAATCAATAGATTAAAAATAATGTGACAATTTCACGAACTGCCGTGAGACCGTGTTGTCAGATGATATGCTTCCCCCACATTCATTGGCTGAATAGCATCTTGCAGAAGAGTAGCGTTACTTTCCGAAGACATGCACAGCCTGCGCTCCAAAGGAACGCAGGATATGCGTGGCAGCCATCTTAGGTATGCCAATGCGTAGTTAAAAGCAAGTATATCTGATTCTCCCCCACCCTGCACTTTCAAGACTCTTTTCAAAATAATACTTTTTTTTTTAGGACCAGATCAGAACATGAGAGGAATTAAAAAGTCACATTTTGAATCATCTGTTCATCAGCTTGTCCTCTTGCGGGTGGTTCCTAAAATACACTCTTATCTATTGCATGCTTTGCGGGCGTATGGAACGAATAGTAATCACACCAAATCATCTGAAGAAGCAATTTTGAAGCAACTACAATCAGAAAAGCGTTTATTGCTAAATTGGTATTTGGTGCATACATAAAAAAAAATAAAAAAAAACATATTGAACATTAATAAGAATAAACACCTTCATAAATACCTGGTTAGCACATAGCAACATTTTGGAAACAAGTGAGGCAGCAAAGGCACAGGGTCATGTAGGTTTTTTTTTTTTTTACTTGCCTCCACTCGACAACAGTAAAAAGCATTACGACAGTTATAATTGATATCATAATGTTCTGCTGCTGTCCATTACATCCAGGGCTCTATGTTTAAGTGCCCTGTTTCTTTCATAATGATCTGACTGGTCATTATTGGTGCCCGTAATAAGCAAAGCTTTCAGCTCGTCTCAACGTGGCCAAAGATCATTTCAGCTCTTCAGACAGGCGGGTCTCCGTCTGAAATAAGCGAGGGATAATGGATGTGAGACGGAGGCTGAGAGGGAAAAGAACAGAGGAGGAGGAGGAGGAGGACCAGAACTGAAAAGGGGAGAATAAAGCTGTCTAAAAATAAAATTAAATGAAATATGTTGGGAACATTTTGACATCACATTCACAAACGTAAATGTATATTCATAGGTTTTATATAAGAGAGGTTTCTAAATTCCCCAAAGGTTTTTTTTAATGAACGGGGGATTTTAATTAGGGGTAGGGGGGTTGGGGGGGTTGATACAGCATAGAAATGCAATATTTTCTGTGGCAATACTGTATCGATACACATACAGCAAACATCTCCTCACTATCTGCTAGCTGCTTGGCACTATCTTTGTGGGGACCCGTCATTGACGTAATGCATTCCCTAGCCCCTTACCCTAACCTTAACCATCACAACTAATCCCCTTACCTTAACCCTTACCCTAACCTTAACCATCACAACTAAATGCCTAACCTTAACCCTTACCCTAACCTTAACCATCACAACTAAATGCCTAACCTTAACCCTTACCCTCACCTTAACCATCACAACTAAATGCCTAACCTTAACCCTTACCCTAACCTTAACCATCACAACTAAATGCCTAACCTTAACCCTTACCCTAACCTTAACCATCACAACTAAATGCCTAACCTTAACCCTTACCCTCACCTTAACCATCACAACTTAATGCCTAACCTTAACCCTTACCCTAACCTTAACCATCACAACCAAATGCCTAACCTTGAGAGAGTTGAGATGGCGCCGCATATGGCGACTCGGTGTGTTTGTGCATGTTGCTTTAATGCTTTAATGTGACTTGCACCTACGATACCAAGACACATCCCTTGTGTGTGTAAACATACTTGGCAATAAAGCTTTTCTGATTCTGATTAACCCTTACCCTCACCCTAACCATAACTTAATTTTATCCCTAATCGTACAACTAAGTCTTAACCCTCAAACAGCCCTTTAAAGTTGTGGGGTCCAGCATTTTGGCCCCACAAAGCTGTCTGGACCCCACAAGTATACTGTATTCCCGGTTTTTGGACCTCACAGATGTAGTTAAACAAGAACGAACACACACACACGCGTCTAATTGCCTGGCTTTTTGAGTGTGAGTAATGTGTGTAGTCTCATTGTTAAAAGTTCAACAGGAACACCAACCACTGATTACTTACATGCACTGTCCAATCACAGTTTGTCATTCTGTGCAGTCTTAAAAAACACAAAGAAGTTTCATTTCAGCTTTCCTTTTTTCGTTACAAAATATTTCCAGGATATTTTGACAAGCATCCTCTTGACTAATTTCTGTGTTTTCTGTCTCAGTGCTGGCTGATGTCACTCAGTCGACCAACAGTCAGCGGCTACGGCTTCTCTGCACATTCTCACTCCCATCACATAAAATAAGGACGCTGGGTCAGGTGCCTTTGGCGTTGTTATCGACGCTAAAAGTCTCCTTTAGCGTCAGATGTAAATGTGCTGGGGACTATCTCTTTTGACGCGGTTAGGTTAAGGAAAAGATGGTGGGTGGGCTTATAAAAGGTAGGTTTATGTGACGCGGGAAAAGAACGGGAAAGTTTAGTTTAGGTAAAGAAGAACGGGACAGTCGGGTTTAGGTAAAGAAGAACGGGACAGTCGGGTTTAGGTAAAGAAGAACGGGACAGTTGGGTTTAGGTAAAGAAGAACGGGACAGTTGGGTTTAGGTAAAGAAGAACGGGACAGTTGGGTTTAGGAAAAGAAGAACGGGACAGTTGGGTTTAGATAAAGAAGAACGGGACAGTTGGGTTTAGGTAAAGAAGAACGGGACAGTTGGGTTTAGGTAAAGAAGAACGGGACAGTTGGGTTTAGGTAAAGAAGAACGGGACAGTTGGGTTTAGGAATAGTGACATGAGGGACACAAATCCCGGTTTCCAGGGTGAAAGTCCTGTGTTGTTTGACCCATCCACCACCCCAACCAGCCACCCTATGTGGAATTTCAGGCTTTAATTTTTGGGGCTTTTCCGCCTTTAATTAAGAAGACCGCTAGGTGAGAAAGGGGAGAGAGAGGGTTAGACATGTAGGAAATCGTCACAGTAGTAGTGGTGCGCCTGCTCTACCCACTGAGGCAACCCGGCCATGGAATTTCGGGCTTTCATACTACTCGCTAACGTTGTCTCTCTTAATACTACGTTATCTTCAAGAGCCGCGTAGCTGCTGCTCTGCCTGGTGCGTCCTACTCACACGCTGAAGAGGGATTGTTGCGTCGTATCTGTCGCTGACAGCCACTGCCCAGGCGTCCCTATTTTACAAGTTGGGAGTGAGAACGGGTCGGGCAGGTGGCAGAACGTGAGGCGCACCGCACTGCTTTTCTCAGGAACCATTCGAACACATAGCTGCGAAGTAAAGCACAATAATTTGTAAGCATTCCACGAATCTGTGATGCTGTATACACCATATTGACTGCTGCTGTATCAGAGCGCTGTAAACTGCGTAGGGAGGAGGTCGGGGGTGGATGTTTGGGTCATAACCAGCAGCACTTTCAAGGCGGGGAGCGGAGTTTGCTTTCCGGGAAACGCATGTTCTTTGCTCTGGAGTGTTTCGATCCAAACTCTTTTTTTTCCCTAATTTTAACTAGTTGTTAAAAAACTGTCACTGTAATGTCCCGTGAAAGGAGCGCGCTCTTTAGCCGGCTCACATTCTGCCACCGATACAATCGACAGCTCACGGTGCTCTGTAGCTGACGTGTCATACCATATAATATGAATTGGATACATTTTCGTACGATATCGTACAAACCTGTTCATGAGAATGCGTTTCTTTTCTAGATGAAGACTCCCCGATCAGAAAAGTTGGGCCTTTTTGTTATTCTAGCCGGCAAAATGTAAGCGTCATGCAGCAACGACAGTTGAGACAACAACATCACTATTTAAAGTTCCCATGGCATGAAAATTTCACTTCATCAGGTTTTTTAATATTACTAATTTTTTTTTAATATGCGTTCCCCCAGCCTGCCTATGGTCCCCCAGTGGCTAGAAATGGTGATAGGTGTAAACCGAGCCCTGGGTATCCTGCTCTGCCTTTAACAAAATGAAAGCTCAGATGGGCCAATCAGGAATCTTCTCCTTATGAGGTCATAAGGAGAAAGGTTACCTCCCCTTTCTCTGCTTTGCCCGCCCAGAGAATTTGGCCAACCCATGAGAGAGAGAGAGACATCATGGCTTTCAAACGAGCAAAGTGGCAGTTGGTCAAGGCCACACCCCCCCCTCCACCTTGCCCCCTCCTTTTTTTTTTCCTCAATAGCTACAGACACAGAAATGGCACATCCTAAGGAAAGCTCATTGTGGGACTGGCTCTAGTGGCTGTAATTCTGCCCCAAGGCTGAATTTCGGGGAAGCGACTTCAGATACAGTATTAGGGGACCACTAAGGTCTATATAAAAGAGACTTCAGATACAGTATTAGGGGACCACTAAGGTCTATATAAAAGAGACTTCTGATACAGTATTAGGGGACCACTAAGGCCTATATAAAAGAGACTTCAGATACAGTATTAGGGGACCACTAAGGTCTATATAAAAGAGACTTCAGATACAGTATTAGGGACCACTAAGGTCTATATAAAAGAGACTTCAGATACAGTATTAGGGGACCACTAAGGTCTATATAAAAGAGACTTCAGATACAGTATAAGGGGACCACTAAGGTCTATATAAAAGAGACTTCAGATACAGTATTAGGGGACCACTAAGGCCTATATAAAAGAGACTTCAGATACAGTATTAGGGGACCACTAAGGCCTATATAAAAGAGACTTCACATACAGTATTAGGGGACCACTAAGGCCTTTATAAAAGACACTTCAGATACAGTATTAGGGGACCACTAAGGCCTATATAAAAGAGACTTCACATACAGTATTAGGGGACCACTAAGGTCTATTTAAAAGAGACTTCAGATACAGTATTAGGGGACCACTAAGGTCTATATAAAAGAGACTTCAGATACAGTATTAGGGGACTACTAAGGTCTATATAAAACAGACTTCAGATACAGTATTAGGGGACCACTAAGGTCTATATAAAAGAGACTTCAGATACAGTATTAGGGGACCACTAAGGTCTATATAAAAGAGACTTCAGATACAGTATTCGGGGACCACTAAGGTCTATGTAAAAGCATCCAAAAGCAGCATTTCATAGGACCTTTAAGATTAGAAAAAAGATCTTGGCTTGGGTTAAAACGCCGGTCCTCTTAAGTAATACTCCCGAGAAACAAACACCCGTTTCCTGGGTGAAAGGTTTGTGGTGTTCTTCAGGATTCGCTCCCCTGCTTGAAAGCCCTGTTTAATGCAGCATTAAATGCGTGGAATACATAACGGATTACACTGTATTACCTTTGTGTAGCTTTCTGTACGAATGGTTCATGAGAACAGCCTGTCAGTTCTCCTGAATGAAGAGAAAGTACAATTCCTTTAAAAGGTTGCATCTTCATTACTTGAATTACAAACTGATGGTTTCTCAGAGCTTAAGTTTTCCCAAGTGGGTTCTTACTTTGACTAGCTAATTATGGCGTTCGAATAGCGTGTAAAGGTAGGAACATAACATTTCCTGCCTCTCTCCTTCACTGCTTCCTTCACTGCTGTCCTCAGTGTTACCGAATCCTCCATGTGACTGTCTCTCAACACCTCTTCACGCCTCTCTTCACACATCTCCCGCTTGCGCTCACCCACACATGTGGAGAAGACGTTTTGACATTTCTGTGGCTGCAAGGGTGGCGCGGCGTCGGTATTGTGTGAAAGAAGGCCAGCGGAGCTCACCACACAGAGAGTTTCAGTGGGGTATCGCAGCCGTGACCTTTCTCCTCCACAGCGGACAAAACTGGCAGGGGTAAAGCCGCTGCGATGACGAAAGGACGATGAACGGCTTTCAGAAAATCCATGTGGGAAAAAAAATCTACATGAAAAGGACCCCTGACGAGGTCTGAATAAAAGAAAAGTGTCTCTTTACACGTCTCACAATAACCAGCCGAGGCTGCGACATTAACATCTAACATTTTTACAATGCACTCATTTCACATAAAGGTTATCAGGAGATGGTTAACAGGTAATCTGATATTTTATTTTCTTCTAACATCTCTACTAAACAAAAATCAAGTGGGCGGATGCTTTATGAACTGACACCTCAACCCATTCTCATTCCCAACTTGTTAAAGGTGTCTAGGTGACCTCTTTGAGACCTTTCTGTTTAACCAGAAACAGCTCTGAAGTCTCTAGCTCTAAACCCACCAGACTCCTATTAGAAAAGAAGTACTTTTAGCGTGAATAGAGCCAACATATTTTCACATGTAAATCTGTAATCTATGTGTTTATTTCAACCAAAACTAGAGTTGTGATGGTTGGAAAAGTGGAAAGACGACCCAAAACGGCTTTTCATAGTTTTATTTCGTTTCTGTCTACTTTGAATGAAGTGTATTTTACGATGCTTAAATGACTGTTTATTTACATGGAGTCTGGTGGGTTTAGCGAACGCAATTTCGCGGATGTTTTTATGTTTAAAAAAAGGATCTTACTCTTTAACAGAAAGGTTGACCTCCTTAGAAATCCTTTCCATAATGTTGTCAGACACTTAGAATATTAATCTGAGTCTGTCAGTGGTAAAACAAGCACTTTTGTGAAGGTAAACACAAGCTGGACAATTGTCCTATTAACTTACATTTTAGCTTGTTTCGCGGCTGCTGACTACAGCGGTCTCGCTTAATACTGGACCAATGTCACAGATTGTTGTTCTGTCCCGTTCTTGTGCCGCATGTCAGTTAAATGTACAATTTTTAAATGGCCCCACATCGGTCCCGACCCAGAGCGTTAAAAACTGACGCCAAGAGTCCCACCCAAACGTGAATTAGTTGAAAGCACGTCTGCGTATGTCTGAGACACGAATAACAAACGCCAAAGGCACCTGACCGAGCGTTGCTTTTTGACACGCTGGGAGTGAGAATGTATTGAACACCTTGGTGTAGAAAGTGCTAATCTCTGCTCAGACTGAGGCTCCTTATAACTGTCCAAACATGGGGCTTCTCTTAAACTTAGATTATTGTGGATGTGGCTGCAGGGCGAAGAGGCCGACAGGGTGCATGTTCTGCACCGGTCAGCTTTCAGCGCGACACACATGCCTCCAGGCCAATATCAGTCCTCCCACTGGTCCAGATGGCCAGTTTTCTGTTGCCTGAAGGGAGAGAGGAAGAAGATTATGTGTCCAAAGCTTTGAAATACAAAGTGTGCTTCCAGAAGGAAACCTGTTGTATGAAAATAATTTCACATGCTCTCTAATGCTCTGAGCGACATTTGATTAGAGTGGTGTGTGCACGAGACTGTCCCCTGCCCCAAAAAATGTTCCCTTAACCCTTGTGCGGTCTTCCCGTCAACCTTGAAATAGTTTTTGCTTTTTCCAACGTTTTAAATTGTAAAATGTTTCTTCTTTACATTTTCAGCGCAAATTCTGCGTACAGGATGGGTCAAACAAACACGGGGCTTTCACCCAGCAGACCGGGGTTGAGCCAACAAAAGACAAAAAAACAACCTAATTACTTGCACTGAGACAAAAAAAGCATTGGCCCACCTATCTACAGCCAGGGGAGACCGTGATAAGAACTATTTCAACAAACGGTGGCGTATTCCTTTAAGTTACGTAACAGATTCTTTTCATCCCAACTATGGTCTTTTTCTAAAGCTTAGTAGTGGTAGTTTTTGTGCTTAAAACTATACTGCAACCATTTCACAATGCTCATATGGGTCCATCTTTTTCAAAGCAAATACAATTGAAGAGGCAGGACACATGTAGCTGACGTAATAACTGTAATCCTGCTTGGCACGAGGGGCATTTCTGGAGCTATACATAGAAACGGCAGAGGATGAAGTCGACAAAAAGATGAAAGGGGAGATGAGTAGAATTGGTGACGGAGGCAAAGACATCTTTTGTTTCGAGTAAAATATAAAGCGTGTTGAAACATTCCCATCCTCTCTTGCCTGTAGCGGAGGCTAAATGTGAACGTTCAATGATTATAATTATCTACAGTAGTAGCCAAGGTTTTGTTGCAACACTGAAAAATACACATCATGGTGAATAATGTTTTCTTGGTATTTGAGCAGAAAGTTGTCTCTCATTTCTGGCGCGTCCACACAGCATTCCTGGATGGGAGAAAAACATGCTCTGGTTTATTGGCATTTCCTTAAAGCAATCACAATAGTCTTAGGCGGTGCTAGGCTAACTTTGCTGCTGCAAAGTAGTCTCGGGAAGGAACTTGTTTTGGTAGAACATGTGTACGTTCAAAGGTTGTGTTAGTCGTGCAGCAGAAAACTCCGATTGGACAGATAGTCTTAGCCTGGTGAGAGCGTCCTGATCTGGCGAGCTCCAGTTTTCCACTCGCAGATCATTCTGGCATCTTGAGATAGAGAAAATTTGGAGCCGTTAGCCAAACAATCGACCAATCAGCGTTAGTTTTGAGGCGGGTTTAGGTGTAACGCAACGAGAAGCGACTGTTCAGTCTAAACGACGTGGCGGCTTCCACGGATGAGATGAGCGTAGCTATCTCAGCAAGTTTTATCTGAATTAGAAAGTATTCCTTCATTGAAAGAAGAGCAAAAAAACTGCACTGGAAGCTTTCCTCGGAGGAAAAGATGTTTTTGTGTACGTCATACACTTCGTTGATCTGATTGGTTGATTTGGCCCGTCTATCACCAACTATAGGTGGTGATAGACAGATGGTTTAGCCAATCAGCTAACCAGGATTTTCGCCCCATTCCCAAAAGTTCTCCAACAGAAAGTTCCCAGATGGATATGCCGAGCAAATGCGAAGCAATCCATCTGGCGGAGTCAGGTTAAGATAGTCTAGCTAGTTGGACAGGAGTTAGTCTGGATTTACCCTGCAGAGATCTGAGGGGCAGTTAACCATAGTCCTCACAAATCCACCAGAGGTTAGAACGTCAACACAGAGACAGAGGAAGGGGACGGACATCTGGCCGAAAAGAGGGACATCCAGCAGAATTTCCGCCGGCTACGGAGCAATCCCAGAAGTGGAACATCGTGGATCTAGACTAAACAGAAATTGACAATGAGGCAGGCTTATAGAACTAATTATGACTTCTGCACAAATAGTGTTATTCTGTTTAGTCGAATGGGCGCCTGCTTCTCATTGGATTTCATTCTTTTTAAAAACTGCATCAACATGCACATGAAGAACAATATGAGCCTAGAGTATGTCACTGTGGATTTACGGCTGTGTGCTTCCCCCCCCAGGTAATGCCAAATATCTGCCATGACAAGCTGCATTTAAATCACTACCACAGCAAAAACAATAACGTTTGTGGTGGGTAAGCCAACAGCAATAAGTCTTTCCTGAGTATGAAGTTTTCCCTAACTTAAGATGTCATCAGAAAGTGGCCTCATCGGTGAGTAACCACAAAGGAAATCCTAACTGCAAAGTCACGAGGAGGGGGGAATTCTCGGGGTCAGCCCTATGTTCCCACATCTCTAGGACATTTTCAAAATGAGGTCTTGTGTTCCTACATTTCCCTTCAATTTAAGCCTTATCCTCTAAAACGTTTTTTAGGGTTATGGGGTATAAAATCTGACACAAATTTATGAAAAAGAAAATGTGGGAACATAGTGCCTAATTTGGGGAAAAAATCATAGAAATGTGTGAACATAGGCATGCTGCCGATTTCTCAGCTAGACGACTCGCTTCAAAAGGGTTTCCCTCTTTAGTGTTTAGCCATTGCAACCATAAACAACACTGGATTGGCCACGTCATCCTCCCTAGCTCCACCCGCTTATTAAATTGGTAGAAAGTATTTTACAGTTTAGTATAACCACCTGGTATGGCAACCTGAACGTAAAAGACAAAAACAAGATTTCCAAAATTGTTAAAATAGCAGGGAAGGTGATTGACAGGCCACAAAAGCAGCTCAATGATCTATTTGACAGTGCGGTACTCAGGAAGGCCAGACAGATATCTGGGATGCCTCTAACCCACTAAACTCTGAGTTTGAGTTGCTCCCGTCTGGCCGTTGATTCAGGGTCCCGAGGGCGAGTCGGAATATTTATAACAGGTCCTTCGTTCCTCATGCCGTAGAGGCACTGAATGCAAAATGACTGCACTATAAAAGGCAAGGTATTTTTAAATATGTTCTCTTTTAGGCTGTATCCTACCTCCTCTCCACCTGCTGCTGTTTCTGCCCGTTGCACAATTGCTGTTTTATGTTTAATGGTGTTTAGTATTAGTGTCCTGTATGTTTAAAGGTCCCATGACATGGTGCTCTTTGGATGCTTTTATATAGACCTTAGTGGTCCCCTAATACTGTATCTGAAGTCTCTTTTATATAGACCTTAGTGGTCCCCTAATACTGTATCTGAAGTCTCTTTTATATAGACCTTAGTGGTCCCCTAATACTGTATCTGAAGTCTCTTTTATAAAGACCTTAGTGGTCCCCTAATACTGTATCTGAAGTCTCTTTTATATAGACCTTAGTGGTCCCCTAATACTGTATCTGAAGTCTCTTTTATATAGACCTTATGTGGTCCCCTAATACTGTATCTGAAGTCTCTTTTATATAGGCCTTAGTGGTCCCCTAATACTGTATCTGAAGTCTCTTTTATATAAGACCTTTGTGGTCCCCTAATACTGTATCTGAAGTGTCTTTTTTATAGGTTTTTTTGTGCTCTTTTTTTTTTTTTTTTTTTTTTTTTTTTTTGTTTTTTTTTGGTTCTTTTTTTTTTTTTTTTTTTTTTTTTTTTTTTTTTTTTTTTTTTTTTTTTTTTTTTTTTTTTTTTGTTTTTTTTTTTTTTTTTTTTTTTTTTTTTTTTTTTTTTTTTTTTTTTTTTTTTTTTTTTTTTTTTTTTTGTTTTTTTTTTTTTTTTTTTTTTTTTTTTTTTTTTTTTTTTTTTTTTTTTTTTTTTTTTTTTTTTTTTTTTTTTTTTTTTGGGGGATCACCATTTCTAGCCACTGGGGGACCATAGGCAGGCTGGGGGGAACGCATATTAATGTGAAAAAAACTCATAAAGTAAATACATTTTAATGCCATGGGACCTTTTAATGTTTGATAACATCCAATGTTATGGTTGTGTTTTAATGTTTTAGAAAAGCCAAAAGACAAATTTCCACCAAGGTGGACAATAAAGTCTGATCTATCTATTGTCATGCTCAGTTTAAAAGACCAAGATGGCGATCAGCAAAAAAAGGGTTGTGGCTAGAAAGGAAACAGCTACGGCCGGCAGTTATTCAAAATTACGCAAAAACTCGCAAAATATAATTAATATAATGTAACAATATAGTTTTAATACTTTCACGCAGGTAGCGCGTGTTCATTCCTCAGGAACGTTTTAATTCAAACCACAATTTCCTTTACCTAAACTCAACTAGTCATTTTCGTACCTAAACTTAACTGTCATCGCCGTAGCTGGATACTTTCTAGCCACAACCGCGAAATTGCCAATCTCGAGGCTTAAAACGGCAGTCCACAAACCAATAGGTAGAGTATATCGACAACGTTTCGCCGCTGGAAATTCCGCCGGGATGTCGAACATTTTAGCCGGATGTCCGTCTCCTTCCTCTGTCTCTGTGTTGGCGTTCTAACCTCCGGTGGATTTGTGAGGACTATGGTTAACTGGTCCTCAGATCTCTGCAGGGTACATCCAGACAGCTAGCTAGACTATCTGTCCAATTGGAGTTTTCTCTCGACTAAAACTACTTTTGAACATCAACATGTTCCACCAAAACTAGTTCCTTCCTGAGGCTATTTAGCAGAGGCACCGTGGTGCCGTAGCTTAGCACCACCCAAGACTATTGTGATTGGTTTAAAGAAATGTGGGTCACACTTTTACTTGAAGGTATCTACGTAAGAGTGACATGACAGTCATGAACGTGTCATAAACATTATAAACAAGTCATAAACGTTTATGACATAGTGCTTCTATCATTCGGTTTTTGTCATGACAAGTTAGGGTTAGAGTTAGGGATCATGTGTTCATGACAGTGTCATGTCACTCTTCTGTAGATACCTTCAAGTAAAGTGAATGTTAATGTAAAGTGAATGTTAATGTAAAGTGAATGTTAATGTAAAGTGAATGCCTCGAAATGTCAATAAACCAGAGCATGTTTTTCTCTCTTAGACAAACCAATGGGTGAAGTCATGGCTGCTTACATCCATTATTTCTACACTCTATGCTCCCACCTTATCTTTTGATGATTCTCTGCCTTTAGTCTTTATCACACTTTCCTTCTGTTTCTCACTTACCCTCCTTCTCTTTACTTTCTCAAGGCCCTTTCTTGAAGAACAGCTTTGTAAGTTTATGCATAATTTACTGTCTTTTCTCTCTGTTCGGCTGCATTTTTCGCCTTTACCTCTACCTCTCTGCCTTTTGTCTCTTGCTGCCTGGCTTTCTTCCACACAGTCTGTAATTTAGAGTTTTTAATTTAATTCCAGCTGAATGCTACATATCCACGTTTCTCATCAGGGCATTCAAAATCTGCTGTGCCTCGGCGATGCTTTTTCTTTTTAAAATGTCTTCTCCTGTTATTGGGAAGTCGTGTCTACATAATAAGTGGCTTCACAGCCAAACGGCACGGAACAAAAGCATCATATTAGTGTCCTCACATTCGCCGCAGGCTAATAAGCAAACACACTACGGATGTTCCTCTTTGATTTAAAGCAGATTTACTTAGAAATGGTATAGCCTCTCCCTCCATCCTTTAACACATTGTTTCACTCCATTACAGACGTATGTTTGTCTTTAAAGCTGCAGTATGCAACTTTTCATCACAATAAATACACAGGATTAGTAGACCGGAATCCAATTTTCGCTGAAATAAAATGATTTTTACACGTTTCATGGTGCTGCAGGCATGGCCCAGTGATGAGCTGCGGCTGCGTTCAGTGTAAAGTATACAACAAGCTTCTTCCTTATGTTTGTGTTGTTCTGTGGTTCATGTATGCTGTGGTTATTTTTGGATGTATACCCCAGGAAGAACAGCTGCTTTGTGACAGAGATCTGACAAAAAACAACCTTTGCTTCCCTCGGGGCATCCCGCTGATGGTCGCACTGACCTACAGTTGGTAGACAAAACAACGAGGACTGTTGGAAAACAAACATGGATGTAAACAATAGAGGCTTCTGATTTTCGGGATCTGCAAATGTTTTATGAGACTAGAAATGCATTCAAATGTTTATATGTTTACCATTTTGGTGAAAAACTGAAAGGCCGACACACTTTTGTTCTTAAAGGTCCCATGAAATGCTGCTCTTTGGATGCTTTTATATAGGCCTTAGTGGTCCCCTAATACTGTATCTGAAGTCTCTTTTATATAGGCCTTAGTGGTCCCCTAATACTGTATCTGAAGTCTCTTTTATATAGGCCTTAGTGGTCCCCTAATACTGTATCTGAAGTCTCTTTTATATAGGCCTTAGTGGTCCCCTAATACTGTATCTGAAGTCTCTTTTATATAGGCCTTAGTGGTCCCCTAATACTGTATCTGAAGTCTCTTTTATATAGGCCTTAGTGGTCCCCTAATACTGTATCTGAAGTCTCT
Organism: Perca fluviatilis; assembly: GCF_010015445.1. Lineage (NCBI taxonomy): Eukaryota > Metazoa > Chordata > Actinopteri > Perciformes > Percidae > Perca > Perca fluviatilis. Next base: position 44,397,754 of record NC_053114.1, on the reverse strand, counting down.
TTTATATAGGCCTTAGTGGTCCCCTAATACTGTATCTGAAGTCTCTTTTATATAGACCTTAGTGGTCCCCTAATACTGTATCTGAAGTCTCTTTTATATAGACCTTAGTGGTCCCCTTATACTGTATCTGAAGTCTCTTTTATATAGACCTTAGTGGTCCCCTAATACTGTATCTGAAGTCTCTTTTATATAGACCTTAGTGGTCCCCTTATACTGTATCTGAAGTCTCTTTTATATAGGCCTTAGTGGTCCCCTAATACTGTATCTGAAGTCTCTTTTATATTGACCTTAGTGGTCCCCTAATACTACTGCCTTGGGGCAGAATTGCAGCCACTAGAGCCAGTCCCACAATGAGCTTTCCTTAGGATGTGCCATTTCTGTGTCTGTAGCTATTGAGGAGGAGAGAGGGGGGGGGGGCAAGGTGGAGGGTGGGGGTGTGGTCTTGACCAACTACCACTTTGCTCATTTGAAAGCCATGATGTCTCTCTCTCTCTCATGGGTGGGCCAAATTCTCTGGGCGGGCAAAGCAGAGAAAGGGGAGGTAACCTTTCCCCTTATGACCTCATAAGGAAAAGATTCCTGATTGGCCCATCTGAGCTTTCATTTTGTCAAAGGCAGAGCAGGATACCCAGGGCTCGGTTTACACCTATCACCATTTCTAGCCACTGGGGGACCATAGGCAGGCTGGGGGAACTCACATTAATGTTAGAAAACATCATAAAGTGAAATTTTCATGCCATGGGACCTTTAAAAGATTTGGAAGAACTTCAAGAACTCCCTTCTGCGAGACTTTGCAGACGAGTGCGCCACTGTCCACATTTCAACCCATCCTTAAATTATATAAACATGTATGTCCAACACATTCTCACTTCCATCACGTAAAATACGGACGCTTGGTCAGGTGCCTTTGGCGTTGTCATTGACGCTAAAAGCCTCCTTTAGCGTCAGATCTAAACGCGCTGGGTCGGGATTATTGTCGCAGTTAGGCTTAGAGAAAGATGGTGGGTGGGCTTATAAAAGGTACGTTTACATGACACGCGGGACAAGAAGGGGACAGTTGGGTTTAGGAAAAGATCGTGAGTGGTGTTAAAAAATGCACGCGGGACACAAAGCCCGGGGTGAAAGTCCTGTGTTGTTTGACCCATCCACCACACCAACCCATTTATAAATGTATTTGCTAAGTACATTTTACACATACAAAAAATCTATTATCTGCATTTATCCAATTAGCCATTCTAGTCCATCCATAGTCCGACACTCAGGGATCAACTCTAGTTGTAATGCCAGAACCTATATCAATGGCAGGAGTTCCTAACATGCATGTCTCTCTACCTGCCTCCTTACGTAGAATTTATGTTATTATAATTTTATATCTTATACTTTGTCATGTGACTTCTTCCTGAGATAATTACTACGGCCACCAGATGTAGCTGCCTAACCGCAAACTTAATATGGCTCCTGCTACACCCTGCAGTGCCCTGCTACGTCCTGCTACACTCTGTAACGCCCTGCTACGCCATGAACTATTACAACTACTATTTCTAATCACTGATCCATTATCTTTATTGTGACTATTATTGCCACTGTTCATCACACCCCCAACCGGCACCGTCAGACACCGTCTACCAAGATCCTGGGTCTGTCCCAGGTTTCTTCATAAAAGAGTTTTTCCTTGCCACTGTCGCAATAAATGCTTGTTCTTGGGGGGAATTACTGGAATTGTTGGGTCTTTATAAATTATAGAGTGTGGTCTAGACCTACTCTCTGTAAAGTGTCTTGAGATAACTCTTGTTATGATTTGATACTATAAATAAAACTGAATTGAAATTAATGAGCAGCTTGCACAATCAACCTATACGGTCGTTTTCTGGATGAGGCCGGGCTGGTTGATAGATAGCTTTTTTTGTCATGGTACACGGTAACATACAACGAAATTTGGAGAGCTCTTCTGTTCAGTGAAAGATGGTTTTAATAATAAAAACAAGACAATACATCACATACGTTCAGGGTATAATATTTAAATAAATAAGATAAATAAGAAATTGAACATGAAGGGGGGAGGGGGGGTTGATGAGACTAAACAGCAAGTGCATTTCATATTAAAGGATTTTTGTTGTTGTAAGGTATGGTTATTTGCAGGAATTCAGTTGGTTGACAATAACAAATTACAATGGAATAAAGTTAGAAATCACATTTTATTTAAATATGTTGTTTAGAATATCTTACCTTCAAAAGTAATTATATTTTCTGACATGCTGTCATTTTGCTTTCAGTTATTTAATTAATATCTGAACCTGTGTGTGTGTGTGTGTGTCTTTCAAACGATCAAACTGGCACTCCCCTAGTATGTTTAAAAGACGTAAATTGATCTGCCTACCTTGTTTCATTCAGATTTATAGGGGCACGTTCAGTCATTAAGATACAAGGCTCTTAAATCTGCAGCATATAGACATAAATTATCTTATGAATCCACAAAATCATCCCTGCTACAGTGAAATGAATTGTCGAACATGTCTTGTGTGTGTGTGTTTGTGTGTGTGTGTGTGTGTGTGTGTGTGTAGCTTGTTTAACTATATTTGTGGGGTCCAAAAACCGGGAGTCCAGTATACTTGTGGGGTCCCGACAGCTTTGTGGGTCCAAAATGCTGGACCCCGCAAGTTTAAAGGGCTGATTGAAGGTTAAGACTTGGTTTTAGGATTAGGGATAGCATTAGGTTATGGTTAGGGTGAGGGTTAAGGTTAGGGGATTAGTTGTGATGGTTAAGGTTAGGGTAAGGGGCTAGGGAATGCATTATGTCAATGACGGGTCCCCACAAAGATAGTGCCACAAACGTGTGTGTGTGTGTGTGTGTGGCAGCTCAAGCAGCTTATATTAACGCGGGTTTAAAATTCAGCCTTGGACGTTGATAATGCTGGAAAAGGGTTCTTCGGGGAGCAATCGTTTGTTCTTTGTAGGGATTTCCATAATCTAAAGGCTAATTATGATGTTGCTGCGGATTCATTCTGTGTCTGACTGCTTAATACGGCTGATGGAAGGAGAGCGCTGAGCTATTGATCCGAGACGGTGAAGGTTACCGCCATCAATCATGCGCTGCCCACTGCTCCCTGTTCGTGTGCCAGCTGGGCCATTTAACCAAATCTTATGTCCACTTTGGCCACATCTCAAGGCTTCTTTCTTTCTTTAAATTCACTCACGGATTACTCTCCCTCCACCCTTCTTGCAGACAGCACAGTCAGACAAGGTGAGGCTTATTCATGTGACTCTGAGTTTCACCACAGATGCCTCCTGGGAACGTCCAGCCTGGCAGTGCTCTATCCCTTCCCTCAGGGACTCAGGCTTTAGATTCATGACAGAACTAAACTGTTAAGCCTGGGACTACTACTACAGGCGGTAGTGCACACACCTCAGGGATGTCAAGGGCTGCTTCCCAAGCCTCTTATTTGACATCTCCTCTCTTGAACCAAAAGTCGTCCTGACCCTCCTTTGTGAAGGCTCTCAACATTGTTGGACATGAAACCAACCAGCTGACAGGGTCCAAAATTAGCACCATCTACCAGCCAAATGCTGGTAAAATATGCAAGTGGCTGGTAGATTTTGCTTCACTTACCAGCCCAAAAACAACATTGGAACATTCACTAGCCATTTGGCTGGTGGGAAAACAAAGTAAATTTTAGAGCCTGGCTGACTTGTATGAAGAAGAGAAGGATTACATATGTATTTGATGGCTAAAAACACAACATCACGCTTTTTCAGTGCTATGTAATAGACCTTTTTCACGGCAGACATGTTGACATGTCAGAGTAGGAAAAGCACAGGTGTATTCAAAACCATTACTGATGACTGCATTCCATTTAGAGAAAAACTCTTTTTAAAACATTACCGAGGGTTTTTTTTTTTTTAGGAGGGGCCTGGTATTAAACCATTAATGATGGCTGCATTCCACTTAGGAGAGGTCCTGGTATTCAAACCATTACTGATGGCTGCATTCCACTTAGGAGAGGTCCTGGTATTAAACCATTACTGATGGCTGCATTCCACTTAGGAGAGACCCTGGTATTAAACCATTACTGATGGCTGCATTCCACTTAGGAGAGGCCCTGGTATTAAACCATTACTGATGGCTGCATTCCACTTAGGAGAGACCCTGGTATTAAACCATTACTGATGGCTGCATTCCACTTAGGAGAGGTCCTGGTATTAAACCATTACTGATGGCTGCATTCCACTTAGGAGAGGTCCTGGTATTAAACCATTACTGATGGCTGCATTCCACTTAGGAGAGGTCCTGGTATTGTGCATGCTGTCTCACTGAAATAGCTTACTGGGACACTTGATGGAATTGAGCCATCGTTAAGGTTATCAATTTCATTTTGTGCTTTTCCTACTATGAAAAGTCAAAAAAGTCTCCGTCCAGAGACACGTAACTTTGGGCGTAACGTTAGCTTAGTGTCAGGATCCCACAGTCTCCCTGTTTTGAAAATAAAACTAAACGGTGAGTGTTTTTTTTTAGAAGTAAAACGAACCACAATCTTTTTCTCAACTTAACTTTTTCTAGTAGTTTGGGCGCCTAAACATAACTACTTTTTGTGTTTTATTCTTTTTTTACTTAACGAATGTCACGTTTAGCGTCATGTGCCTAACCTTCAGGAAGTGAAGTAACATCTTATTTTAACACAAACCACAAATCGTTTTCTGAATTTTACTAAGTAGTTTTGGTGCATTAACATAACCAAACTGCGACCATATTGCAAAGTTAGACTTGTTTAAAACAAGAGGGTAAGCGAGCATCTGGCAAGCATAGCTCCTATGGCGCCATTTTGATGCTAACAAGCACTCACCTCCCGTTAGCATCCCATTTACTCCCATTCATTTTTACGTCACTTTGACAGAGAATAACTTTACATCTGAAGAGTTTAAAGACTCTATTTGTCCGTTGTTTATTTCTAAAGAAACACGACAATGTATAAAAGGCTCCATTACCTTGTACCTCACGTTATGGCTCCGTAGCAGACGCTTTTATAACAATAGGCTAACGATTGGGTCATAACCACGAGACTTACTGTCACACAGTAGAGGAATTACCGTATAGTACAGGAGAAGCTTGCAGGCAGTTTGGACTTCCATTAGCTGTTTAGGTTTAATTCCTAATGTTAACCCTTTAAGCGCCAAAGTCGCAAAATTGCGACAGGACGCGGTACTGAATCAAACAGCTGTTTTCTCTGAATAGAGTGTTATATGTCATTCATACTCCCCTCCACTAGTTGGCAGACATTCTGTACTTAGACCTTAGCTCAGAAATACATCATGCTTCAATGCAAAATGTTCGAGGAAATCCCATCCAAACTTGACTTTTTCTGGTTATTGGAGACTTTTGAGGAGGTTTGGAGACCTGTGAAAGCACGTATCACTCTACAATTACTATGCAGGTGCTGCCGTGAGCCCCTCCCTCGTCAAAAGCTCTCACAGGCGGTCAGTCTCTCAGTAGCGTCGCGCAGCAGTCCCAGCCTGCAGTCAGAGCAGAGAGGAGACACACAGCACTCCACTACTTAGAACTTAGCTCAGAAATACGACATGCTTCAATACAAAATGTCCGACGAAATCCCATCCAAACTTGACTTTTTTTGTCAAAAGCGACTTGCGGCTTTTTCTGGTGTTATTTGAAACTTTTGTGGTGTTTGGAGACTCATGAAAGCACGTATCGCTCTACAATTACTGTGCTCAACAAGCAGCGAGTGCTGCCTTGAGCCCCTCCCCCGTCCCCCAAAAAAACTCCTTCTGTTTACATGAGTTTTGTGGCGTAGTAATAGTTGTAGTTTACGACTGTTGGCTTACAATTTACTTTTTCCCTGTTCATTTGATATGTGGACAACAAATGGATGGAGGGGGGTAAATCTGATGAAATAAATTCAACTCTCTTTCAAAATATCAGGTATTTCATGGAATTTACATAATCCAATATGGCCGCCGCGATATGACGTCATAATATGCAAATTAGATGGAAAAATGTACTCCCTAGATAAACGTTAGGTCATTCTGAATATTTGTTTCATTTATACTTTGTCTCTATCTCAAACCATTTTCAAGCCAGAGCCTTCTGAAATTTAGGTGTCAAAACGTTGTATTTCCTGTCACCGCTAGGGGGGCGCCAACTTATGAAACGCTCCTGTAGGTCGTATTAGAGGGGAGGGAACAAACGACCCATGTCCTCGTATAGTTTGGAGGACTTGTTGAGGCGTGAAGAGCAAACTGCTCCCCTGGAAAAGTCTGGTCACCTGGCAGAGTCCTCCCCAATCATCCTCCCCCAGGCAAACGGTTCAGGGTCTAATCTGTTTGTTACACCTTCCACTACGGCTCATTACAGGTTCAGAATTGGTTGATTCATTAGTTAGCTCATTCAGTCACTCGTGACAGATTAGACCAGATACTGAATGCAAACAGAGGGAGCACACCACTAGAAGTGTGTGAGCAGGTTAAAGCGTGTGTTTCCCGAGGCAAAATGGCTGCGGGGGATGCTGATGCAACGTTTGTTGCATGTACAGAGTGCGTGTCTGCTGCAGAGGCGTACAGGACGGTTCTGCCTATTTTGTTTGATTGAGTGACAGGAAGCTCAGGAGAGATGTGCCTCGCTAGTTCAGCTAGCGCCTCAGGCTTTAAGGTCGACAGGATTAGCATTTTAAAACCTCCGCTCCTCAGATCTGCGAGAAGAGCGGCACGGTAGAGTGGCAGCAACCTGGCGGATTGAAAAATCGGATGTTCTTTCTACGCTCCGCTCCTCCTCGTGTCTTTGAAATGTGTGGCATAGATAGAAAGAAAGCAGAAGTTTACCTTTCTCATTACATCACATCACACAGGGGAAACAGGACGGCGCCAAGCAAACGGGAAGCAATCGTATGGTGACAGTGCTTTCCATGCTTAACACTTTGATGGATTTGAGCCGCACATATTGTTTTCAGTTTGTTCTGAAACACAAGGGTTCAGCACATTCCTGCAGAATCAATTCCAGCTTCAGTGAATTTGTACACTTCTTAAATAGGCTGCAACTCTGATGAACTCAGGTATTTAGTTCTGTTTAGAGCTGCAAGATTAATCAATTAATCGATTAGTTGTCAACAAATTAATCGGCAACTATTTTGATAAGCGATTAATCGGTTCGAGTCATTTTTTTAATGAAAACTAAAGTCTAAATTCTTTGATTGCAGCTTGTTAAATGTGAATATATTCTAGTGTCTTCTCTCCTCTGTGACAGTAAACTGAATATCTTTGAGTTCTGGACAAAAGAAGACATTTGAGGACGTCATCTTGGGCTTTCACCATATGACATATGATACACCAAACAACCAATCCATTTATGGAGAAAATAATCAACAGATTAATCCATAATGGCAATAATCATTAGTTGCAGCCCTAGTGTTAGGTGTTAGTCTAGTGTATTGGCCCCGAATTGCAGGGACAGTGAGCGATTCAAGGATGTTCATTAGAAAAAGTCTAGCTGTGGCAGGAAAACGGGAGGCTGCAGTCGAGGGCTGGCCGGCGAGGCAGGAAGAGGGCTGGAGATCCACAGGAGCTGAAGACCACAGGGGGGCGCTGGATACTTCACAGGCAAGTCCAAAAAGCCATAAATGCCAAAAACAAGTGTCAGAGAGGCTGGGGCTAAAACAGAGTCGGGCTGTGTAACCGCCTCCATTTAAAAAGGAACCAACCAAGGCTCAAAAGGGATTGGAGGATGCAACATATAAAAAAAGCAAGCCAGACACAAAGTTAAGAATTAACCCTTGTTAACTCTTCCCGTCAACCTTGAAAAAACACACTTTTTTGACGTTTTTGATGCCATGTTTTCACAGTTTGTTTTTGCTTTTTCCAACGTTTTAAATTGTTACATTTTTCTTCTTTACATTTTCAGCGCTTATTTCTACGTTATTGAAAACGGGTCAATTTGACCCTAAGTCAACACAAGGGTTAACCAACAAGATTGATTAAATGATGCAAAAATATTCCCAAAAGTATCAAACGAAGAGAAAGAAAAAAGGGGGATGGAGACCAAAAAGGCCAAAAAGAACAAAAGATGGGAAGACGCTGAACCGACCTCGCAGTGGGCCGTCGCCCCCCGCGTCTCCCCCTAAACTACCTAAAAACGGGTAAACTAATCCTAGAAATAACCTCCAGCCCAAACTAACACAAAAAACTAAAATAACAAAACTCCAACACCTACATGTGGTCAGGGAAAACGCACAAACCTGCTTGTTGTGGATAAAAAGGAGGAAACTCCTCACTGGTGTGCTGCTGGCGTGCTCTCCACTCTCGGCCCTCTTAGGCCGGCTACACACTGGCTGCGTGGCGTGAGCGTGGCGTTTTCTCCCATTGATAAAATGAAATACCATGTTAGACATAAATATATACTGACCTGATTACAGCAAAGACAACGTCGGCAGTATTGACGGCAAAATAGGCTCCAGAATATTTCCTTCTGGATTGACAGGTGCAATATTAGAAATTTGTTTTTTTTATTACATTCATATATCTGCATTTATATCAAAACCTCGAGACTTTCAAACATCAACATGTCATTTATTAATATGTATTAGTGTCTAAATGACATATAAACATCTTTTGCTGTTCTATTTTGTCTGGAAACGCTTGCGTGTCGTGTGAAAAATCGGCGCCGGTTCTATTTCTAGCAGGCACATGTTTTTGGCGTGGCTCGAGCGGCGCCTGAGACGTGCGTGTCGCGCAGGCAGTGTGCACGCTCTAACCTGTTACCATGGGAGCCGAAATATAAATGGATATATAATAATAATATAAACTCCACACAGCTGACACGCTCATGCCACGCAGCCAGTGTGTAACCGGCCTTGTCGCCTCCCCCACTCTACCTGAGCACTGATTACACTCAGGTGTGCAACAGGCAGAGGGAGGAGGGCAGAGAGAGAGAGAGAGAGAGAGAGAGAGAGAGAGAGAGAGACAGAGAGAGAGAAACACACACATGTTACAGGCTGTGCACCACACACCGTACTGCCGAGACGGAATAATCTGGCACAGAGTGGAGAACGGACCCGGTGGTAAATGTGGTGATCAATCACCGAGATGAGGATCAGGTGTGCCTTGTAGAGAAGCCCGCTCCAGCCAGCCCCGCCCTCAACTGCACCAGCCCTGCCAGGAGAAGAAGAGAAAAAAGGGAGGAGGGGAGAAACACAAAACACACACAACCATGACACCTAGTTCTGTTCACGTCCATAGCAGAAACTTTACTTTACAGCAGGGATCTTCAACAAGGGGTCCGGGACCCCTAGGGGGTCCTCAGAGTCAATGCAGGGGAGCCTCCAAATTATAGTACATTTTTGATTTTATTTTTTTTTCTCCGAAATTTTAAAGTCTTAACATGAATCCAACATATTATTTGCAAATATAAATTCCCACTGATGATAGGCTTACTGGCCCATATGTAAGGTGTCACTAAGGTAGCCATCCACAGATACAGTTCATCTTATGTGTGTATGTTTAACATTAAAACATAATTATAAAATCATGCCACACTTATTAGGCTATTTTAATAGCTTAGTATTCTATACAAAAATGTATAAAGGCTTTAGGCTGCCCTACAAGTTATTGTAGGCCCAGTTTAATATGCAACTTTATTTTATACTATATATTTAGTGGGGGGGTCCCTGTTCCATCTCTCTTTCAGTTAATGGGTCCTTGATTTAAAAAACATTGAAGACCCCTGCTTTACAGATGAACTTGCTATAGCGCTGTGCTTCTAAACCGTTTCCGTCTACTGGTCCTTGTGATGAGCTGAAACTACCGACATCCCCAGCTGCACATTTATGACTCCACATGTATACATACTGTACAAACCCACATTCAACTCCTTCAGGCTGGCCAACACATCTGGATTATAAACTAAGCAGGGCAGACAGTTGTGGTTTTGCACTTGTTTAACACTTCAGTAAACACTGAACCTGAAGTGGAGTCATGACAGAGCCGCGCGGCGTAGCCAGCGTGCGGTGTGCACATTACCTGACATGTTTCAGTCGTGTTGTTTCACTCACCCGACTCACACATGTATGCCAGAACAGATGAGCTTCAAATTCAGTCGGTAGAGCTGTTCCACAGCGGCCACATGGCAGCATGAAATGTATGGGCACATGGCTCTATAGACGGCAATGTTGTTCTACCACTTTGGTCCAGATTAGGATCGCTTGCAATTGAATTTTGTACGGACATCCATGGTCTGCAGAGGATGAAGCTGGACTTTGGCGATCCTCTGACTTTTCCTCTAGTGCCACTGTAGGTCACCATTTGTTAGTAACATTTGTTCAGTGAAATATCTCAACAACTCTTGGATTGATTGCCATGAAATTTGGTTCAGACGTTCATTGAACCCAGAAGATCCTAGACCGTTTTATACTTGGTTTTAAATACGTCTTGGGCGATCGGATCACAAGTGGACGGCACTAAATACAAGTGTAAACGACCACCAAGACACAGTGCGATCCGATCACTCAAGCCACTTTGGGAGGTGGTCTGGGATGCAGTTGACTGCATATCTTTGGTAGCGTAAAAGCTAGTCTATTCAATTCTATTCTTCAATTTTAAACTTTTCTGAGGACTATGGTTAACTGCTCCTCAGATCTCTGCAGGGTAAATCCAGACAGCTAGCTAGACTATCTGTCCAATCTGAGTTTTCTGTTGCACGACTAAAACTACTTTTGAAAGCACACATTCCACCAAAACAAGTTCCTTCCTGAGACTACTTAGCAGAGGCACCGTGGCTCCGTCTGGAGCTTAGCACCGCCCAAGACGATTGTGATTGGTTTAAAGAAATGCCAATAAACCAGAGCACGTTTTCCTCCCATCCAGGAATGCTGTCTGGACAAGCCAGACCCTCCTCCGCAGTGCTGTGTAGGAAGGTCTGGCAATGCGAGACTACGTAAAAGCTAATGCGTCCTGATGCACCCCCAAACAGCATAATATGTCATCAATACAGGACGTGGTAGTTGTTTTTTGTAACCGCAAAGTAGACATCCATAGTTTTATCCAATGAAAGGAGGTGTGTTGTACCGACAAAACTGCTTACATAAATGGTGAGAATGTGGACGTAATATTGTGCACGGGGTGCCTTTTGCCTTCCAGCAGCTTCTAGTGACATAGGCAGTAACTAAATCTGAACACAAGTGGTCAGCTGGAGTCACATTATAGACCCAGGTGTGAACGGCGATGTTTCTCGGCTGTCCACTTGTGTTCAGGTGAAGTGGTTTCAATTGGAAACAGGACCCTTGAGGGTCCATGTAACGCTTATCAGTTCAATTCTCTAAGCACAAACGGACATTTGGAAAAACAGAAAAATGGGTAGAAATATCAAATTTTAAATTTTTTTCCACCTTGACAAATGAAAAGATTGGATCTTTAAACTGTTTTTCCAATTTTCTGTTTTTTATTCAGAGGATAAGAAATTGAGAAAATTACAAAATTGCGTCTGAGCTCCAATTATTCTGATGGTTTTGAGTTGGGGGGGGGGGGCGTATTGCAATATTGAATAATTGGAGCCCAGATGCAATTTTGTAATTTTCTGATCCTCTGAATAAAAACAGAAAATTGGAAAAACAGTTTAAAGATCCAATTTTTTAATTTGTAAAGGTTGGAAAAAAATTAAAAATTTGATATTGGAACCCATTTTTCTGTTTTTCCAAATTACCATTTGTGCTTAGAAAATTAAACTGATAAGCGTTACACTTCATCTCTGACTAAGTCAGAGATGAAGAGTTTTCCTCTGCACCGTAGTCATTTTTATACTGTTTATTGATCCCCAGTGGGGAAATAAGTAAGTATTTTATGCGGCGAGAAAGGCAATCATGGGATGGCGACATTTGTACAAAAGTCTCCAGTTATAAAGCACTTTTATCCAAAAGGAAACTAGACCTGTAACAACTTCATGTTAAAGAATTAACACTGTCTTACGGGAGTTAAAAAATAAAGTTTTCTTTAATCAAATCTGTCACTGAGAAATGAAAAACATCGATAGGACACAGCATTGTATTTATTAAGCCTCGTTTCAGCCAAAACCTCAGGAGTATTCTCACATTTGTATGAGAAAAAAAAAAAATGTTGTCAAGTAATTGAAGCCGCATATGGTTTTAGTTATTTATTCATGTTTTTGTTGTTTAAGAAAACTAAATCAAATTCAATAAGAACGCTTTAGGGGATTCAACACAATACAGCAAAAACAAGGAGCTAATTAAAAGGACTATTGATCATGAAATATAAATGCTGAGGCTGCTGAAACATTCAGTACAAGTTAATGATTTAAACTGAGAAACTTCACCCAATCGATGCTCTGCATGGCAATGAAACGCTCTGTGAAAGATTTACATAATCATCTTGACACAAATATTGTTATAATCGGTGAACCGTGGATCATGCTGTAATGTCGAGTACTTCCTCAGAGAGCAGCTTTATCTGTAGAGCACATTTCAAGGCCATCCACGTTGTTTTACATAATGCTTCAAAACACTAAAAAGGAAGACAGTCACAGATGTATTCTTGTCTTCAAGTAGCCCGGGAAAACCCTGACGAACTTCCAGAAAATTTGAGATTTGCTCTGCAAGTCCGTCTGGCCGAGAGCCCAATCAAGCCCATTTCCAATTTTTCCAAATCGAGGCACCAATCACAACCCTTGAGGCGGGCTTTACACGATGACGATAGAGCAGCGACGGCGAGCAGCTATTTGTTTACATTCAATATGACGGCCACCGAAGCGCAGCAACCGGTTGATGCCGCTGTCGCTGCTACGTCACCCAGATCATTGGTCTGATTGGTTGAAGGACTATCCAACTGAGCGGCGTCCGTTGGTGACGGCCCTTTAGAAATGGGCTGTGAATGAACCTTCCCCAGACCCACTCTCAGTTACAGCTGAGAAGGGTCTGGGGTCAACCAGGCTAGTCTTAAAGCTACATTGTGTAGGAATTTCTCCCATCTAGTGGTGAAATTGTACATGACAACCAACTTTCGAGCCCCTCCCATTCTGACCACCTTTTAACTCCTAAGGTGGCCGTATTATTCCAAGAAGTACGACTTTGTCCGTGAGAGTTCCTTCCAGTGTAATAATAGTTTTACTTTATTTTGGTACCATTTCATTGCTAACATCAGCTATCAGGTTCCCAAACATATGCAAGCTAATGTTAGTAAAGTATCAGTGCTATCGTTATTCTGTATATTGTACGAGATTAATAGTGGAAGGCAATGTTTACAGCGTAGGAGAGAAGCAACGGAGGTTTGTGTTTTTAATATATTTCTCTGAGCAGTATGAACAATGTTAATGAAACTGAAATTAGCTCTGAGTATCTCCATCGTTTACACACAGCTGTTCTAGCTGTAGCTAGTCTGTGTTACAACTCCATGTCTGCCGGGGAAATCACAACACATATGATTACGTGTATGTTACAAGGAAGACAATCCTTTCTCATCAAGTATCCTAGATGTCGTTCTAGCGTTAGTAGTTAGCCAAGCAACTATAAAACTTAACAGAATTACCTTTTGAGAAGAAAGCGAGCAACTTCAGCGTCCCTTTTAAAATCCTTGCTCCTTATGATCTCTTTCCATCTTGGAAAAGCCACTCCAATATTAACTTTGGTCTTGTTGCTTTGCCTGTCGCGTTGCCGTTTTAATTCTCTTTTTGACTTCCTTGGCGCCTCCGTTACATGTCCTCGAGAATAGGCTTGATCCTCCATCTTCAACAGGCTTTCAAATCTGCCGAATAGTCTTCTCCCCTTCCCTCCCTGGCATTCGTCATGGTGCCACTGAGTCTAAAGGCACGAAAGGCGGAGGTATGTCCTTCTTTGGCTAGAGTATTTTAATGATACTCGTTCGTATGTATTCTGAATGATTCTGAATGTCAGATTCTAGGCTTACTAGAATACTTTGATTAGTTGCTGGAAGTAATTACACATGAATGAGCACATATTTGTGAAAGAACAAAAGGAGTTTTTGCTAGGAATCAACTCAAAAAAATGACACAATAGAACTTTAACAAAAATCTTTGACATTGGTCCTGTATTAAGAGAGATCGCTGCAGTCGGCATCAGGGAAACAAGCTACAATGTAAGTTAATAGGACAATTGTCCAGCTTGTATTTACCTTCACAAAAGTGTTCGTTTTAACACTGACAGACTCAGATTAATATTCTAAGTGTCTGACAACATTATGGAAAGGATTTCTAAGGAGCTCGACCTTTCTGTTAAAGAGTAAGATCCTTTTTTTAAACATGAAAACTTCTGCCAAATTGCATTCGTTAAAGCCACCAGACTCCATGTAAAAAACAGTCATTTTAGCATGGTAAAAAGGTATGTATAAAGGCTTTAGACTAGGCTATTTTACAGAATTTGCCATATTGTACAGACATATCAGAAAGTCATTGTCCTTTCACTGTAAAGAAAGAGAAAAGTAATTAAGGTAAATTCAGTTTCGCTGGTTTCTGGACAAATTAAATGATCTGCTGCAGACTTTGTTTTACACTGAGCTATTTCCATTCAAAACGTCTTCCTGCCTCCTCCTAATTCCAAACCAAACACATTTCTCTCACTTTTGTGTTCTCATTTGCATTTGAACACACCGTGGTGATTTCTCAACATTTCATCAGCCCAGGTCGGTTTCATCAGTGCAGCTCAAATCTGTACCGCAGCCTTGAAACAGACAGGTATGTGTGTGTGTTTTCTCTTCCCTTCTGAGACTGGACTCATCTTGCATACGTTACATTTGCATTCCCATTATCGTAATTAATGATACAATTAATGCTCATCATATCTGTCATGCGGGCCATTAGCAGCTCAGCCCCCTCCGGCTTTCTGTCATGTTGCCGCAGAGCACAGAGAGCAGGAAGCGTGGAAACGATAAAAGCAAACTGAACATGAGAACAGAGTGGGTGATCGTCGAACAATTGAGATGTCAGGATGACATGCTTATTGTGCTTTTCTGCTCAGACACATAACTCAGAATAAAATTCATTAAACCATATCTATGTTTAGTGATAAGGGCACAAATAACTAATTCAAAAGGGAACAAACCAGAAATTTCATGGAAGGAATGTCAACATGAAGGTGTGTTGAGTGCAGAAATGACAAATTAATGGCAATTATTTGAAAATAAAGATCTTATTTGCACCATCTCAGCTTCTTGATGAAATTCTTTGAATTCATTTTTCGACATCAGAAAGTCTCCAACAAAGATTGGGCATCTAAATCGATTGCTAGTGTCACTTCATCTTCATTTACTCACTCCTCTCTCTCCACAGAAACCACCGCGGACAGTTTAACAGCGTCTGAACACAAAAAATATTGCAAATAAAAGTTAGAAGAGAACGTCTGGGTTTGAGAAAACAACAGCCCGCGGTCTGAACACATCCAAACTGTCACTGCGAGGCCACAGCGCTGACGGCCGGGCCTGCATACAAACACTGCTGTGTAATTTGCATCTAAAACATATTTCTTTTTCTGTATTTGTTCTGCTTATGCCAGACAAAATGTCCCACATACCGCTTTTTACGATGTAAAATGCGTGCTGTCTCCGAAAGCATTGATTATAGATAATAAAAAGGTATGCAATTCAGATTGTTATCTCTGCCAGGTCATTTCCTTTTCAATGTCAAAAAAGTGGCATGTTCAAAACGCTCCTCTTTTCATCGCTGCTGGGATTTTACTGTCTTCAGACGGGAGGCGTTTGTCTGAAATTATCCCATCAGGCCCTGTTCGACTGACAGTCCATTAAACAAAAGCAACAGACTGCTGGTGAATCTGGGATTTGTGCTTCGGCCGAACCATCGGACAGACATGCAGGCAGCAAATTGAAACGTTAACGGTTTGTTGCATGTGCACATGTCGCTAAGAATACCAACAGAAAAGGCTGTGTGTGTCTATATGAAGATCCAATTTCAAACCTAAGAACTAGAGCTGCAAAGGTTAATCGATTAGTTGTCAACTATTGAATCAATCTGTTAATTATCAAATTGGTTTGAGTCACAGCTTGTTAAATGTGAGTATTTTCTAGTGTCTTCTCTCCTCTGTGACAGGAAACTGAACCTCTTTGAGTTGTGGATTTGAGGACGTCGTCTTGGGAGCATTGGGAAACACTGATCCACATTTGTGCCTTTAAAACAGGATGTTTTTTTTTATTAGTAAAGACCATAGGTACATCGACAGTATGTACACATACAAAAAGTCAATGCCAGTCGTGCATAAACAGAAAAAAAAATAAACGTAGAAAATAAAATAAAAAAGGAGAAAAGAAAAGTGTAGTACATATTAAGTCCAATGTCTCACCGGTACATGAGACATTTTTCAAACACACTTCCAGTCTTAATTGCCTTCTTATTTTTAATGTCTCTTATAGTGTTGCCGTATTGGTGCAGTTCTTGAAAGAAGTGTTCAAAGCTTGGTTTGGAGTCCGCCCATTTCTTCTTGTGAATGTGGAATTTTCCCAACAACAAGATTAATTGAATAAAATAAACAACATCATTGTCCATCTCATTGCCTTCAAAACAAATACAAATATCTTTATCCTTAAATTGAATTGATTGCCCAGTGTTCCGTCCTATAAGATTTAAAACAGGAAGTGAGAAAGGGATTGGGAAACAACTGTTATGAGTGTGGTCATGTGAGAAGTCGTGTAAGAGTTACTCCTCATTTCCACCAGATGCGTAACGGCTGCAGACCGGCTCCGCTGCGTGTCTGCTGCGTGCTCCGATGTCCGTCAACACCCACCAGGTCATGACTGACAGCTGTAGTCACGAGGACCCAACGAGATCTCACGAATTCACGTAGAATAGAACCACAAAACCACCACCAGTTAGTTTCCATCCAGAGGAGTAGAGGGGGAACAGCTCTGTGCTGTGTTTTCAAGGTGTACTGCAGGGAAATATGATCCGCTGTGAGCACGGTGGCTTTTATTTTGAAAATTAACCGGATGTTTATTCTATTTCTGTGCTCGACTTCCTGTCCCGCACTATCTGCCGTGTGCTGAGTTGCTGCGGAGCTCTCCGGCGTCCGGCAACAACAGATGCTCTGCGTATCTGCTGCGGAGGGCTGTGGACCGCCGGAGCTGGGACGCAGTTGGAACGCAGCCGCTATGCAGCCGGTGGAAATACACACGTTGACTTTAATGGAAACCTGATGACTCCGCCGTTTCGGAGCCGTTCCGCAACCGTTCCGCATCTGGTGGAAATCCACAGTTACAGGAAATATTGGTACACTCCTTCCTATGAGGGCAACTGAAGAACCATTGGACCAGGAGAGCGCTAAGAGTCATGGACACGCCTAAGCGCCAACAAGGGGCCAACAGGACCTGGTCCCAGCCAACCAATGGGAGAAGACTACGGCCGGAGTTAGAATAGTATATTAACTGTCTGGACTAGGAGATCGAGGCCATTCTGCTGAGCCCCAGAGCGAAGTAGACATTGCCCACATCGATGTGTGTCTTGTAATCCTTTTGAGATCGAGTGAGAGAAGTTGTTGGGGCATTTATGACTTCTTCTCAATTAAACGAACACGACAAGAGAAAGTTAGAGGCGACAGAAAGGCCCTCTTTACTTGACTGTCACAGATACACTGAGCACTGTTGTTTTGTTCAGTTTTCACTCTGGACACCACTGAGGAAGAGCACTGTTTTTAGGTTAGGGATGATAAGGGAGAAAAGAAAAATATGTTAACGAATTGAACCGGCTCTGCGTGGATGAATTCTGTCTCATTAAGGGATTCCAATTTTAGATTGGACTAATGAAACTCATTAAAATTAAACGTGACTGGGATTGCTGAAATCAAACAACTAATACATTTTATTTTGATATCATTAAATCTCAAAGTGCTTTAAAAGAAACTTGCTGAAATCCTGACAAGAAAAATAATATTAATGTGCACCATACTGGCCACACAGCTTGAATATTTAAAGGATAAGTCTGGGAATATATATTCTATATTGTGTTATTGTCAACAAATGCCATTTGCTGATGCAAACCCATATTGTGTTAGTCCATCTCTTAATACTTTCTGACTTCCTGTCTGTGTTTCTCAGCTCCAAGCCCATTGGTTCCTACTGAAGTAATCTATATCCACGATGTTCCACTTCCCGGATTGCTCTGTTGCCGTAGTATGTCACTGCCGGTCGGACCGACTGCTAGTTTGGGCGGTGTCAGTTTCTTTAGTCTGCGGCCCAACAGGTACAGTAGCTCCAGTAGGAGTAAGATTTTTAAGTGGCATGTCCTTCACCGTAAGACGTAAAATATAACTTTTAACGTTAGAGTTTGCATTAAATATAGATGTAAAATATATAAAATAACGTAAAAGAAACGGTTGGGTTTAGGAAAAGAAGAACGGGGAAAGCAAACGTGACTTGTGGGAAACGAGCCCCGATCTCTGCGGTGAAAGTCCTGTTTTTCCTTCAGACACACATTCTTCCTCTTCCTGCTACGGCGTCACTTCACACACAATCGCAGTTGGCATACGGAAGTACCGGAACTACATGCCACTGGCATGTGCCACATGCCACTTAAAAATCTAACTCCCTCTCATTAGCGCTCCAAGCTAACGTTAGTCAAAGTGTCGACATGTGAAAGTATCAAACATTGCATATTAGATGAAGGAGATGGGAGTCTCCGTTTGCTCAGCACCGTTAAATTGTAAGTACGGGACGCAGGAGTTTTCTACCCGGAAGTTATTGGAAACAAACATTGTGATTGGGTCGATTGAACGGTCAACTATTTATTTGGGGAGTCATTAGCAAATGGCCTATTCTGTCATTTAGTTATGAGGACTATTCTGGCAAAAAACCTACAGAGAACAATTTTCAAAAGCCAAAGGTTTTAGTCATTATTGTTCTCTGTGTGATTTCAATACATTTCTGTGAGATTTAATTACCATTTAGTCTTTTCTTGTGTCTCTATAGTTATATAACAAGCATGCATATCCTGATAGCCCAGGTTCTCCTGAAACAAATGATGTCTATAACTTGATTGTGCATCACAGGGTTGAGGTTATACAAGCATTATTACACAAGGAGACCAGGCGAACCAAATATGGGAAAAAATGGCTTAGACTTCAGATGGTTAAAGGGAACAGTGAGTTTTTTCTCCGCAGGCACTTGGTCCTCATGGCTCAGTTCAGAATCTGCTGACGATGAAAACTCCCACCAGACTTCTGTTCCTGTAGCTGACAGGCACGCTGCCCGGCGCCCTGAAGGTGGGAAGGGAAGTTGCCGTCTGATACTTCTTCCATTGGGAAGAGAGGTGGAACGGAAATAAACAGCAGAGAGACGCTGCTTATTACAGAAGGCTGCTGCTCTGCATGCTGGCGTCTTAAAAACCAGCAGGAGGAGGCATGTTTTGCTGGAAATGTTGGGGTGGTTGAAATTAATACTTATAGTAGTGCTGTCAAACGATTAAAATATTTATTGGCGATTAATCACATTTAATGTCATAGTCAACTCGCAATTAATCGCACATTTTTATCTATTCTAAATGTCCCTTGATTATTTTTTTCCCATTATTTCTTCTCATTTTAATGCTCTTATCAACATGGAAAAGTGGATCGGCTTGCTTTGTGCAACATTGGCATATACTGTAGTGTTCAATTTCACACTAACATTCTTACTTGGACCCATTTAGCTATGGCTGCAGTAAGTTTGTTCTTAGTCGTGGTATCCATGTGCTTCTGTCTGAAGTCATCTGTTGTCGCCTGGCTTTGACGGGGAGAATTGGCCACCAGCTGTGTGCTCGGCCATCAGCTGTGTGCTCGGCCATCAGCTGTGTGCTCGGCCATCAGCTGTCTGCTCGGCCATCAGCTGTCTGCTCGGCCATCAGCTGTGTGCTCGGCCATCAGCTGTCTGCTCGGCCATCAGCTGTGTGCTCGGCCATCAGCTGTCTGCTCGGCCATCAGCTGTCTGCTCGGCCATCAGCTGTGTGCTCGGCCATCAGCTGTGTGCTCGGCCATCAGGTGGTATTTCAGACCGGACGTGCTGCGATGATAGCTCAGTTCACAACGACCAAACACACAGATCACTTTGGTCTTGTCAATGGAACCATTTGGCAACTTTTTAAAAGTAAACTTTCCATTCAGAATCTTATTGGCATCCATTTCGACGTCTTGCGCTCGCCATCCCCTCAAAACGTAACGTTAGCGTGCTACTCTTTGGCCGGCTGGCGCACCCAAACAACCGTGTGTGCGGCGTGCCTGTTGTTGTGTTTCCGGTCTAGCTAGATCCGGTGTGGTGGTGTAGTTTTTCGAACATTACTAGTTGTTGCAACAGCATGTGAAAAAAAACTACAAAGTTTGCACGGCCAAAAAGAACGCTAATCTTGCGATAACAAAATTGACGCCGTTAAAATGGGTTTGTGTTAACGCCGTTAATAACACGTTTAACTGACAGCACTAGTTTATAGTATCCATACATAGGGTGTCCTTCAATGATTTTTCAATACTGTTGTTGCAGGTTCCCAAGTGATTATTTTAAATACAAAAAAGGAAAGATTTACTCTTTACAAATCTTAGCATAGCATTTCATGGGCATGTTCATCCTGATAAAGAAATATAGGAATATATAAAGTGTGGCTTTTTCATTATTTATAATAGTTTTTGGACAACAATGGAGCTCTAAGGCACAGAGGAAGAAGGTGTATTGAATATAAAGAACTGAAGGTAGATCTCAGGCAGGTACAAGTCATAGGTGTGTGTCCATTGTCTGCGTCATTTCAACGCTTCCCATTAATTTCTATGGGAAAAGCCATGCAATGCATTCTGGTAGCCTCACAATGACTTTGGAGAAGAGGGGCGTCCGGTCGCCTGCTCCTCATTTGCATAAAGTTGTCTGAACTGCCTCTTAAAAAGCTGACGGAAATATTTTAAACTGACCTTTGCCGATCTGAAATGAAGACAGATTTAGCAACTGCATGGCCTATTTCTCACTTAAAATGTTTTCAGAAACACGTTTCGGTGAAGGATTTTCGTAAAATACGAGATCGTATTCCAAACGAGCCGTCATCATGGTCGGTTTTGAAATTCGGGAGCAGTCAGCCCCACGTGACGCGTCCAATCAGTTGCAGCCATTGCGGTTGTAGGTAGGCAGAGCCTGTTTTATATAATAATTTATACTTTATTAATCCCGCAAGGGGAATAGCCTGTCAGTGGTCATTGAATAGAAACTGGTGACGAGCCCACTTGCGTGCAATGCTGGGAAGAGGGCCTAATTTTGGAAAGAAATCACACAGGGCTGTGGGAACATAGGCACACTCCCCTTTAACAAGCTGCCAGTGATAAACAGTGTTGACTCAAGATCCTCAGCATACGAATATTGTGCCGTTGCCAAATGCTGTGAAATATTGGAATTTAATAATAACCGACCTGTGTTTGAGGTGCGATATTGCCTCAGTATTAAGCTGCAAATGAATTGGATTGCATGTGATACTAACTTTATCAGCTCCTCTCTATCACGCCTTCCTTCCAGCACCGTGCTTTAATTATCTCCGCTGCACTTCACACAACAAACTGGCTCCCTCATCGTTCAGTCAAAGCGTGTCATTTCCTAAGTGCTCTCTTCAGGAGAAAACAATTCGGCGACACAGACTTTTAATCTACTTCATTCATCCTTAACGCTTTAAGCACAATATAAAGCTTGAATGGATTATGATTTTTGTGCACAGCATGAAGGCCTTTAATTAGCGTTGGGCTCCAACGGTTGCTTCCGTTTTAGATCCAGGAACAAGTTGGTAAAATACGCAAATTAGATGAATTGAGAGGCAAATTAGTCTCTGACTGAATCTTTTGCCTGCCTGCCGTGTCTTTGGCGAAAAAGGAAACAACATTCAGGTAGTTATCCAGCTGTGTAGCAAATACGTAAATATGACAGCTATTTTTTTTATTAATGAGAACGTTTTTTCTCCTGTCGGTTGCAATCTTCAAATTCTTATGGACAGATTTTCAAGAGATGTGATTGACAGATTTACACCATTAGCCAATTTAAATATTTCAATGGCAACTATGAAACCAAACAAAATATGAATCATGGAAATTAAGCGTTTCGGTGCAGTCTGAGATGAAAATAAAGGGGAAAAGACACCCCCCCCCCCCAACACATCCACCATAATGAGCAGATGTAGATATAGAGTTGGTCAGTTACATTCTTCTTCCAAGTGCTTGTTGTTGCCGTTACCTTGATCACCCAATAGAGCTCAACAATGATGATTCTGGAAGCTAAAATCCCGTTCATTTGCTCCCTAAGGATTTTAATTATCAACCATGAAGTCTAAACCATCCGAGGACGACTGGCCCTGAGCTGTGACATTGTGAAACGAAAATTTCTGCTCCTGTAGAAGCTACAAGTCCGTATGAAATCAACTTTGTTTTAAGAAAATCATGATTCATTTGCGATCTTATGGAGAAATACTACACTACTACCAGAGGTGTAGTGCTGTTGGTTTTAGTAACAGACTCACATACACACTGACTCACATGACCACTGTTTTGTAGCCTAAATAAGAAATTAAATTTTTTTTTAAAAAGAATATTCAAGGGCAGTATGTTAAAGATCGGATTTGAGAAAGAAATCGAGATCTGCCTGCAGTCTGACCGTAGCCTAAATATCTCTGAGATGTGTGTTTAAGGGTCAGGTGACGAGTTTCTGGCAGGAATGATGTGTTCCAGTGTGTTGAAGAATTTCTCCATAGATATAAAACCAATATATTATATCTATGAATTTCTCAGTGTTGTTTTCCCTCAAAGTCGTCTGATAAGGCCTGTTTTATTGGCCGCACAGCACCGTTCGCACTGTCACTTGCTCCGGACAACTCCCAAATGTATGACTCGCTCTAAAACCATAACTACCATAAATACTCAACCCAGGCTCACGGCAGTTAGTGAAATGGTCACGTTACTTTAATCTATTGATACGTGTTCCCTGTTAACCGTCCCGTTATTGTCGCGCATTCCCCGCAGCCGTCTCCCGGCGTGTGAGGCGTCCTCCCCCGGTGGTGTGGCGTTTGCTTTCCCCGTTAATCTCCCTATAGGCCATTTCGTGCTGGCCACCACAAAAAACCCCCCCGACAAAAACGTCCCCGTGAACATGTATCAATAGATTACAAATAACGTGACCATTTCACGAACTGCCGTGAGACCGGGTTGGTTAACACCTCTTGGCACACACTCCTTTAACGAAGTTGCGAAGCCCCGGTACCTGCCAACATTATTGTCCATTGTTGTGTTTTGAGCCAGTTGGACTGCTGCTCAGCATCCAGCGCCATCTCCTTTATTCTCCGAGCCCCACTGTCATTGCTGAGCGGGATGGCCTGCATCACTGGCGATGGGTCTCTCTCCATGACAGTGGAGATGGCCTCTTTAGTCGCTGGGATAACCAGCTTCTCCCCCACTGTAAATGGCAACCCAGATGTAGCGGCAAAATTAAATCTTGTATTAAATTCACTTCTGTCAGCGGTAGGCCCAATTAGTCTTGACTCGTTCTTTATTTCCAATCCTTTAGTTAAGTTTGCAGACCGGTACTCACAGAATAGGCATCACCGCGTTGCGTTTTGCCAAAATCTTCTGTTTTCATCCAAACATTTCCCCGAGCTTCTCTCAGATAGAAATCCACATTGAAAACGTCCAACTTGCTGTTCCAACTTTCCTTGTTACATTACTTATTCGTTACAAACTTTACATTACTTTTTACGGTCAAAAAAACATTTTGCCCCGCAGCTACCGCTGACCCAAAAAAACTCCTTCTCTAGCAAAACAAAAGGCACCTGCCCAGTATCTCAAACATAGAACTAGAGTAAATTAGATCTGTAACAACGCTCATAGTCGAATACAATGTACGTCAATATCAAATAACTATGATAATATAGAAACTTAAACATTAGTAAATCACTGATTCTTGAAACTTTGCCAAAAACATGTCCCACCAAGAAAAGTGCTCATTTCAAATGAATAACATTTTCATGAATAAAAAGAATCAAGGTTATAATCAGGTTATAATTAAATAAACACACGGTAGCGGAGTTTATGCAGTGTCTTTTATTTCACTCCTGTTTTTTTTCATGAGTCAGAACGAGGCAACAGCTGAGGGAGAGCGCGTGTCCTCCGCCCCCCCCGTGCTGGACCACCACCTCGACCCTGTCTCCTGACAGCAGAGGGGCTGGAAAAGCAAGCCGAAATAACTCGGTCAATGGCAGAAATAAATCATTCACTTGAAAGAGAAACAAAAACCTGAAGAATAAATAAAAATGTTGTGTATCGTCATGTTTCGCGTATTGAATATCATTGCCAAACATAACACTATAGGCTACCTTTTAAAAGTGAGGAATAACATCCTGTCTCCTTCGTATAGCCCCCAGTTGGGGCTGTGCTGGACACTGCTCTCTGGGCATCGGGTCATCTGGCTCCATCACTACATTTATGGCACCGTGTCTTCCTGTGCGATGTTGTGCAGAACCCCCCCCCCCCACGGGGCTAAAACAATGTTGCAGACCGGCGCATAGAGGTCTTCTAAAAGAGCCAGATCTGCCATTGCAGATAAGTGATGAACTGATGACTTCTCCTTCTCCTGTTAAACTGATTATATGCTGCACCGCAAGGCCACACTGAATCGAAAACTTGCGTACACGAGTTCAGACCAGACGTGAGATTTGATCGCAGCCTACGCTCACGTCCAAATTGATAAATGCCGAGCTTTGTGTAGGAATCGGCGTACGCCCGTCGTACGCCTGTTTTAGGTCGTACGCATGTTTCATAAATGAGGGCCAATAAGAGTGTCCTACATTCAACACTTTTAAAACTCATTTAAAACAGTGGCTTCTAGAAAACCAGAAATGCACTCATTTTTAACAGTCACACATTTCTTTAATCACACTTTCACTGGTAAATCGAATGCAGTATAGAGGTGGAAGAATAATGTCTTTGTCATGTATCATGCATCATGCATTTTTGTTTTGCGCTGTATGACTGCTGGTTGTCTTTGTTAGTCTTATGTTACCTGCCTAGGGACTGCAGATGGAAAGTAGTTATTTTAACTAATTCTGGCATATTTACATGGTGTTTTTATACAACTATGTTCATAAATATGCATTGTCCCTGTCAAATAAATCAATGAATAAAAATAAAAAAAGAATGTGTTTTGATATCAAAATGTTGTTGTATTAGCCTGCGTAAATGTGCTTGTGTGCATTTTGATTGGACAAATTAAGTTATACCGCGAAGCAGAGTTCGGAGGCTGCTGTCAAAGTCCTCAGCAGCGTTCTTTCTACCAATCTGCTGGCTGCCGGACTTGTTTATAGGCGTCGCTATGGAGATCATTTGGCGGTAGCCAGTGTCACTATCCGATGTGAGTCGAGTGCAGATGTGAGTTGCGCGTGCGTCACTTTGTGACAAGTAGCCTCATTATTTTATATATAATATACACACTTTTCACACCACCCCCACCCCCCCCCCACCCACCCCCAAACCCTAATTTTTTTTTTTTTTTTTTTTTTTTTTTTTTTTTTTTTTTTTTTTTTCCTCCTTTCTCTTACTTTTTTTTTTTTTTTTTTTTTTTTTTTTTTTTTTTTTTTTTTTTTTTTTTTTTTTTTTTTTTTTTTTTTTTTTTTTTTTTTTTTTTTTTTTTTTTTTTTTTTAATTAAATTAAATCAATATACTGTCTATGGTTTTGAGCTAACGTTAGCAATTAAACAATCATAGATAGCTAAAACGTTTTTGAAATGACTGCTAGCTAAGATGCTAACGGTGTTTTGAGCTAACATTAGCAATCAAGTAGCCTACTAGATGCTAACAGCGTTTTGAGCTAACGTTATCAATCAAACAATCACGAAATTTTTTTTTTTTTTAAATGATTTCCATCTTCTGTTATTGTTTGTAAAGAGAAAAGTTTATTATTTTATGGATTTCACAAATTTCAGTAAGACACGTTATGCCGTAAACCGTTTAAATCTGAGCATGCGCGACTCACATCGGGCAGTGACACCCGAGCCATAGAGAGAGAAAGCTAGCAGGACAAGTCGGAGTCAGCTAGCAACATTGAAATATTAATTCAATAATTTGAATAAAATAAATAAAAAAAATGCAGTAACAAAAGCACGTCAATAAACTCTATACATGTCTGGCCTTTGGTGTGATTCTCTTTTTCCAGTGTGGCTCTCTGGGAAATTGAGTTTGACACCCCTGGTTTAAACCATCCGAGGACAAGCTGTGACATTGTGAAACAAAAGTTTCTGCTCCTGTAGAAGCTACAAGTCCGTATGAAATCAGCTTTGTTTTAAGAAAATCATGATTCATTTGTGATCTTATGGAGAAATACTACACTACTACCAGAGGTGTAGTGCTGTTGGTTTTAGTAACCGAGCGCACCTATGGCGCGCACGCACGCACTCACGTACACGTTGACGTTGAGGCACCGTGACCGCTGTTTCATAGCCTAGATATGAAATAAAATGGATATAAAAAAAGCCATTCCTATTCAAGTCAACATAGCATTATAATAAAGATCTGCCTGCAGTCTGACCGTAGCCTAAACATCTCTGAGATGTGTGTTTAAGGGTCAGGTGACAAGTTTCTGGCAGGAATGATGTGTTCCAGTGTGTTGAAGAATTTCTCCATAGATATAAAACCAATATATTATATCTAGAAATGGTCCGATACCATTTTTTGCTTCTCGATACCGATTCCAATACCTGAACTTGCGTATCGGCCGATACAGAGTACCGATCCAATACCAGTGTGTTATATATTTTATTATGTTTACTAACTGTAAACATACACACACATACAGCACCGTTCGCACTGTCACTTGCTCCGGACAACTCCCAAATGTATGACTCGCTCTAAAACCATAACCATAACCATAAATACTTCTTCCGTCAGCAGTGTGATTCTGCTACATCAGGCCGTCCGAGCCTTCATCTCTCTTCACGTCCTCCTCCTCCTCCTCTTCCTCGGCGTCTGATGACAGAAGCCGCTCTGTCTCATCGCCGGCTCCGATCTGAGGCTGAGGGCTGCCAGAGGAGGAGATAAATGGAACGACGTTCTCCTTCACAGAGATAAAAAAAAAAAAAAAACGCCGTCGTGCCCCTCGGCTCTTCTCGGAGGCCGTATCCAAATGGATCTGTCGCAGTTTTGTGGAGATTAGATTAAATTTGGTGGTAATGTGATGCCATTCTGTGAAGAGAGATAAAGTACCATCTGCTCTGCTCTCCCATTTTGTGTTCTCTCTCCTCTCTCTGCAGGCTCTCATCACCTTCACGCCCCCGCAAACGCTTTCTCCTCTTCTCATTTACTCCCATTCTCAGTCCCTCTCTGCATTCCCTCACCTATAGTTCTCTGTATATTTCTCTCTTGATATAACTCATAATTAAATGTGTCCTTCCCATTCGACCCTGCACTTCAGGGCTGCATAACGTCCCTCGAGTGTGTATAACTTTCTGTTTCTTTTTTTTTGAGTTATTCCTCTTCATCTTTCAGAGACAGTGAGCAGTGGGCTGCAGTGAATATAACTTCCACCCTCCTGGCTCAGTGCTGCTGGTGTTTTGCTGAATCCTGGTGGGCGGTGTAGGCACCAGTTCTCATGCTGCACTCTCACAGTTTTTTTGTCTTTAATGGATTCAGTTAACGTTTCTAACTGTGGAGGAAAAACTTCTCACAGAGAAAGTCAACAGGTGAAATAGTCCCGAACCATCCTCGGTTCCTTAATTATTTTATTCCTGCAGTGACAACACACAGAGGTAACAGTGCAGGGACTATTTGGTGCTGCTCTAGTTATTTTATTCCAACACATTCTCTAGTACAAAAATGTATGCACACCAATTGACCCTTCACTAAGCCCCGCCCCCCCCTTAGTTACTGTTGCTACGCCTGACAAGCTTTCTCACCTGGCACGTCTATTACAGTATGTCTGCACCGGTGTCAGACATTCCCAAGGAGATAATTAGTATTTTTTTGGCGATCATTTGAAATATCTGAGAGAGCAAGACAAAAGGGACTGCAGTATGCATTCGAGGGATATATCCACGACATAATATGCAACCCATTAGCGAATAATGTCATCAAAATTGAAGCTAAAGCCTGTAGGTCATGCCATAATGTGAGCCGCCTCATACACTGACCATTCAAATGGGAAACACACAAATTGAGGAACAGCTATGTTCATGCACAGCAGGTTAAGTGAAATTTGAAAATAATCCGTAAGTTTATCAGTAAGTCTTGTGGAATAAACACAAGACATTAGCCTGAACACTTTGCAATGATAACAATCTCCTGCTTATATTTTTAGCGATTAACAAAATGCTGAAATATATTTTAAAGTATGTCAGTGAGCCTCCGTCATGCCTTTTAATCATCTTAAGGACAATTCCGGTGCAAAACGAACCTTTATAACACATGTGTACCCACTCCATCGCTCTCTATGTTTTCATGCTAATCGAATGTGTTTGTAGCTTGAAGCTAGCGCGGACCGCTGATTAGCTTACAACGCTAGTATTCGGGGCACAGGGAAAGTAAAAAGAAATCGCTATTTATACCACTAAAAAGGCTCAAAATATCACCACACGTCAATGGTAGCATAATAAGAGTCCCTACATGTTAACCGAAGCATTGAGAACATTGTAAGTGTACAGACTTAATTTATTAAAAAGATAGATTAGAAAGACCGTAGGTTCCAAGACGGCGGCCACCTGTATACGAGAACGCGACTTCTTTATAAACTATTTCTCAATGCTTCTGTTTACATGTAGGGACCCTCATTATGCTACCGTTGAAGTGTGGTGATATTTCGAGCCTTTTTAGTGGTATAAATAGCGATTTCTTTTTACTTTCCCTGTGCCCCGAATACTAGCGTTGTAAGCTAATCAGCGGTCCGCACAAGCTACGAACACATTCGATTAGCATGAAAACATGTCCCAGAGAGCAATCGAGTGGGTACACATCTGTTATTATCCCCTAGGTTAGTTTTGCGCCGGAATTGTCCTTTATTTTATGTTCAAATATATGCATTATGAACAAAGAACCGTCATTATTTCCAAGTAATGCTGTGCTGAGTTAGCTAGCTAGCTAACATTAGCATGTTCTAGCCTTGGAGCAAACGTAGCTAGCTAGGTGTTTTTGTTAATCTTGTCGACATTTAGTTGTTAACGGGGCCTCCCACACTGCTTGATCCCTGCCCGGCATTTCTCCCCTGGGGTTTCGGGAAGGGAACAAATTCCACCACCCTGTCCAAACTTTTAGGATACCGGGTATCGGTTTTGCACAACACTTCGGCATGTTTCCCTCACTCGAAAGCTTGACAGACCTCCTGCGCCTAGTTACGGTTGCCAAGCCGTATTACTAAGCCGCAGACGATTGGCCTGTGGCAGTTTTCGGGCGTGGCTTAGCGAAGGGTCAATTCGTATGATAGCCTACATAGTTAGGCGACCGCTGGAGCAGAGCTACAGAGCTCCGTCGTATCAGCAGCAGTTGGTCGTTGACCTTAGCCGACAATAGTTGAGTCTAAGTCGGGTACAGACACCGCCAGATAACGGTCCTTTCAGGGGTTGTGCCAGTTGAGTTAAAGTGCTCATATTCTGCTCATTTTCAGGTGCATAATTGTATTTAGAGGTTATATCAGAATAGGTTTACATGGTTTCCTTTTCAAAAAAATTGATATTTTTGTTGTACTGCACATTGCTGCAGCTCCTCTTTTCACCCTGTGTGTTGAGCTCTCTGTTTTAGCTACAGAGTGAGACATCTCACATCTTTGTTGGGAGTTGCACATGCTCAGTAGCTAGGTAAGGACTACTAGCCAGTCAGAAGCAGAGTGTGAAGCTGTGCTACGCTAGCAGCTAGGTGAGCATTATAACGTGTGTTATAAAGTGATGCACGTATGTCTCTGAAGGAGATGGTAAGTCCCTTTGGGGGGGACTTTGGGCTTTTTCACTTTGTAAACCTATAAACGTGCACAAAATATATATAACACAAAGGAAAGGGGAAAAAGCCTAAAAGCATAATATGAGCACTTTAAGTCCAAAAAGTGAATGTCATGAGGCGATGATAGTTAAGATTATTAAAAAAGGATCGTGGTTTGGATTAAAACACAAACAAGAGTTCCCTGGATGAAAGTCGTTTGGTTTTGCCGGGAAGCGAGCTCCTAGCTGACAAGTGTAGTGTTAGCTAGCGTCACCTGGAATGATGCTTCTGATGCCTTTAACGTCCGTTTCAGAGCACCAGAGGGCAGCACAGTCATTTAAAGGATATCGAAATAAAGCACTGAAATCTACGATGTCATTTGGTCCGGTAGATACCGGTCGTTTAGGCAAGGCACCAGGTTTCGGATCCCTCCCCCAGTGGGGTCATCCCTATGTTGCCCGGGTCCTTTGTTCCCCGCTCATCCCCATGTTCCCGGGTCCTATAATTCCCCGTTTTTCCCAAAAAAATGGGTCCTATGTTCCCCTGTAGCAATACATACCGGGGAGCATAGGAGCCTTTTTCAGAAAAAGGCTCCTATGCTCCCCGGCAATCTATCAATCTTTTTTTTTATTACTTTATTGTAGTGCTTTTCATATCCAATCACATGTTGTTACATATTTTTTCCTTTTGCACTTCAATTTTTTACAGTCTTATATTATTTAATAACACAAAAAGAAACCCATAAAAAAAGAAACAAAACTAGAAAAACAAAACAAAAAACATAAAAAAAAAACTAAAAAAAAACTGAAATGAATTACTCAGATATTTGGCAGAAAATAGAAATAAAGGCACAGGAAAACTTTCAGATGTTTATAAAATATTGCAAAAACTAACAAACGTGGAGAGTAAAGCAAAGAAAAATAAAAAAAATTACCAAAAAAAATTCAGAAAAAAAAAAAAAAAAACCCTAAAAAAAAAATAAAAAAAAACCCCCCCCAACCATTGGAGAGAATTTGCCTGGAAAATAAGTCAGAGATTTTTTATTACACCTCATATTATGGGAAAAATGTCTCCAGCAGCAGGAGCTGGTTGCTGGAGAGAATGCGGGGAAAGTAAAGCAAATCATACGCATATATTCTTTACATGTCCAGTAATAAAGAGCTTTTGGGAAGCGGTAGAAAAGGCCATGAAAAAAATTATAGATATTAAAGAATCCCTGACGTTAGAAAATTGTTTAGGTATTAACACACAATGTAAGATAAAAGCGAAGGATTGAAATATTTTTAATATGCTACGTCTTACTGCACTGAAACAACTGACAAGGACATGGAAACAACCAAAAGCACCAGAATTATATCTATGGTGTAACACAATAGAACAAGTATTAGAAATGGAAAAGCTCACTTTCATAGCTAGTAATAGCTTAGAAAAGTGGAAGAAAATATATCCCAAACACATATTAGATAAAATAACGAAGTATTTCAATGGCTTGATATAGGTTGTAGTGCATCCACATGCACACACACGCACACACATACACACATACATATACAAGAGCATACACAAGCACACACGCACGTACACACATTCACAATCTATCAATCTTTACGGTAGACTCTCAGCATGGCCAGCAGGCCTACCGTCGCATGGCCCACCTTAGGGTTAGGGTTAGATAAAGTGACATAGGGTTCGATAAAGTGACATAATTAACAGAGCAGCCAAAGAGCTGCATGCAGCTGGAGACCTGCAGGTTTGCCATCCCTGACCTAATCTTTCCTCTTCTTGGCCTATTTGCATATGCGCGTCAAACAGCCCGTAGGCCTACATAGGCCTATTTGCCATGGAATATGGCAGTAATGGTGGAAAAAGTAACAGACCGGGGAACATAGGACCCGTTTTTTTGAAAAAGGGTCCTATGTTCCCCAGTCTCATACAAAGAGGGGAACATAGGACCCAGGGAACATAGACACGCTCCCACCCCAGTCAACTTCAGTGAATACTTTTATGGGCTGAATGTTTAGTCGCTGCTGCAAAAAAATGTGGTTTCTCTTTTCAGACTATTGAGGTTTATTTTACAGCTTCTCTTCTACACAATGCTCCTTTTTCCAAGCGATACATTTTCTGTCAGTTGATTTCAGCACTGATGTATTCCAGTAGTGAATCCCTGTGCTATTTGTCCCAAAACAGTTTGGTCTGCAAACTTAATGTTTGAAGGCCACACATCTAAACACCTGGCCAGGTCACCCCTGCGTCCATGTGGAGGCATTTTAAACTCACATGCTGCCCCCTTGGAAGACTTGACTCAGCTGTCCTTGTCCCAACCTGCTCCTCACTGATTATGCACATACAGTCTCTTTGCTGTGGATCGGTTACAGTTAGCTGCGAAGTCACTTTACCCCCTGCAGGCGTCCCATGTCCTCTTCTGTCCACCTGAACATCACAGTTACAGTAGCGTCCAGATGGGCCTCCGACCCCGGCGTTCTGTACAGGAACTCAGGGGTCACGTCGGCGTCAAGACAGCAAGCCAAGAGGGACGATATTCCTACACAGCCACAGTGACAATAACACAGAATGACTGCTCTTCAGTGGAGATGGTATATCTTTACCGACTACGTTTACATACACATATTAATCAATTTTTTTTGCCCTTATGCAGAAAAAGACAGTATCGCAACTAAGCTGTTTACACGGCTAATGAAAGTGAATATTCCACTAATATTCCCGGTTACATGTAGCCGTGCAAAACAGAGTGGAGGACTTTTCATTTCTTCTACCGACTTCTTGAAAAGGTCGGCATTGCGATGTTTGCGCAAATCCCAAAACCTGTTACATCCAAGTCTTTGACAGTGGTTAAAAGTAGCTGTGTTTGTGTGTTGCCCGCGCTCTTCTGTAAACTGTCAGCTAGTTGGTTTGTGAACAACAACCGTAGCAACGCACAGAGCTGACTGTAAGCCGTAAACAGGCAAGAGGCCGCATTGAGAAGCAGATTAATGTGCTGTATAAATGTCCAAAGGATGCTTCTAAAACCTGAAAAATACCGGCATATCACACAAAAAAATATACTCAGAAAAAAGCCTAATTCAGAATATCCAAACGGACTCTACTGTTGCCACATTTCTAAGATTCTTTTTCCAAAATTAGGCCCTATGTTCCCACATTTATTTTTCATAAATTTGTATCAGATTTTATCCCCCTTTCTCCCAATTTGGTAGCCAGTTACACCCAACCTATTATCCAGTAGCAATGGACTACAGATGGAATGTAACCCTAACCCTAACATAGGGCCTAAGTTTAAGAAAAATCTTAGAAATGTGGAAACACAGGGCTGTGGGACCATTGGTTCGTGGGACCATAGGACTGTGGGACCATAGGACTGTGGGACCATAGGGCTGTGGGACCATTGGTTCGTGGGACCATAGGGCTGTGGGACCATAGGACTGTGGGACCATAGGGCTGTGGGACCATTGGGCTGTGGGACCATTGGTTCGTGGGACCATAGGACTGTGGGACCATAGGGCTGTGGGACCATTGGGCTGTAGGACCATAGGGCTGTGGGAACATAGGGCTGTGGGAACATAGGGCTGTGGGAACATGGGGCTGTAGGACCATGGGGCTGTAGGACCATAACGCTGACCCCAGAAGATTGAGCCCAGATCTGTGCAGACTGAAGGAGTGAGGCAGAGTGAGGAGCGACAGTAAACTGAGCAACATCACTGACCAAAGCAGAAAACATCCAGCCAGGACACGTAAAGGTTAAACATTTATGTCGTCTGAATATCTGAGCCTCTAACAGCTCTGGAGCTGAATCTCTGCTTCTTTATTTGCACATTTATGGGGCAATGAAACTGCATATTCGCTTCACATTTGAATTATTCAAATTGCATGAATCTGGTTCATTCCTTCCATGCATTAGGCTGCATCATTTATAGCATCTCACAGGCTGAAGTTTGTTGCAAGAAGTTACTCTGACAAGGTCCCGGATTAAAGTCAGAACATTGTGTTCCCATAAACCTGAGCTTGCCTGAAAGTTAATCATCTCTTAAATTAGT
This sequence comes from Perca fluviatilis, assembly GCF_010015445.1. Classification (NCBI taxonomy): domain Eukaryota; kingdom Metazoa; phylum Chordata; class Actinopteri; order Perciformes; family Percidae; genus Perca; species Perca fluviatilis. The sequence goes on along the minus strand of NC_053114.1, from coordinate 44,363,817 downwards.
CTTTCATTTCAGAAGAAAACACGTCACCACGGTGAAAGTTTAGTTTGTTGTTAATTTGTTTTTAAGGAGGTGATTATTTTTCCAATATGTCCAATATTGCCAGAGAAAATGTCCTTCTTAGAGTAAAGTCTTATCAGTTCAAAGTTCAGGACTGTCTTCAAAGGAACTGAGGGGTCAAACTGGGACACACAGACCCAGACTAAAAATACCAGCCATGTAGTCTAAACATTATTAACCCTCATGTTGTCCTCGGGTTGAATTTGACCCGTTTTCAAAGTTTTTTTATACACTGAACTGAAAATTATAATCGCACTTATTTTTGCCCCCATTTTTCATGAGCTGAACTCAAAGATCTAAGACTAAGATCCAAGATTGTCTACGTAAATAAAAGGCTTATTTCTCTCAAATATTGTTCACAAATGTGTCTAAATCTGTGTTAGTGAGCACTTCTCCTCTGCCGAGGTAATCCATCCACCTCACAGGTGGCAGACTCATCATCATGAAGTGGCGTATGACACGCCAATTCGTATGTCATTTTGGCATGTTATCAAGATGCATAATCGCTTTTTAGCGTGTTTATCAATGCTGTTCGGCCGCCATTGACCTACATTGCGTGTGAATTTTCGCCATAGCGAGTAGTATGAGAGTTTTTTTTTTTTAAGCCTTCCCCAGTGTTGCGATGCCACGTGGTGTGTATGTTCACATCAGCTGTATACAGCGTAGACGTACACGTGGATAGACAGATAGCACGCCATTTGGCTTTAGGAAAGTGGCGTGTATGTTTATGCGAAGTCATGATGCCATGTTGCAGGTGGGGCATATTAAGATGCTGATTAGACAGCATGATTATTGCACAGGTGGGCCTTAGGCCGGCTACACACTGGCTGCGTGGCGTGTCCGTTTATATTTGGGCTCCCATGGTAACAGGTTAGAGCTTACACACTGCCTCCGTGACACGCACATCTCAGGCGCCGAAAACGCGTGCCTGCTAGAAATAGAACCGACGCCTATTTTTCATGCGACACGCAAGCGTGTTGGAAGAGTTTCCAGTCAAAATAGAACAGGAAAAGATGTTTATATGTCATTTTGACACAAATACATATTAATAAATGACATGTTGATGTTTGAAAGTCTCGAGGTTTTGATATAAATGTAGATATATAAATCTAATTAAAAAAATATATATAGATTTTCAAATATTGCACCTGTCAATTCAGAAGGAAATATTCTGGAGCCTGTTTTGCCATCAATACTGCCGACGTTGTCTTTGCTGTAATCACATCAGTATATATTTATGTTTATGTTTATGGGAAACATACATGTGTCCGGACAAGGCTAGCAGCAGCAGCAGCGCCGCGTCAGACACCTTTCTGGTGTGTAAAGACGTAGAAAACTCCACGCAGCTGACACGCAGCAGAAACGCCACGCTGACACCACACAGCCAGTGTGTAGCCGGCCTTACGCTGCCACAATAAAAGGCTTCTCTAAAATTTGCAGTTTTACTGTATTGGGGGGGGGGGGGTCCGGGAGTCCAGTCAGTATCCCTCCAACTTGTTCCCATCTTCAAACATGAATTGTTTTCTCAAACCATTTGCTTGATTTTAACTCGGTGAATAACCAAAACTGAGTATGAAGTTTATAACGGTCTCATCATTATTCACAATGTGGGAATCTGAATGCTGTCCTGAACCTTGATGTAAAACACAATACCGAAATAGTTCCTGACACATAGATTATGTCCTTATCTCTGATGTTGAGATTTTTTGAGTAATTTTAAATATTCCGTTTTATTGTAAAGCTCAAGTAGCAGCTAAAAAAAGGGCGGTCATTTTTCACATTTACAGACGCATGTATGCAGCAGGACTGTGCTGAATTATTTTGTGTTTTTATGAAAGGCCAACTTCACAGAGATTCCCTCCTTGATCAGTTTTTCCCTGCAGGTGCCTGGAGGGCAGAGTCCAGGGTCGTCAAGGTGGATTTGGCTCACCTGGTGTGACTGCTGCTTCACTACATAACTAGTGTCAGCCAGCTTTTTTGGGTTTGGTTAGTAACTGTGCCAAACATTCCCACAGCACATCCCCTACGTATCGTTACTCATTTTCTGACTTTGTTTTAACTTCTCCTCCTTATTCACTAATTAAAATACATGTGGTAGTCAAACCAGGAAAAACAGCAATCTAAAGAGGCAATACTCTGTTTCATTGGCTATGTTCAGACTGCAGGCAAAAGTGGTGGGTGGTGATGGCACATGCCTTTGGTGTGGGAGATCTGGGTTCGATTCCCACTGCGATACATCAACCAGTGTGTCCCTGAGCAAGGCACTTAACCCCTAGTTGCTCCAGACCTCTGACATATATAGCAGTTGTAAGTCGCTTTGGATAAAAGCGTCAGCTAAATGACATGTAATGTAATGTAAGAAAGTGGCCCAAATCAGATTTTTTTTGACCAGGTCAGACTTCTTCAGAAGTAGTGTCAACACTCAAATCAGACCCAGATCAGATTTATTTTCAATGCGGCCGCAGTGTGAACAACCAAGGCGGATTTGATGTGACTTTTACCTCAATCTACATCGACATTTGTCCCAAATATGCGCCCGTGGGAGTTAGCCCTAGACACAGACAGTACAATTAAAAAACTGGACTAGGCCTACAAAATGGAGAACATTGATGGAGCAAGTCAATGGAGGGAGAGGGAGGTGTTAGACCTCATTAGTGTTATGCTCATTAATGTTACGGCTGCCATTACACAAACATTTTGTAATAAAAGCAAAAATGCTGACTTCATCCATAACCTCCCTAACTTTAGTGCGACAGCGTGCTGCGTCTGATGTCATTGTTATTGGTCTTTTGCGCATGCGGGTCAGTTCGAAAACGCAAACAATTCACACTGGAATCTGATATAGGCCACATTTTAAAAGGTCATGTGGACAGCCAAACAGAAAATCGGATCTGCGCAAAATATCCGAATTCAGCATTAAGGCTATGTTTAGACGGAAACGATCTGAAGAGAAAACGCAAAAGTGGCGTTGCGTTCTCACTTTTTATTCCGCGTCTAGATGAGTTTTGGGGGGAAATCTGCGTGCATATGGTGACGCAAAAGTGTGTGAAATTCGATGTGGTGTGCACGCCAGGCGGCTAGGTGGCACTGCCACACAACACCACCAAGGCCACGCGCCTGCGTAGAACCTTCCTTCTACTTCTCGCCTTAGTAGCGCGAAACCAAAACATGGCGAAGCGAACAACAAAAGCTCGTCTGGACAGACGAGGAGGTGGCGTTGCACGTTTGTCTGATGATGACCGGCACAGTCGACCGTGATAAGTCACAGCACAGCACCCACGGGAGCACTACCAATACCCTGGGCCACAGCACCCACGGGAGCACTACCAATACCCTGAGCCACAGCACCCACGGGAGCACATACCAATACCCTGGGCCACAGCACCCACGGGAGCACTACCAATACCCTGAGCCACAGCACCCACAGGAGCACTACCAATACCCTGGGCCACAGCACCCACGGGAGCACTACCAATACCCTGAGCCTCGCGGCCCTTCAGCCGCTGCTTGAGAGTGAGAGGCAGCGGGCAGAGGAGGCTGAAGCAGACCCTCCTCTGCCCGCTGCCTCTCTCTCTCTCTCTCTCTCTCTCTCTCTCTCTCTCTCTCTCTCTCTCTCTCTCTCTCTCTCTCTTTCTCTTCAGCCGCAACGTTGTCGCCTACTCTGGCTCAAATGAACAGCCTACATATGGTCATCGAACTATATCAACCTTATCCACATTGTCGAAATCACTTGAATATTGAGCCATAACATTGAAAATCTTTTAGATAACAGAAGCCTATAATTTCTGTAGCCTACTCCGTAACAACAGACTTACCTGGACGCCTTTTTCTCGTCTCTCCACACCGCTGTCTTCAGACTTTTGCGTTTTTACCCTTTAGACGGTAACGTGACGGTGGAGCGTTTTTAAGATTTCCACTCTGGAGGGTGGTTTCACTTTTTTGCGTTTTTAAGCCCCAAAAACGCCGTCGCCGTAAAACGAAAGGCACATCTGATGATGTTTTCACCCGCGAGCGTCATCGTGTAAACAGGGCCTGAGACTTGCGGTGTGAACGTAAGTTTTACTGTCCTTGGAAAGAAAGTTCTGCTGCTCCATCGTAAACGTTTCAGCAGTCAACAGAACGAAGACCTTTGACTAACAACAAGACATTACTTCAACACAAAGGCAAGGCAAGGCAATTTTATTTGTATAGCACATTTCAGCAGCGGTGCAATTCAATGGGCTTTACATAAAACATTAAAACACAGTTAGAAATTAATAAAAATGAATACAAAATTAAAAATAGTTAATACAAAATTAAAACAATTCATACAGAATTAAAACAATTCATACTAAATTAAAACAATTCATACTAAATTAAAACCGTTAATCAAAAATAGATTAAATACAGGAATAAAAGAATAAAATTCCCAATACAGTGCAGTGCAAATAATTAAACAAAGGCAGTATCAAAAAGAAAGGTCTTCAGCCTTGATTTCAAAGAGCTGAGCGTAGGTGCCGATCTACAGTTTACCGGAAGTTTGTTCCAGATACGTGGTGCATAGAAACTGAACGCTTCTTCCCCCTTTTTGGTTCTGATTCTGGGGATGGAAAGCAGACCTGAGATGAACCCTGCAATGTTACTGACTCCATGACTGAAAGGGGCTTTAAGAAAAACAAATACTCACCGAAACTATTCAGTATGTTATATAATAATAATAATAAAAATATATAAGCATTAAGACTTGCGGTGTGAACATAGCCTGTCTTTCCTCTCTTTTAAGGTCCTAAGGGGGTCTGTGGTGCCCGGGTGCTACAACAGATTCCATACCGAAGCTTCCTTATAACACAGTCAACAAACGGATAACTACAAGCGGCTTCACGCCTCGCACACCAATCATCTTTCATTAATACATTGTTGAAACATATCTGGTCGATGGTGTCAGGGTGTTGAGCATCGTGTCGGTCAGCTACAGAAACACAAGTCTTTTTCATCGTCAGCAGATTCTGAGAGAGTCTGTGCTGACCGAGCGCCTGCGGAGGAAAACTCCCCGCTGGAGAAGAGCACGGGGGAATCAAGACACTCTAGCTGATGTTTAATGCAGCAGGACGATGCTCTGAGGCCTCGGCACGGACCGAGTACAGCTGAAAGATGCAGGGCAAAGAAAAGTCAAGGAACACCAAAGTCCATTAGGATATGTCATCCGAGGACTTTGAACTAAAAACGACAAAAAAAATGGGAAAACTCAAACCAACTTGAGAAAGTGAAGGTTTTATTTTTATCTTTGTCTAGACAGACGGGAAAGATGAGTTGCATCTGATCCGTCCTCTTTTCACGAAACTGGATTTGAACCTGTGATGCAGTGATTATAGCAAAGGGTTTTAGGCTTCAATTCAATCTTATTTATGGTGTCAAATCATAACCGAAGTTAGAGAGATGCACAGAAACTATGATAACTGTAATTATAGAAATATGACTTGTAATTATAGCAGTGGATTATGGAATGACATGACAAACAGTGGCAATTATAATAGTAGTAAAGGTTAAAAGAATTATGACTAATAATAATTTTAAAAAACGGGTGGGCGTTGAGCAGGACAACGGCAGCAGCCACAATCCAGGTGCCACCGCAATCCGAGGAAATCCGCGATATTAGAAAGCAGCAGCACTCTGGGGAAGAAGCTTCGTTAGTAACATGCATTAATGGCAGTGTTTCCTCTATGTTGATATTTTCGTGGTGGCCAGCACGAAATGGTCGATACGGAGATTGTCGGGGGAGGGCGCCTCACACTTGGGGAGACGGCTGAAGGTAACGCGCCATCCACCCCCCCCCCCAACCAACCTCCTTACGCGGATTTTCGGCATTTCATACTACTCGCTACCGTAGTCGTGCTGTGACCACGACATATTCTGCCCATTTAAATATTACAGTTTACATTTTTGTGCTGGCCACCATGAAACAAACGACAAAAACGTCCCCGTGAAAATGAATCAATAGATTAAAATAACGTGACCATTTCACGAACTGCCATGAGACCGCATTGGAAAACAACCACCTTCGAGACAGCAAAGCTACACGCTATCTTGTCTGTGGTGTAGCCAGACCTTCCTCCACAGCGCTGTGGAGATAGAGCTGGCAATGCGAGACTAGGAGAGTTTTAATCTTACTCCTAAATGTGGAGATGACACAAACTAAAATTGTGCCAGAGAAAGGGAGCTTGGTAGCTGAAGGCTCTGGCTCCCATTCTACTTTTGGAAACTCTAGAAAGCAATACAGTAACATTTTCTCTCCTCTTCCTCCTCCTCCTCGTCCTCCTCCTCCCCCATCCCCTGGATTCCTAGTTGAAGTGGCGTTGGAAAGCTCGATAATCTGCCAATCTCTGCGGACATTACCGGTTCTGGCCGGAAGGCAGGTGCCTTAATTTCCAGTAACGGGCAGTTATTAGTGAACAGATCTTCTTAAAAGAGAGTGTGTAATGGCCCATGGTGCTTTGGGTGCTCGTCTAAGCTGCCTATTAGAGCTTAATGTGATTTACACTGCAGAGGTACAGCTGAGGAGAGGGGAGCTAAATCGGGAAGAGGAAAGTGCTGCTATGTGAGCATGAAGGAATTTAAATTGATTCTGCTTTACTGAAAATGTGCCAGAGTGAAGGAACAGTTGCACAGGAGGGAGGAACCAAATCATGTTGTGTTAGTGTGTGTGTGTGTGTGTGTGTGTGTGTGTGTGTGTGTGTGTGTGTGTGTGTGTATGAATGGATTAATCCCTGAAGTCAATTTCATGACTTGCGGCAGTAATACTTCTCTGTATAATCTGTAAGGGAAACTGGAAGTTGTGCTGCGCGAGAAATCGGTTGGATCCTCTGTGATGTGGCAGAGCTCAGCACCAGTTTAACCTCAGTGTTAGGAAACAATCCGATTTAGGATTGTTTTTGTGGTTCGTATCCTATCATCTACTGGCTTGACCTGTGTGAGTTGATTCTGAAAGTGAAAGTTACAAGCTCGGTGAACAAAAGTGACACGAAGCAGGGCTTGGTTCAAATGTTCTAAAGGTTTATTGAGACACACAAGAATATGTACATATTCTAACAATGACTCCATTAACTTCGATGACATGAGAGTAGATAGATAATAAAGATGCGCCAAAGGAAGGTTAGCGCAGATTCATCTTCAGGAAGGAAAATAGTGCAACAATTTATGAGGGGTCAGCCCAATGGTCCCACAGCCCAATGGTCCCACAGCCCTATGGTCCCACAGCCCAATGGTCCCACAGCCCTATGGTCCCACAGCCCTATGGTCCCACAGCCCTATGGTCCCACAGCCCAATGGTCCCACAGCCCAATGGTCCCACAGCCCTATGGTCCCACAGCCCTATGGTCCCACAGCCCTATGGTCCCACAGCCCTATGGGACCATAGGCCCGCTCCCAATTTTGGTACCAATGAAAACAGATTGGAGAGGCTTTGTTCCAAGTGGAATCAGGATGGAATCAGACGTAATCGTCTCGTTACTGTTCACCTTCAACTCTGCTGCGTGCAGCACTTAATTCAAGATGGAGGCGGGGTAGAGCTGTGAGGTTTTGCAGACAGTTTCAGACAGTTTGTCAGTCCTTTTTTCACGGTAACCATCGATGAACAGACAATCCACCGGATTACTTCTGATACTGAAGAAAAACTATGGATTCTATCACCACCGATGCTCTGTGGAGAGCATCCTCTCTCGGGGCATTGTGGTGTGGTTTGCTAGCTGCACCGTGGCCGACAGGAAGGCGCTACAGAGAGTCACTAAAACTGCACAGGGCATCATGAACACACAACTACCCACCCTAGAAGACATTTACAGGGCTCGATGCTCTCGTCAATGCCCAGCCAATCACTTTTTCAACCTGCTGCCCTCTGGGAAGTGATACAGGTCCACGAAGGCCCGCACATCCGGACTTACGAACAGTTTTTACCCATGTGCCATAAAAGAACTGAACACTAACAAATAATGGTGCAAATAGCAGTCTTTCTGCAAATACAAATGTGCAATATCTGACTTTTATTATTGTAGTTATTGTTTTTATTCTATGTCTTTTGCCTTTATAAGGGTACTGTCATTTTATTTGTGTACCACTGAGGGTGAGTTGGGGAAACATTTCGTTGGATAGCTGCTGTCCAATTACAATAAAACGTATTCTGTTCTATCATGAGCTAACATCTGCAGTTGAGGGACACATTTTTTGACAGTATGCCTTCAGACATAATTCCCACCCCTGCAACAGCCTGCTCATACTGCTGCCGTAGCACCAGACTACAGAGCAGCTTCTTTCTTCAGGCTGTGGGACTCCTCAACTCATCCTCCATTCTCCACCATAACAAAATAGCTGCTTTTTCCCCCCCTTGTGTAGCATTAATGGATATATAACTATTTTCTTGTGCAACCCTGTGTTGTAGGAAAAGAATAAACTAACCGTAAAGCGCTGTAGAAGATGATAGTATACAGACAGGAAAGAGAGAGGTCTGACTTGCAACTAAGGTCCTCGTTAGAGCCCTGCGCAGGACTTTTTACTTTTTAATTTTTTTTATTTCGCTCCTGCCCGCTCCCGGTGGATTGACCTTGACCGCCTGCTCCCGCAGTGTGTGTGTGTTGGATCCCGCCCGCACGGCAAACATTAGATTGATTGTCAATAGATTGACCGTTGATTTTGTGTCTTCTCCCCTCCCGCAGGGAAACTAGTTATTCTACTGAGTAGTAAGGAGCTGATAGTCTTAATGAGCTTTGTATCTACTCATTTAGCAATGGCTTGAATGTAACTGACGTTCATTAACATCAAAAAGTTACGCAGTAAAGCTTTAAATTTTGTTCAAAATGGTCTTAAAAAAGGTCTTAACCCTCTAAGGACAAAAGACGCACTGGCGAGGTCCAAGCAGTGTTTGACTACTCCTACTCCTACTTTTTCATTGAAAATTAGGCCCTATGTTCCCCACAGCTCTATGTTCCCACAACCCTATGTTCCCACATTTCTAAGACTATTTTCCAAAATTAGGCCCTATGTTCCCACATTTCCTTTTTCATAAATTTGTATCAGATTTTATCCCCCTTTCTCCCAATTTGGTAGCCAATTACACCCATCCTATTATCTAGTAGCAATGGACTACAGATGGAATATAACCCTAACCCTAACATAGGGCCTAATTTTAAGAAAAATCTTAAACATGTGGGAACATAGGGCCTAATTTTCAGTGAAAAAAAAATTCTTAGAAATGTGGAACCATTGTCTGTGGGAACATAGGGCTGACCCCCAAAAAAGTGATATTACAAAATTTCATTTTATTTACTATTTTATCCATCAATTACGCTACTTTTGTGAACCCAAGACTTTTGTAAACTCATTTACAGCACCAAAACAATTGAGCGTAGGTTTGTTTTCACAACCTCAGAGGGTTAAAAAAATTCTTAAATTTGACTTGGTGAAACCTGCAGAAACTCTGTCTTAACCACCAGGTCCGCAGGATGCCCCAGGAGCACCTTTCTTATAAGAAGACATCTATCTTCAACAGACACCAGATCACTGGAGAGATAAAGTTCAGAGGAGTGTCTTTTCCTTTGTTGCACGAGTCTCAGACAGATCAATCATGTCGTTTTTGGTTCCCCCTGCAGCTTCCGGTAAGATGATATTATCCTCCTGTGAGTGAGGAGTCCCTCGTTAATCTCCCATCATTTCTGTGAGAGTCTTAGAAGGTTTGTAAGATGGATTTTAAGATCCTTTTTTGCTTTAAAGCCCACTCCAGACCAAGGATTGTAGAAATGTTCTTCTACATTTTTAGAAGATTTGAAATGTAATAATGTAAAATGAAATTTCACGTCTTCTCTGCAGTTAAAGATTCACGTTAGCAACAGAGAACTCCGATTGGACAGATAGTCTAGCTAGCTGTCTGGATTTACCCTGCAGAGATCTGAGGAGCAGTTAACCATAGTCCTCGGAAATCCACCAGAGGTTAGAACGCCAACACAGAGACCTCATTTATCAACAGCAAAGTAACTTTAAATGAGCAAGAGTTAGCTCAGCATGCTAATATTTTAATCAGTTGTCCTCCAGTTGTCTTAAAAAGGCAACCTAAAAAAAATCCAATATAATAAAATGACTTAATCAGTCCCTCCAGGATTTCGCGATGTTGCGATCGCGCCAATTCACGCGAATTCAACCAATCACCGTGACTTTGGTGTGACTCGCAATTTTGACCAATCAGCGCAACTTTTCTGCAAATTTGACCAATAACTGGAGTTTCCCGCGAATTCAACCAATCCCAGCAGTCCCACGTGCCAGACTTTACGTCAGTCAGTATAATGTGACTCTGAGAGCCAATGACCAAGCAGGAGTGAGAGAGAGAGCTTGTTTCCGAAATTCCGATATGAAGATGAGACTCAGACATCTCACGTTTACCAACAAAACGTACAGCGAAAGACCGTGCAAAACATTTCAGACCGTCCTGCCAACCTGTATACGTTTTAATATTAATGTACGCTGTAACGATTTTTTCACTCTAAAGTCGCTGAAGCGGCTGCTGTTTCAATCCTGTCGGCTCTCTGCAGCGGGCGGGGCTGCTGCTCATACAGTTCCTCCCTGCTACTGATACACACACACACACACACACACAGTGGATGCAGGAAAAACCGGAGAAGAGACCTACAGGATGACCTAAATTGAGGACAGCTACGCTCATTATTCTAAGTGCAATGATAAGTTAAAGTCCAATAAGTCCTTTATCAAACCGTATGAATGTGTGTCCCAGGCCAGGTTAGGGAATTAACTAACAATGTAAAGATCAACAAGCCACTGACACATGGATTCATTCAATAAATTATTATTTTTGTTAAATTATTATATACAAAAATTAGGCCTGCTGAACGTATAGCCGAGCCAACATTGAAATGGTGACAGTGGGATAATTCATTTTCATATGAAGGCTACTGAACTTTGTGAACATGTTTCACACAGAACATGACATAACAAATTTCAATAACAAATCACGCCAGTAACAGCATGTAACCTGCAATATCAGGGGACAAATTGAGTCAAATTAAAAGGGCTCACAATCCCGCATGAGCCGTTTGATGTCGCGCATCAAAATAGCACTTTGTTCCTGTGGGAGATTTTGTAGAAAATGGCCCAGGTAATTACAAAAAGTGGTGTGTATGTTGCTCCTCTTGCCTTCCCTCTCCCTCTCTCTCTCTCTCTCTCTCTCTGTCTCTCTCCTGCCATATTTCCTGCAGCCTATCGAGGAGGGTAGTCTCACATGGATCCATAATCGGCTTGACGCTCTTAGGCTTCCCTTTATCACCACGGGAGGCTGATGATGTCTGGGTGGTAGGGGGATGAGATGGTGGGGTAACTGCAGAAACGGTCAAAGCCACTAGTGACGGGATGGGAGGGTCAGATAGAAGTGGGGGAAACTTGGATAGGGATGAGGTGGGGTTAGGGGTACATGGAGGTGCCTGATCTCCCTGCTTTCCTCCTCCTCATCATCATCATCATCATCGTCTGTTTCAAACGTCCCGACCAAGTCAGTAGCCTACCATTCTCAGTAAATGCGCAAAGTGCTTTAGCCTACAATATTTTGAAAACACATTGAAAAGACATTGAAAACATGGTTTAGCAGGTTTTTAATAAGATGGAAACACATTTGGGTCTCTCTCTCTCTCTCTCTCTCTCCTGCCGTAGGCTATTTCAGCCTCTCAAGGAGGGCACACAGCATTGACTTCTATATAGGCCACACACACACACACGATGTTGATTACACACCGAAAAATATGACTCAGTAGTCAAGCTAAGCTTGATGAATTCGCTCAACCAGCTAAGTTGAGTCAATATTTTTGGGTACCCAAAACTCAGCTGCCCCCGCACCACTTCTGCACGCCACCTTCCACTTCTTGTGCGCCCTTGTAAATTTCTCACGGGCACTTTTCCAGTCCGTTTTCACCTTATCTACGGTCTTTCCCATCACGGTTGCAACCTCTCTCCAGGCATTTTCCAACGTTATTGTATCCGAGTGTAATTGCGATGAACTATCGTATAAATGCGGATGTATACGTATAAGCTCGCATAATTTTTCCTCTTCGCCCGCCATTGTATTCAAACCTCCTTCTGGAAATATGACATAAACTTGAAATAATGTACAATACTTGCAATGTCGCCCCCACGACAACGCATAGTATTGCGTGCCTCGGCAAAAACTTGGACGACGCATTTTGCTACGCAACAACGCATAATGGCGGCCGAAGCGTAGTGATAGTGAAATTTCCTAAAGCATTTTTATTGTCTGTGTTGTTTTTGACTTAATGGACCTGACAGAACTATATTCCTGAAAATGTCACTTTATGAGGTTTTTTAACATTAATATGCGTTCCCCCAGCCTGCCTATGGTCCCCCAGTGGCTAGAAATGGTGATAGGTGTAAACCGAGCCCTGGGTATCCTGCTCTGCCTTTGAGAAAATGAAAGCTCAGATGGACCAATCAGGAATCTTCTCCTTATGAGGTCATAAGGAGCAAGGTTACCTCCCCTTTCTCTGCTTTGCCCGCCCAGAGAATTTGGCCCCCCCATGAGAGAGAGAGAGACCTCATGGCTTTCAAACGAGCAAAGTGGCAGTTGGTCAAGACCACACCCCCACCTCCACCTTCCCCCCCCCCCCCTCTCCCCCCCCACACAAAAAAAAAAAAAAAAAAAAAAAAAAAAAAATAATATTTCTTTGTGTGTCTTTTTTTTTTTTTTTCTCCAAAAACAAACAAAAAAAAAAAAAAAAAAAAAAATAAAAAAAAAAAAATTTTTTTTTTATAAAAAACAGTAATAGGGGACCACTAAGGTCTATATAAAAGAGACTTCAGATACAGTATTAGGGGACCACTAAGGCCTATATAAAAGAGACTTCAGATACAGTATTAGGGGACCACTAAGGTCTATATAAAAGAGACTTCAGATACAGTATTAGGGGACCACTAAGGTCTATATAAAAGCATCCAAAAAGCAGCATGTCATGGGACCTTTAACGTTATCTCTTAATAATGAGTGCCCTCCCAATAATATGTTTTTTCCGACCTACGTCACGAAGGGCTTTGTACTTTCCTTATTTTCCTTCTGCTGATGTAAAAACAAACTGACAAATGTTTCTGATCTGTCGGCCCGGTCAGCACCGTTTCATTTCCTTTAAACACCGTGACAAGTAACTGTTGAATGATTTATATGGCTGCTATCACAGCTTCTTCTTTGGTAAAGGTTAAAAGAAAAGAACGTGACAGTTGGTAGAATATGGGATGCGGTTTTAATGTCACACGCATCCCAGACTCCTTCCCTAAAAGGTTTTGGGGATCTCTGACATCCAGCTGAATTCACCGATGACTTCAGTAAAAACACGAATCCCCCTCTCCCCCCCCCCACCCCTTTTGCTGAGAGATCTGACAGCGCCGATGTTTAAGATGACAGTCGCTCTGATGATGACTCTCTTCTTCATCACTCACCTTTTTAAAAACGGTTTATTTGACATTAACTCAAAGCACAGCAAGAAATCACTGTGAAAAAACCCCATCAGCCTTCAAAATGTTTCTTTCATATTGTATGATTGAGATATTTTTGCATTGGTTGAATTTTTTTCCTTGAGGGAGCAGTTATAGTCGTTTATTCCTACCCTAAACCAGAGAATGTAATGGTCGCGATTTTAAAGGTCCCATGACATGGTGCTTGGATGCTTTTATATAGACCTTAGTGGTCCCCTAATACTGTATCTGAAGTCTCTTTTATATAGACCTTAGTGGTCCCCTAATACTGTATCTGAAGTCTCTTTTATAGTGCCTTGAGTATTTTGACTTTACCTTTTACATTCAGCCTCAAACAAAAATATAAACTGTAATTTTTGTGAAGAATCAACAACAAGTGGGTCCCAATTATGAAGTGGAACGAAATCATTGCTATTCAAACTTTTAACAAATAAAAACTAAAACGTGCAAAATTATCAGTTACCAGTGCAGCAAACTCTCCAGAGTTTAGTGAGATCTCTGAATGATCCAATGTTGACCTAAATGACTAATGATGATAAATAGAATCCAGCTGTGTGTAATCAAGTCTCCGTATAAATGCACCTGCTCTGTGATAGTCTCAGAGGTCTGTAAAGCGCAGAGAGCATCATGAAGAACAAGGAACACACCAGGCAGGTCCGAGATACTGTTGTGGGAGATTTAAACCGGATTGGATACAAAAAGATTTCCCAAGCTTTAAACATCCCAAGGAGCACTGTGCAAGCGATAATATTGAAATGGAAGGAGTATCAGACCACTACAAATCTACGAAGACCCGGCCGTCCCTCTAAACTTTCAGCTCATACAATGAGAAGACTGATCAGAGATGCAGCCAAGAGGCCCATGATCACTCTGGATGAACTGCAGAGATCTACAGCTGAGGTTGGAGACTCTGTCCATAGGACAACAATCAGTCCGTATACTGCACAAATCTGGCCTTTATGGAAGAGTGGCAAGAAGAAAGCCATTTCTTAAAGATATCCATAAAAGTGTCGTTTAAAGTTTGCCAAAAGCCACCTGGGAGACACACCAAACATGGAAGAAGGTGCTGTGGTCAGATGAAACCAAAATCGAACTTTTGGCAACAATGCAAAACGTTATGTTTGCGTAAAAGCAACACCGCTCATCACCCTGAACACACCATCCCCACTGTCAAACATGGTGGTGGCAGCATCATGGTTCGGGCCTGCTTTTCTTCAGCAGGGACAGGGGAAGATGGTTAAAATTGATGGGAAGATGGATGGAGCCAAATAAAGGACCATTCTGGAAGAAAACCTGATGGAGTCTGCAAAAGACCTGAGACTGGATGAGGAGATTTGTCTTCCAACAAGACAATGATCCAAAACATAAAGCAAAATCTACAATGGAATGGTTCACAAATAAACATATCCAGGTGTTAGAATGGCCAAGTCAAAGTCCAGACCTGAATCAATCGAGAATCTGTGGAAAGAACTGAAAACTGCTGTTCACAAACGCTCTCCATCCAACCTCACTGAGCTCGAGCTGTTTTGCAAGGAGGAATGGGCAAAAATGTCAGTCTCTCGATGTGCAAAACTGATAGAGACATACCCCAAGCCACTTACAGCTGTAATCACAGCAAAGGTGGCACTACAAAGTATTAACTTAAGGGGGCTGAATAATTTTGCACGCCCAATATTTCCGTTTTTATTTGTTTAAAAGGTTTGAAATATCCAATAAATTTCGTTCCACTTCATGATTGTGTCCCACTTGTTGTTGTTTCTTCACAAAAAATACAGTTTTATATCTTTATGTTTGAGGCCTGAAATGTGGCAAAAGGTCGAAAAGTTCAAGGGCGAATACTTTGCGAGCACTGTATATAGGCCTTAGTGGTCCCCTAATACTGTATCTGAAGTCTCTTTATATAGACCTTAGTGGTTCCCTAATACTGTATCTGAAGTCTCTTTCCCAAAATTCAGCCTTGGTGCAGAATTACAGCCACTAGAGCCAGTCCCACAATGAGCTTTCCTTAGGATGTGCCATTTCTGTGTCTGTAGCTATTGAGGAGGAGAGGGGGGGGGCAAGGTGGAGGGTGGGGGTGTGGCCTTGACCAACTGCCACTTTGCTCGTTTGAAAGCCATGATGTCTCTCTCTCTCATGGGCGGGCCAAATTCTCTGGGCGGGCAAAGCAGAGAAAGGGGAGGTAACCTTGCCCCTTATGACCTCATAAGGAGAAGATTCCTGATTGGTCCATCTGAGCTTTCATTTTCTCAAAGGCAGAGCAGCATACCCAGGGCTCGGTTTACACCTATCGCCATTTCTAGCCACTGGGGGACCGTAGGCAGGCTGGGGGAACGCATATTAATGTTAGAAAACATCATAAAGTGACATTTGCATGCCATGGGACCTTTAACAAGGAAGTCTTCGGCAACCACCAGCTTCAATTTTCCTGGGGGTGCCCGTGAACTGGAGCGGTTTCCAATGGGGTTTGCCTTGTCATAGCAGTCCCACAGGACAACATTTAGAAGGACCGCCCCCACCACACCAGGAGTCCCCTCCTCTGTATGCGCCGCTAGTGCTCCTGGACCCCAGTCCAGTTGGATAATGTGGGTGGCACAATGTCAGCATCAGCAGCTGACGGTAACGCCATGCCCAGAAACCCACGACGTACTCAAGGGGGGTAAGCTTCGCTTCAGAACTCAAACCTCCTATGGCGCCATTTTGATGCTACCAAGCCATCACCTCCCGTTAGCATCCCATTGACTCCCATTCATTTTGGCGCCACTGTGACAGCGAATAACTTTACATCTGAAGGGTTTAAAGACTCTATTTGTCTGTTGTTTATTTCTAAAGAAACACGACAATGTATAAAAGGCTCCATTACCTTGTAGCTCACGTTATGGCTCCGTAGCAGACGCTTTTATAAAAATAGGCTAACGATTGGGTCATAACCACGAGACTTACTGTCACACAGTAGAGGAATTACCGTATAGTACAGAAGAAGCTCACAGGCAGTTTGGACTTCCATTAGCTGTTTAGGTTTAATGACTAATGTTAACTAGCATGTTAGTGATCAGTAATTATTAGCCTGTGCCTATGTTATCTCCTTACATATACCTACGCTCTCCGTCTCTGTAAGATTGGGAATGATTGAGATTTCTCTCGGCACAGCTACCAGAAGACTTCACACTTTCAGACAGGTTGCTCACGTCACATCTACGTCTTCAAGATCAGTTGGAGGCTGCTCCGTAACGCTCAGCCAGCACCGGGAAAGAGACTTCTAATATCCTTCACTGGTCTCTGGTCCAGAGACACGGGGTCTGTTGGTCCATTCTCATATACTGTCTATGGACGTACTCCATGTGGAGATGAAATCGTCCCACCATTTTGGCCTCTTGGTCCTCCATGTGGTCATTGTAGTCGGGGGCTCGACACAGTACCGACTACATGCATTGACTTCTTCATCGGGGTATCCCGTCTCATGTCAGTGGGTGGCAGGTGTTGAAGCTTACAGAGATATATTACACACAGCAGGACAGTCCTGCAGAAATTTTGGCCATAAAAGATGGCTGGACACCAGTCATCCCCAGTGAGGCTGGGTTGGGGGGCTGTCAAGTTCAATAAATAACCCCAATCTGTAACAGCAGTGAATGTCCTACGGACTCTTTTTAGCAGCTCAACACTTGGCGTCAGATCAAAGAGCTTTTTTTATGATGTGAAAATGATTGGCCATGGGGGGGCAGGGGCAATTTAAGCTGCAGGTAATTGACCTCGACATTGATGGCTGCCAAAGCTTGCAGCTCCACTATGATGCCATCAATGTCATAGGTCATGTCGAATGCCTTGAGTGAATTCTGCTCATTTGTGGCATTAAATGTTGTTAAGACTTTGCTGCAGTGAAGGGGGGGTAATCAGACTGAGGGGGTTTTCCTCTCCAACCTCTGTCAGGGTGACAACCATGAGAAAAAACAAATTGTGTATGGTATGTGTTTGCAATGTGTATGTTATGAATGGAAATGAAACGTGTGTTTAGCAATTAAATGAGTGGTGAGAATGTGTAAAGAAAAAAACAGCTAGTCTCTGGGACATTTTGGGCCTGAATGACAGCAAATTGACAGCAATTTTTAGTTTTTTTAAGATTCTTTTTTCGGGCATTTTAGGCCTTTATTTCCATAGGACAGATGAAGACTTGTAAGGGGAGAGAGAGGGGGAATGACATGCAGCAAAGGGCCGCAGGTCGGAGTCGAGGAGTAAACCTCTATATATGTGCGGCTGCTCTACCAACTGAGCTAACACAGCAATTTTTTTAAAGTTTTAAACATTACAAAATAAAATGTAAATGCAATTACATTGTAATGGGATGTTTTCGTTCAGACAGAAAGGTCATGTTGAGTTGACTATAAGGGGATTTTTTTTAATGAAAAATTACTGCATAAGAGAAGGGACTCCCAGACGCGTGCGCCCAGATGGGTCCTGATTTCTTATTGTTTTGTTATCCTGCTATAGCAAGATATTTCCTGGTTTCATCCTTAGCAAACAGGATGCTGTTCCTCTGCAAAAAGGATATATACGCTTGTCTTTTTGTGCTACTTTGAGATCTCGTCCACTGTACTCTGGTACGTGTGCTGTGTAACTCCATGTCCTTGCTCGCAAGCAATAATACATTTGAACAAACTCTCACGGAACAACTTGCCTCTGTCTGAAACTTCTTTATTGCCCAGTCTGTTGACAGAAATCTTCCACCACAACATATACTCAGCAAAAAAAGAACCATCCTCTTACTTTCGACTGCTTTTATATTTTAAGCAAACTTAACATGTGCAAATATTTGCATGAACATTAAAAGATTTAACTAAGACAAGAACAGAACAATTTTCACAGACATGTGACTAACAGAAATTGAATAATGTATCCCTGAACAAAAGGGGGGTCCAAATCAAAAGTAGCCCTCAGTATCTGGTGTGGCCACCAGCTGCATACTGCAGTACATCTCCTCCTCATGTACTGCACCAGACTGGCCAGTTAATTAAGTACTGCAGTACATCCTCCTCATGTACTGCACCAGACTGGCCAGTTAATTAAGTACTGCAGTACATCCTCCTCATGTACTGCACCAGACTGGCCAGTTAATTAAGTACTGCAGTACATCCTCCTCATGTACTGCACCAGACTGGCCAGTATCTTGCGGTTGTTGTTACCGTCCTGTACCTGTCCTGCAGGTGTGATGTTGGGATCAACCAATCCTATGCAGGTGTTGTTCCATGTGGTCTGCCACTGCGAGGACGATCAGCTGTGCTTCCTGTCTCCCTGTAGCGCTGTCTTAGGCGTCTCACAGTAGGGACATTGCAATGTCTTAGCCCTGGCCACATCTGCTGTCCTCATGCCTCCTTGCAGCATGCCCAAGGCACGTTCACGCAGATTAGCAGGGACCCTAGGTGGTGTTTTTCGGAGTCGGTAGAAAGGTCTCTTTACTTTCCTAATTTTCTTTTAACTGTGACCTTAATTGCCTACCGCCCTTAGGCTGTTATTGTCTTTTCGACCATTCAAAAGGTGCATGTTCATTAATTGTTTATGGTTCATTGAACAAGCATGGAAAACATTGTTTAAACCCTTTATTATGAAGATCTCTAAAGTTATTTAGATTTTTACAAAAGTTTCTTTAAAATACAGTGTCCTGGAAATGGGGCGTTTTTTTTTTTTGCTGAGTTTATAACAAATTATTGATTTTATTTTAAAGAAATCACTATAACTTTTGATAGGAACACATCTCCCCCATTTTCTGGTGCGGGCTACCACCCAAGAGTCTGTTTGACCTTCCGTTGCTGAGATACGATCATGTCATGTCCCACAGCATAGCTGTAGCTAAGAAACCTAAAAGGTGTCAAGATATGTCAAAATCAAGAAAATGCTCTTAGACCTCAAAGGTTAAAAGTAGTAGGAAAAAGTAGCCGAATTGGGCGGGGAAACTGTCCAATCTGGCAACAGTGACGTGTGAATGCGTTTCGATCGACTAACTGAATAACAATCAACATAAGGTAACTTTTCCTAACAAATCCGAAACACAAGTTGGCGTGTGAACTTTAAGCACTACAGGTCTCTGCTGATTCCTCCTCCCAACATACACTCCCTAAATGTCCTCTTTTCCAGCTGGGTCTCCTCCACCTGAACCTTTCCTGCTGCCGGAAAAAATGAATTTCTCTCACTTTCAGTGCATGGCGCAGGTTATTTGCATTTTCAGATGTGCTCATTTCACAACATTTCACAGGACCGGGTCGACGAATCAGCAGCGGTAGGTCGAAGGTATCACAAAGCTCATTTCATTCAGAATTCACAAAAGGTGGGAGGGGGGGGAGTTGAGGAGCAGCCGAACTTTGACTACTACACTTGTAGTCAGCAGGTCATCGGTTGTAAGGTTGAAGCGGCTCGGCTGCCTGGGTGCATGTTAATGTACCGAACGAGCCGCCGAGCACACCGCTGATGATCATTTTATTCACTTGAAAAGGGTATTTGGAGCATGGAAGGTAGAATCACTTTCTTTGAAAAATAAAATTCAGGTTCCAAGGTTGCTGTTCTTCCCTGAAGCAAGCATCATCGCTGAGCACCTTTCAACCTCCTTGTATTCAGAGGGAGCGCCACAGGCAAGGGCAACGTGAATCAGCAGAAAAAAAAAAAAAAAAAGAGTCTGTGAATATGCTCCTTCTGCCTTTTCCATCCCACCCTGCTAAAACATCCCGGTTGGGGCATCAGGCAGCGATTAGTCTCCTCTGAGCCACACATGAAGGACGTTCCACCAGGCTCGTCCTCATCAAGTCTCCATTAGCGGGAGTGTAATGGATTTTTAATGAAGGAGGGAGACACAAACAGAAAGAGGAGCTCGACTCGACCCAGACATCAACAGGGAGCCACGCCGCCAATCATCTCCCTGAATCCTCCTCGTCTTCTACTGCTATATCAAAGCCACACAGATATCCAAGAATTCAAATTTAAATACTTTTTGCTTTCAGTCGCATTAAAAACGCTCCTTGCTTCTTGCTGTCTGCGAGCCGTAAGTAGGCCTCAAAGAAAAGGAGTTGCAGCCAAACACAAATCCCACTGATGCATGTGTGGAAGCTGTTTTTCTTCCATTTAATCTCTCATTAAGCAGTTTTGTTTTCTCGCTCTTCCCCGGCGAGCAAATTGTCTTTATTTGGATCGGACGGCTCTGATGAGAACTCTGGAGAACCAGAAGCAATCAAGTCCTCTGTACAGCCGGAGTGTTGTTCGTCCCCCGACTGTGCCCCATTACAAAAGTCTGACAAACACCATTAAGATCCTTTTTTTTTTTGGAACTCGCAGCACTATGAGAGGCCTGGGTGGAAAGTCATTAAAGCTGCAACAATCAAAGTGAAGAGTTTAATCAGGTAAGCACAATCACAGATGAGCGTCATCAACGCTTTGGATCAAAATTCTCAAATGTTGCAGACACAGATAAGAGATAAGAAGCCTTTATTGTCATTATATTACAATGAATACAAAGAAATTGCGAGTGCCTCTTCCCGGCGGTGCTTTAAAGAAACTATATTGCACACAGATCCACGTTATGTTTTCATTTTACACCCTGGTAGCTCACCTGGTTGAGCGGGGTCAGCCCAATGGTCCCACAGCTCTATGTTCCCACAGCCCAGTGGTCCCACAGCCCAATGGTCCCACAGCCCAATGGTCCCACAGCCCTATGGTCCCACAGCCCTATGGTCCCACAGCCCAATGGTCCCACAGCCCAGTGGTCCCACAGCCCTATGGTCCCACAGCCCAGTGGTCCCACAGCCCTATGTTCCCACAGCCCAATGGTCCCACAGCCCTATGTTCCCACAGCCCAATGGTCCCACAGCCCAATGGTCCCACAGCCCTATGGTCCCACAGCCCTATGTTCCCACAGCCCAGTGGTCCCACAGCCCTATGGTCCCACAGCCCTATGGTCCCACAGCCCAGTGGTCCCACAGCCCTATGGTCCCACAGCCCAATGGTCCCACAGCCCTATGGTCCCACAGCCCAATGGTCCCACAGCCCTATGGTCCCACAGCCCTATGGTCCCACAGCCCTATGTTCCCACAGCCCTAGTCAATATTTTATTTGGTTTAAACACTAGCTACGTTCATGCGCAATACGTTTTCTTTGTTTCGCTGTGAAAAGATACAGAGAGGGGCGGCCTCTCACCCAGTAGGAGCGTGCGCCCCCTGTAGACCCTTTGGAGGAGTCCTTTGCAGCGGTGTGGGTTTGAATCCGACCTGCTGCCCTTTGCTGCGTGTCATCCCCCACTGTCGCTATCTTAAAAAAATAATATATATATATATATATATATATATATATATATATATATATATATACACAGACAACACAATTTTCTCTTCACGTTACCGGCGCATGTTAAAATCCGGTGCTAATATGGCACCGGTGCCCGGTATCTACCAGACAGAATAGCAACGTGGGTTTCAGTGCCTCATTACGGTGCCACTTAAATGTCCGCGCTGCTCTCTGATGCTCCGAAGCAGACGTTAGAGGCAACAGAAACATCGCCGCATGGCACGCTAGTAAACACTAGTAACACGTTACACACCGCAGCAGGTAACGTTAGCCTACCGTTAGCTACAGCAGAAAAAGTAGGAAAGGGAACGGACTTTGCCTCTCTAATGCGATTAATTTGATTCTGAATGTAGTTTTCTTACATCTGTAGCACAACCAAAAAGTTTCAGTTTCACTTTTTTGTTAAATTTAATAAAAAATATTATTATTAATTAGTGAATATTAGCTGTAACTTCAAAGGGTTCATATAAAAACAATGTATTCTATTATATTTGTACGGTCCATTACAGAACAATGAGCCTGTGGCTTATTCAGGTCCTGAATTATTCAATGCATCAGACATCGTTGTGAGACATATCAGTCACAAAGGCCTCGGTGAATGATTCCTCGGATGTCCTGTAGTTCAGATTTATTTCCCTACCTGGCCTGCCCCTCATAATAATGAACAGATATTAATTCTATTTAACAGCTTTTAAATTCACAGCGTTTGATTTAAGGAGTAAAGACGTCCCGCTTAATCGCTGCCTCCAAAAGGTCACTTTTAATTAATGTTGTGACTCCGTAATGCAAGTGCGATTATCAAAGAGTTTGGCTCTGCATATTAAAATATAAAGAAATATCATCAGGGAGATTTTCTTTGCAAAATGTGTTGGAGTGTTTTCATCAGACCCGCAGCACAAAGCTAAGAAAAAATGAAAATCAATCCTAATTACCTCCAGGAGAAAGAAATGTACAGTAGCTCAGACGCGAGCTTGTTCTCTAAATGAAGAGAAAATGAATGGGAGTGCAAGGTCAATCACTCAGGATCATCTGCTTTGGTACCACTCTGCTCTGTCAGCAACACAAAGTCTCTGCTCACGCTGATTAAAAACCTTTTACATTATTGAATAAAGCAGATAAAAGCTTGAAACCCTCCGTACGGACCAGTTTTTCACCTAGACACAGATTCATTTGTAATAAAAAAAGCTCAGTTTGATGGAAAAGTATAGTGGAGAATGTTTCTCAACATCTTCACAAGTAGAGCTGGGTATTGAAGGGAATTATGTCTAAAATAGGGCCCTAAGGCCTGTCAAATCTGACTCCAATTTATTAATTCCCGCTCCTTCCAACATTGGACTTAAGTTTACAAGGCCACAAGGATCAATTTGAGACGAAGAGTTCAGTTAAAGGTGCCCTAAGCGATGTCACGTGTTTTTTAGGCTACATTCTTTGTCACATAAAGGCAAACATCTCCTCACTATCTGCTAGCTGCCTGTCCCCTGAACACACTGTAAAAAAAAGAAGAAGTGACGTCACCAACACCGCTTAGAGCTCCTTTTAAGCAAGTTTACTTGAAGTCCATTATTTAAGTTTACAACACACGTGTGGGTACATGAAAATATCCTAAGTTTCCCTGACCGCAGACAAAAGTATACAGGGTTCAGGTCCACTCAGTCTCTCAAATTGTGAGCCCCCTCTGACCACATCCCTAATCCTTTTATCTTCTTTCTTGGCGGCATCATCCTTCGGTCTCCGGGCAGATTCTTCAGTTCTCTCACACACTCACACACACACACACACACACACACACACACACACACACACACACACACACACACACACACACACACACACACACTGACCCAAGAGCCACCCCCTGCCGTTCCACCTCTCCATCTGGTACAGAAAAACACTTCCTAGCACACATTCCTGAACTATAAGGTAATCAAAGCTTAAGCTAACTATCTGTGTGTCCCGAGTCTATACATTATACAGGGAATACAACTGTAGCACTGAGAATAACACACTCTAGATTATAGAAATATTTCTACAGCATCGCCAATGGTTTTCCCGAATTTCCGATTCATAAGGTCCCGATTCAATTTCATATTTTCATTTCATGTTTCCGTGCACAATGAAATTCTTCCTTTGCTGTCCACAGAATGCCAAACAATGTAAAATCTACGATATATACTACTAATATACAAAATAAAACCATTTCAAAAGGCGGCAAATGTAAGTGCAAGTTATGAACATTATGAATGATTCGATTACATTTCCAACTCGATTCTATGTCAATTAGGTTTGGGAAATCTCAGTTACAATACCAATTAAGCTTGAATATAAAAGAGATTCTCAGAGAACTTCTTCTGTAAATTGTACAAGCAAGAAGCAACTCTCACATATTTTTTATGATGCACTAGGTTACTGTTTACATTGAAGCTATAGTGCGTAGTTTCTGTCTCCTCCATGAGGAATTCTGAGTAATGACAACAAAACAAAACAAGCCTTCTTTGATCACGCACTCCCCCCTTGCGCTAAACCCACCAGACTCTATTTAAAAAAGGAATACTTTTTGCATGTATAGAGCCAACATATTTTCACATGTAAATCAGTAAACTATGTGTTTATTTCAACCACAACTAGAGTTGTTATGGTTGGAAAAGTGGAAAGACGACCGAAAATGACTTTTCATAGTTTTCTTTTGTTTCTGTCGGCTTTGAATGAAGTGTATTTTACGATGCTTAAATGACTGTTTATTTACATGGAGTCTGGTGGGTTTAGCGAACGCAATTTCGCGGATGTTTTTATGTTTAAAAAAAGGATCTTACTCTTTAACAGAAAGGTTGACCTCCTTAGAAATCCTTTCCATAATGTTGTCAGACACTTAGAATATTAATCTGAGTCTGTCAGCGGTAAAAAAAGCCCTTTTGTGAAGGTAAATACAAGCTTTACAGTTGTCCTATTAACTTAGATTGTAGCTTGTTTCTCTGCTGCCGACTGCAGCGATCTCGCTTAATACTGGACCAATGTCACAGATTATTGTTCCCATCAGTCCCTCAGACACAAACAAATAGGAACACAGGGTCCAGGTAAAAAAAAACGGTAGTTACCCTTTAAGAAACAAACCATTGCAAGGACGACTGTTCCGTTCTCTGCTTCCTTTTGAAACTACTCTACAACAACATGTCTGGATCATTATATTTACAGAGGGTAACTTCTTCCAGTCCAAAGTCATTGTAGGGGGAAGCTTTTGAAGCGAGAGGTCATCAGGCTGTAACATCTTCCACAGATGAAAGGCTTTAGATAATTGGTGCAGGTTCGGACACACGGCAGAACAAACTGGATGACTAAAATGGAAATAAGAGTCAAAGAGAAACATAAAAGGGCAAAAAGAAGAAAAGACGAGATCAAAAGGAGAGATCCTGTAATGCAGCGCACAATTACCATCTTTTTTTTTGTTTGCCATTATTCTCAATTTGAACTGCTGGACAGCTTGCACATGTAATTACAGTTAGGGTAGCAACTATTTTCTCATCAGAGCGTTGAGCGGACTGTACGCCTCCAACCCTGCACACATTAGCTGCTCGGTGATCTCGTTGCGGCGATGTTAGAGACAGAAGACATTTCCCCAGAGGGCTCACAAACTTCGTAAAGAGTGACGAGCGGCTTGTGAAAGCCTATCCTGTCTTTTTATTACACTGCCACACAGCTGCTGTCGGATCCTGTCAGAGATATATTAAATGTGTATGTAAGAAATGCTACGTTCACACTGCAAGCCTTTAAGATCCCATGGCATGAACATTTCTGTTTTTTTAATATTAATGTGAGTTCCCCCAGCCTGCCTATGATCCCCCAGTGGCTAGAAATGGTGATAGGTGTAAACCGAGCCCTGGGTATCCTGCTCTTCCTTTGAGAAAATGAAAGCTCAGATGGACCAATCAGGAATCTTATCCTTATGAGGTCATAAGGAGCAAGGTTACCTCCCCTTTCTCTGCTTTGCGCGCCCAGACAATTTGGCCCACCCATGAGAGAGAGACATCATGGCTTTCAAACGAGCAAAGTGGCAGTTGGTCAAGGCCACACCCCCACCCTCCAGATACAGTATTAGGGGACCACTAAGGTCTATATAAAAGAGACTTCAGATACAGTATTAGGGGACCACTAAGGTCTATATAAAAGAGACTTCAGATACAGTATTAGGGGACCACTAAGGTCATATATATAAAAGAGACTTCAGATAAAGTATTAGGGGACCACTAAGGTCTATATAAAAAGAGACTTCAGATACAGTATTAGGGGACCACTAAGGTCTATATAAAAGAGACTTCAGATACAGTAGTAGGGGACCACTAAGGTCTATAAAAGAGACTTCAGATACAGTATTAGGGGACCACTAAGGTCTATATAAAAGAGACTTCAGATACAGTATTAGGGGACCACTAAGGTCTATATAAAAGAGACTTCAGATACAGTATTAGGGGACCACTAAGGTCTATATAAAAGAGACTTCAGATACAGTATTAGGGGACCACTAAGGTCTATATAAAAGAGACTTCAGATACAGTATTAGGGGACCACTAAGGTCTATATAAAAGAGACTTCAGATACAGTATTAGGGGACCACTAAGGTCTATATAAAAGAGACTTCAGATACAGTATTAGGGGACCACTGAGGCCTATATAAGGGACCACTGAGGCCTATATAAAAGCATCCAAAGAGCACCATGTCATGGGACCTTTAAGGCCTTTTCACACGGAGAGCGATTGTCTGATGGGGGGCGCGGGTAATCAAGACAGGCGATGCAACTAGTTGGCGCAATCCTTCGCGTTTGTGCTCGTCACTCGCACACGCCCGCCCGCTGCAAGAGTTGGATTGTGTTGAACTTCTCCCTATGCGAGCGACCCGCAGCGCAAATCAATGAACAAGAGACTAATTCTTGCGGTTTGTGAGTTCATTAAAATACAAAACTGTTTTCTAAACAGTTATCAGGACGTAGACAGAGGGGCTTCTGCTTGTCAGAGCATCGGGACAAATCTGGATTTATCGAGTAACGTCCTAATTCTTTCTTTCTCAGCATTTTCAGGCTTTATTTTTTATTTTTTTTGGCCATTTCTGCCATTATTGGATAGGAAAGCTGAGCTATGAAAGGGGAGAGAGAGGGGGAGACATGCAGGAAAACCGTCAGAGGTCGGACTCGAACCCTGGACCTTCTTGCATCGCTGTGGAGTAAGGTCTGGCTACGCCACAGATGCATTTTGGGATAGGAGAAATAAATGCTTTGGGTTGTTTGCATTTCTTTACACCAATCCCAATTGTTTTGGGCGGGGCTAAGCTCCGCACACAGCGACGGCGGCTCTGCTAAATAGTCTCAGGAAGGAACTTGTTTTGGTGGAACATTTGCACCTCACAAAAGAAAACGCCACATCCAATATTAAATTAACTGTTGACACAATACAGTACCGTGAGCTATTTAAATTAAACCTCATTGGCTCTTACCAGTGTATCTCCGTGTGTAAGTACACACAGCAAGAGAGAGTAAATGCCGTAAACATATTCTTGGTAAATCTTTACAATCATTCCCTGAAAGAACCTTTATATCCTTTTTGGTACGTATAACAAGGTTTGAGAAAGCCTGTAAAGACTGGACACAGCAAGCCTCAGACTGTTTAACAGAGTTTCACACTTCAGATGTGCGAGCTCCCTTGACAAAAATAGACGTAAATATAGCAGAGCTGTGAGTGAGTGGCTATGGTCACGGACCCGGTGGACACACACACACACACACACACACACACACACACACCAGCTTGCATGGATCGTATCCAGCAGCCAGATCTTGTGTATTGGCTGATTGAGGGCATCACAAAATAGAACAGGGCAGCAGA
This sequence comes from Perca fluviatilis, assembly GCF_010015445.1. Lineage (NCBI taxonomy): Eukaryota > Metazoa > Chordata > Actinopteri > Perciformes > Percidae > Perca > Perca fluviatilis. The sequence goes on along the minus strand of NC_053114.1, from coordinate 44,336,070 downwards.
GGAGGACCCCTCGAAACCTACTTTCAGCCTTGATAGAGTTCACTGAGCTTGGGATTTGTTTTGTGTGTGTGTGTGTGTGTGTGTGTGTGTGTGTGGTAATGAGTGACAGCAAGCTGGGCTGCGATGAATATGACATTGGTGACAGTGTGTGTTATCAGACTCACCTCCGACATGGCCCTGTGTTTGGCTTCGTTACTGCGGCTGGTTGTTCGTCCCGACTCATTTTGTTTGTTTCCTGCGGCTATATTGCTACTAAGTTTGTCAACAAAGGTGGTGGTGTCAACGGCGTGGGTGTACGATACGCCAAACAATGCTGCTGATCCGATCCTCCATGTGGGAGTGCGGAGCGGGTTTACCTGGAGTGTAGTACGGGTGAGTTTGCAGCCCCGTTAGGTATGTCTGTCTGCAACTGTTGTCTGTTTGCGTCAGGAAGAGAACCTAATCACGACCCGTGGAAAAACGGGCGAGGAAAAAGGGCAGGGAGGCAGGTGCATCCGAAAGACTCCTGAAGTTGGGGTTCATTGTCTGCGACTCCAGACCTTCATGTCTTCGCTCTGTCTTCCCTGTCGTCCCCGGGACTCTGGTCCGGTGCCCTGAGAAAACCTACCACGGGTGCGTGGTGTGTGTTCCGTGCACCTGGAAGTGCGCTGCAGCGGGCCCTCTCTCTGCTTCAGGTACTCCTGTACCGCTCAGGATGGGTTTAATAAATGCCCGTTCAATTGCAAAATAAGTCTCTTTTTCTCAGTGATTTATTTACTTCCAAAGGCATGGACTTCATGTTGCTCACGGAGACATAGCAGGAGCTGGAATACTATCACTTGAATGAGCTCTGTCCTGTGGATTGTTCTTTTATCAGCACCCCAAGACTCACGGGCCGTGGTGGAGGTCTTCGCGTGTGGTTTTAAAAACATTTTATCTGCCAGTCAATGACTGATGGCGATACTCTTCTTTTGAACTACAGATTAGGCTACTAAAGTTGGTCGCTTCATATACATTTTATTGTATTTTAGTTTACCGGCCTCCTGGGCCAGCGGCCTCTTTTCTAACTGATTTTTCTGATTTCTTATCATCCATCATTAAGCTGGACAGAGTGATCATTGTTGGCGATTTTAATATTCATGTGGATGATGATAGTTGCAAAAATGCTCTTGAATTTGTAAATATCACTGAATCTTTTAATTTTACTCAGCATGTCTCTGGTCCACGCACAGTAAAAGGGACATGCACTTCGATCTTGTTTTCTCTCATGGTTTGAACATTGATAATGTTTGCATTGAGGATGTATTTGTTAGTGATCACAAATGCATCTTATTTAATCTTGTTTGTAATGAGGAACCTTTGCCTGCTAAACGAAGGTCCTGCTCACGTTTGATTAATCAGCTTACTGTTGAGAAATTTTTAACGCATTTGACTCCAAGCACAGTTCTTATTTCGAATGATGTGGACGTGTGTGCACAAGCGTTTAATGATCAGTGCACCCTACTGTTGAACATAGGTGAGCCTATTAAAATTAGGGAGAGCCCTTCTGTTAATACATCACCGTGGATGAATGACGCCATTGCCGCTTGAGGCTGTCTGTCGGAGAACTGAGCGTTTGTGGAAAGCAACTCAGCTCATAGTCCATCGCCTGCACCTTAAAGAGCTCTTAGTAGACCTGAATGAAATGATCAAGAATGCTAGAGTCAGGCCAGCTGACAGTCTTGCCTGGGCCGGGGCCGAGATCTTAGATGGGGCCCCCCGCGGCCAGATCTCTCCTTTTCCCTTGCTCTTCCTCTCCTCACATCTCTCACTGGAAATTAAGTGTGTAATCAGTCTCTGATCCATCCTGCTCAGACTCTCCGACAGGGCAGGCGAGCCCCCGCATCACTCTCTCTCTCTATCTCTTCTCTCTCACCGGTAGCCTGACTCTGTCCCTCCATTGCGGGGCAGCGGGCCCCCTCCCATCACTCTCTCTGTCACCTGACTGCAGCTGGATCTCTCTCTGTCTCATCCTTACTGGACGGAGCTACCAAACTCAACTGTTTCTGTCAAAGTTAACGTGTTGTCTCAGGCTTTTATACGAGCTAATGGACGTTAACATGAGAGCTGGCCTGTTAGCTTACGTTACAAGGCTTCGTAACACGTCGGCTGCGCTGTTTCTTACCTTGCTCTCGTTGACAGTTCCAGCTTCACCGTCACCACCTTTTTTAAATATTTGTTTAGAAATCTCTAAGGCCTCTATTTTCTTCTTCTCTTTTCTTTCCTTTTCCGAGCTCCGGACTTGTGCTGACCGGACATTTTGAGCGTACTGAACTTCAAATCAAGTGACAACATAAAATTTTGATCAGAGGCCAAACCATTTTTATGTTGGGGGTGGGGGTTCTTGACCACCATTTCCAGGACAATTAGGAAGAAAACAAATAAAACGGTTTTATGTAATTCAAATATTATGCTACATATTGTTTTCCACAAATAGGCCTATTTAAAAAAGATTTTTAATTCTTCCATAATTTAATGAGGGCCCAGTTCTGGGCCCACTAGTGGGCCGGGACAACAGACCCGTTTGTCCCCCTATCGGGCGGGCCTGGCTAGAGTCTCTTATTTTACTAATCTGATATCTGCCTGAAAAACAATCCTAAAGCCTTTTTGAGACAATTAACAACATTGTTTCCCCTGCTGAATGTATTGTCCCTGTGTTTTCAAATGTCGGCTGCAACCACTTTTTGTCTCATTTTGTGGATAAAGTTAGAGCTGTCAGGGCAGGCATTGTACCTTCAGTAAACCCCCATATAATTACATATCAGAGTCTTTCAATACTGGACTCCTTTTGTCCCATTTCCCTGAATGATATCACTAAGCTAGTGGGCTCAATGAAACCTTCCCACAGCCCTGGTGATATTCTACCCACATCTTTGCTTTTAAAATCCATACATCTACTTGGACCATGTTTGGTTTCAATTTTAAACTTGTCTCTTCAGCTGGGCCAGGTCCCTAGATGTTTTAAGCATGCTGTTGTTCAGCCTATCTTGAAAAAGAACAATCTAGATGCAGCTTCGTTTAAAAACTACAGGCCTATTTCTAAACTGCCTTTTTATTTCAAAAATTTTTAAGAAAACTTGTGGCGAATCAGCTAAATACTGTTTTGGATTCTCACAATATCTTTGATAAGTTTCAGTCTGGTTTTTCGTAAAAACCACTAACACTGAGACTACTCTCCTTAAGGTCTCTAATGACATTTTGATGGCTTCCGATGGGGCTAAATGTTCTGTGCTGGTCCTACTAGATCTTAGTGCAGCATTTGATACTGTTGATCATTTCACTCTGATTGATAGACTGAAAACCACTGTGGGCATTACTGGATCAGCTCTGGACTGGTTTTCTTCCTATCTTTCTGACAGGAGTTTTTCTGTGTCCATGGGACCTTTTATGTCAGACTCTGCTCCTCTGTCTAGTGGTGTGCCCCAAGGTTCTGTGCTTGGCCCGCTGCTATTTAGTCTATATATGCTTCCTCTTGGAAAGGTCATTGGTAGTTTTGAAGATATATCTTACCATTGTTATGCTGATGACATCCAAATATATTTATCTTTTAGCCCAGACAGGCTCGACAAACTTTCAATGTTGCACAATTGTTTAGCCTCCATTAACAAATGGATGGCAGACAATTTTTTACAACTAAATCCAGACAAAACTGAGGTGATGATTTTTGCTCCTGACAACATCACCCCTAAGATTAGACAGGCCATTGGGGCTCTATCACTCTCTGACTGTAATGTTGTGCGAAATCTGGGTGTCACTTTTGATAAATCCATGTGTTTTAACAGCCATGTGAAATCTGTGGTTCGTTCCTGTTTTTTCCATCTCAGGAACATTGCTAAGATTAGATCTGTGGTTTCTAAGAAAGAGATGGAGATGCTTGTTCATGCTTTTATTTCCTCTCGATTGGATTATTGTAATGTTCTGTACACTTGTTTAAACAAATCATCCATGGACAAATTACAAATTCGTACAGAATGCAGCAGCAAGACTATTGTCTAAAACACAACAGGAGAGCACATTACTCCTGTGCTTAAGGCTCTTCACTGGCTACCAATTAGTTTTAGAGTGCATTTTAAAATTTTAACCATTACTTATAGAGGCCTTACGGCCAAGCTCCCTCTTATATCCAGGATCTATTTGCGCACACACTTCTGGTCGCTCTCTGAGGTCTTCAAGTCAAGACCTTTTGAACTGTTCCCAGAAACACGTTTTAAAACAAGAGGTGAACACACACACACACACACACACCGCAGGCATGGATCCTATCCCTTTAGCAGCCGAGATCTTGTGTATTGGCTGATTGAGGGCATCACAAAATAGAACAGGGCAGCAGGGAGGACCCCTAAGAACCTACTTTCAGACAAGCATAGAGTTAGCATATGAGCTTGGGATTGTATTTTGTTTGTGTGTGTGTGTGTGTGTGTTCGACTGTAATGCACTTTGTGACCATGCTTGTGTGTGAGTGACGCAAAGCTGGGCTCTATAAATAAATTTTATTATTTTACATTATCAGGTCAGTCACCCTGAGAGTTTGTCGTCGTTTCTCAGCTACTCGTTACCCCACAGGCTTCATTAGTCGCCCTATTGGCCTCGAGTTCAGCAACCTGATGATTCTGTTTAATCATACAGAGTCCTTACTGGTAGGTACGGACACACACACACACACACACACACAAACACACACACACTCTGAGGGGCTGAGACAAAACACATTTTCCCACCATCAGCCAAAGACGGCAGGTCAGATCAGCTGTTGGTAATTACTGTTAACTCCATGAGTAACTTGATGAGGAGCCAACACTAAACTTGGCTGTGGTTCAGTCCAGTGTTCGAATTACGTGGGAGCCAGAGGGAGCCGAGCTCCCATAGAGTGAGCACTGGCTCCCATGAAAGTCAAAAATCTGAGGGGGTCTCTCATATCTGAAGGTGTCTGCCATATGTGGCATTGTAATTTAATTTAAGCAGTGGAGAGACTGGAAGAGCCCATATACATGAGTGTTTGTTAAGGATGGAAGCTTGGGGTGCGTCTAAGGTCTAATTGAACGGAGGAATTATGGTATTCTTCGGTAGCCTGAGTAACTTTAACCGTTGTTCGTGTGAAATCTCAAAGACAGCCTGATGCTTTGTTTATAGACTATTTGTGGCTGGCTGTTTGCTGTTTGTCCTATATTTTCCTGTTGATAAAGTATAATAGGGTAAATCCTGTAGTGCATACACTTGTAGCTGTTATCTTTGTAAGTCATTAAGTCGTAAGCTCCCCCAAAGGCCACGGTATAGTTCGAACACTGGTTCAGTCTGTGTGCGCTCTGCAGACGGTGTCTGTACAGACCAAAGATCATGTGTGTGAGAGAAAGAGACTTCATTCTGTAACACCACTGTACAGTCAGAGTCAGGACTCAGTGTTTTTGTAGTTCCAACAACAGCCACAGAGCGATACCGGAGACAGTTAAGAAGCCGTCCAATTGGGCAAGAGAACTACTATCGCACCTAGGGTTTGCAATTTATGATTATTTCCATTTTCGATTAATCTGTGGATTATTTTCTGGATGAATGGATTAGTTGTCTGGTCTCTAAAATGTCAGAAAATGGTGAATAATGTGGATCAGTGTTTCCCAAAAAGCCCAAGATGACGTCCTCAAATGTCTGGTTTTGTCTACAAATCAAAGATATTCAGTTTACTGTCACAGAAAAGACACTAGAACAATATTCACACATATTTAACAAGCTGACATCAGAGATCTTTGACTCTTTTTTCATAAAAAAATGACTCAAATCGATTATCAAAATACTTGGCGATTAATTTAATGGTTGACAACCAATTGATTAATCTTTGCAGCTCTACTTGGAGCCATTCTTCACACACCACATATCTCCAGAACATTCTGACACTAAAATGGCATTTTTCAGACGGACACATCAGGAGAATGTTTGATACCTGTTTCTGTCTCAGGAACGAACTCTCGCGAGATCTGGCAACACAGAGAAGCTAACATCAGCTAACACTCGCTAACGCCCTTACAAAACTAATTTTCGTGATGCTACTATATATGTCTTATTAATATAATAATATAAATATTAATAGGTTAACTTTTCGTCCATCCACACGATGTTCACTACACTTTTAAATGAAACCACGCCCATACAGGTTGTTTCATGCCCCTGGCGCTATCTTTAGTTACAGAGAATATTTGGTGAAACAGAGCTAAGTTACCTAGCTAGCTAGCTAGCAAGCCAGGTAGCTAGAACTGACATCAGGGATAATGCTGTGAAAATGTGATGCCTTACGCTAAATAATAAATTACTGCAATTCTACAACATTACTGTAATGTACCTATCATTCTGTGGCTAATAAAGTACTGCTATGTAAATGTACCTATCTCATTATTCTGTGACTAATAAAGTACTGCTATGTATCTCATTATTCTGTGATTAATAAAGTACAGCTATATAATGTACCTATCTCATTAGGAATTACAGGATTAAACAATCATATCATATGATTGACGCTGATCACCTTAATAGTTTTGAACGAGGACATTTGGATCAAGTGGCTTGAGAAAAATAAGCAATACCCGTTAGGGTGCATCAAAAAACACAATTCTTGAATTTTGATGTGGCTGGGTGCTAAAAGTGTTCCAATATATGTAGAAACACATGCAAAATATTTTTCCAGTACATGATGATTTAGGGGTGCCACCGCACATCTGTTTTCATTGGATAAAGTGGTTAACAGTGCTCAATGGTCGCCATGGAGATCTGAGGCAAACAATACTACAGCTCAAGAAAACTGAGGTGATCTTTCTGTTTGAGGTGATCTTTCTGTGTTGGGTATGTATTATTACATATTACTAACATATCTGTAGTTGTGTCTTTGTATACCTATTTATCATAAGTCATTTAAGTCATATTTAGAGGCATTTGGTGCTCATTACATCTAGCTAATGTTAGCTAGCAACAGTTTGCTAACCACAGTTAGCTATCTATGTTAGCTAAGCTATTAAGCTTAACATCAACAGTATTCTAGAGTGGACAATGTCATATTCAGAGTATAGATGTCTCATGTTTATTGAGAGTAGCATTGTAGTTGTTACAGTAAGTTAACATTTTAAATACAAGTATATTTGCAAGCACAGCTAGCTACTCTGGTAGTGATGTAACAGTAAGTTAAGATGAAGTTAGACTATGTACAGCTACAATTTGAGGCATATGCAAGAATGGTTTCACATAATTGAGTGATATTAAGTATGGTAAGATATGATTTTAAACACTATCCTTGAGCTTGTATTCTTTTCATTCTCAGGCACTGCACAACACAACCCACCCCAGGATCCAGCTCTTCTAAGATGCTGCCCTCACCAACTGGTCCCTGCCAGACTATCAGTCGCAGCCTGGTCTTTGGTCTGGGCCCCAGCATCATCAGTGAGGATGGCATCTTCACCGGCGCCAAACTGCCAACTGGTCGTCAGATCTTACGCTGCATGCTTGCCAAGAAACCTGGTGCAAATGGAGCGTTGTCGCAGTTCGAGGCAGCCAAGGTTGTCCTGGAGCAGGTGCGGCAATTTTACAAGAAAGCCAACATCCCAATGGTGAGCGACAAGCGTGCGTGCCACAAGATGGTAGACTTAGTCAATGCTAACAACAAGCTGCGGAAAATCTCCCAGGCCAAGCGCTCCAGTGAGACTACAGCGAAACAATTGGAGAAAATGGAGTGCAGACTTGATGCCACATTTCCGCTGTGGCCTCCAAATGTTGAAAAGCTGATTGATAACCCAGAATACCTAGCTTTCTTGGCCAGCATGAAGACTGACAGAGTGGCCACATTTGGTGTATTGGACAAAAAGCTGCAGCTCAAGGTGAAGCGGAGCATCAATCTGCTGCAGCAGCCAGGCAGTCTTGCTGTTAAAAGGAGCTGGAGGAGATGACGGCAATGTCCAGCTTGGAGTCGGAGAGTGATGAGGAGTCAGAGGAGGATACTAACAGTCTATCCACCATCTGAGGGCAAACCATCCCACAAGCATAAGAAGACTGGAACCAACGTATTCATTCCACATGACATCCTTAGCCGACCAAGTGTCGTGTCACTGGCTACAAGGTCGAAGATGTCACCAATGCAGCAGGCTGCCTTCACGCGGGGCCTTTTGCAAAGTCAGGCGGTGAATGTACACATCTCTCTGCATCTTAAATTAATTAAATAATAATTTAACTTTATATGTGTGTCTGACATCCATCACTGCTGCACAAAATTCAGGGTAAGGCCACGTGAACATGTCCCATTGACCTCCATTCATTTTGTCAATAGGACAAATGAATGGAGAATCTTGAAAGTTGAATTCTGAGAAATGCCCAAGTTGCCCAAAGGGCAAACAAACAACTTTTACTTTGATAACCCTATAGAACATGTTACTGTATAAAAGTTCACTGTACTCAACATTTCCAGGTCAACCTTTTGGTAATTAGACTACAAATTGCAAATTCTTCGAAAATTCGCCTAAGTTCATGTGTTAGGTGGCAGCCCTAAATCTCAATGGAATTCCTCAAAACTTTGCAAAAGTCATTTTTTATGTTAATTGGAACAAAATGCAATGCCAGTCAAATTGATATTTTGAAATTAAAATTTCCCATTCAAATTTGATGCACCCTAATACCCGTGGTATCAGAAGAGCAGGTTCCTGTGGTCAGCCGCCGTCTTAATGGTCTCCATGGCAACCTCCCAGGCTGTGTGGAGACTAGAAGAAAAAGTTGTCAAGGTCAGTCGCTCGCTGAGTTTGTCGCCGTCTTGGCTCCTCGTTACGCCACAGGCTTCATTAGTCGCCGATTAATGTTCGGTACGGTGTGTGTCTCTCACACACACACACACACACACATTCATATCCCATTGTAACAAAAGATTCATCTGAATGAAATTCGCCGTGTTGAAATTAATTACAAGCATCAGTTTTGGTTGGCATTCTGTGCAAATTGTTCACTGTCTGATTAAGTGTTAAGAGACACCGAACAGCTTGACCACACACAAACACACAACACACACACACACACACACACACATACATTTAGGGGCTTCAGGGGCCACGGAGACATCTGAGACAAAACACATTTTGTCACCAATTTGGCACCGTTCCACGGTACACTATAATTGGGCGCGAGCAGCGAGGAGATGACACAGGTTTGGGTGTTGGCGACGTGTCAGCGTGAACCTCTGAGGATAGTTAGAGCCTGAAGGCCTTTACACACTGGAAGCGTGACGAATAAATGACCCGAAAATGTGAAATGCACGCCTGGGAATACTCCTACCAGCAGTTAAGACAGTTACGCAGTCTAGGACTTTTTATTGTGAAAGGTAAGAACAGAAGGAATGGATCTTTGTCAAGGTTGAAAGGAGTAAAGTTTGTCATCGTGGACGACTCTAGGTTTGGACTACGTGCCTCCGTACTGTTGTTTTATTGACTGAAAAATCAGAAAAAGATTGTCACTTTACTGCCGAAAAATTTTCACACCATGTATGTAAGAACTGAAGAATATATTTTGTAGAGTAAAAGGCCTTGAGCCATGATGGCCTTGTTTGTCTCTGTTTCATAAGGCCTGTGAGTGATAAAACATGTGTAGGGTGCGCTGGAACAGGATGCACCCAGGAAATGAACTAACACTGTATCAAACATATCTCCAGACAAGAGGAGTGGAGAAAACAAAGGTGTGGTCATGAGTTTGCGCGACTTTCGGTGGGAAACAGGACTCAAGGAGAAGGATCCGGCAAAGAAGAATAAAGAGAGAGGGAATTGTCAGGTGCGGGGTCAGACTCCGAAAAGACGTGTTGGTGTCAGGGCGAGAGAGAATTGTCTTAAAGGAAATCTCAACATTACGCATGAGTTGTATTTTCCTTGCAATATTATTTACTAAAGTTTGTTATAGACTAACTGAGTGAAGCGTGTGTATTGTTTTCTGGTCTACCATTCAAACGAGCACCGTTTTAAAGGCGCAGTCTGTGAGGTGACCAATTGGAGTCAGACACTGTCTGGCCACTTCAGTACTCATTACAAAAACGCTTCTATATACAAATATATTAAAGTGCCAATTAATCACATGAAACAAATGCTTCTGGTGTGTAAAGGCCTTTGTGGAATAGAAGATATTTTAAGCACAGTACCCTTTTTCTTTGGTGAGTGGTCATTGTATGTGTATTTCAAGTTTAAAACCTTATTGACTGATGATTATGTTGTCTTAAATTAGGTTTATGCTGCCTAAGGGCGTTTTCACACATAGTTTGTTTGGTCACGGAGAAAAATTCAAGCGAACCAAAATGCATCACTAAAAACCCTGCAAGAACTCCCCTTATTGGTCTGGGGCGGGAGCAAGAACGGACGTCTCCATGGTCAAACCAGCTCATTTTCATTTCAATAATTTCTCAGACCTTGTTTCTACGTCTGCTCTGCCGTCGTCTGTCTACAGCTTTAGCGGCGGCTGGTTTGACCACGGAGATGCAAGTGACGGTGAGATAGACCGCAGTCTATTTCCATAAGAGAAACACAGCAAGGTGCCATCGTTTGCTGCTCTGCACTCAGGTTTGCCCCAAACAAGCATAGGGTCTCGGTACACTTAACCAACGACAGGGTCAGCCCTGTGTTCCCACAGCCCAATGGTCCCACATTTCTAAGATTTTTTTTCTCCAAAATTAGGCCCTATGTTCTCACATTCCCTTTTTCATAAATTTCTAATCAGATTTTAACACTAACCCTAAAAAATCTTGCGGGAGGATAGGGCTTAAATTGAATGGAAATGTAGGAACCCAAGACCTAATTTTGAAAATGTCTTAGAAATGTGGGACCATTGGGCTGTGGGAACATAGGGCTGACCCCGTCGTGGGAAAGTGTACCGAGACCCTATGCTTGTTTGGGGCACACCCGAGTGCGATTGCTGCATTCACAACCTGACTAAGGGGGCTAACCAACTCTAGTGGGATTTAACTGAACCAAACGAAGCAGGTGTGAAAGCACCCTAATGCCAACCTTACACCAAACGTCGCAGACTATTGTCCTTAATCGTATTGAAACCCTGAGAGTCTTGGTGGGGGGGGGGTGTCTCCAGTCGTCTCCATCGTTTGGTGTGAGGTCATTAAACTCAGTCCCAGTCAGTCTTTCTCCCGTCTGGACGTTCAGACTAAATCAAACGTGTTTGATATTATAAGTTTGAAGTCTTGGTAGTGAAGTTAAATCATGTGAACGTCGTCAACAACCAATGGGTGCTCTCCCTCCAGCACCAAACAGGAAGCAGCTAACGGCTAGAGCCGGTGATGTTTATGGTTGTCATGGCACCGTGCTAAGCTAGACGCTAAAGAGGGAGAGTTACCGATGTTCAACCCTTCTGAAGCGAGTCATCCAACGGAGATTTACCGGCAGATAAACACAGACCTCCAGGTACTGGAGACATTCATCTGTATGTACTCCAGAACAGAAAATCTGCAGACTTTCCCCATAAGTTACCAGCTAACGCTAGCGGTAACGTTAGCTAGCTAGCTTGGTTACATTTTTCAAAACAAATCTAGCTGTAGTTCTTTAACGTGTGACCCTGCAACATCCTCTTTACATATTATGACTTTGACGTTGGACGTGAGATGGTTGTCTTTAGATGTGAGACGGTTGTCAGACTTTAGTCTGTTCAAAGTCTTCTAGTGTACGCTAGGCATAAGACCTTGTGCTTTTCTGGGGAATGTTATCAGCAGCTTTTTGATTCCCAGCACAGAGAGGCAGAAAGACAGAGCACAGTCTTATTTTCACAAACCATAGCTCCAAGAAGCTCGTCAGTTTTTTATGTGTTTGTGTTTTGATTTGTATGTGGTGTCAAAGCTCTTTGTAAACTGTTGTTTAAAAAAAGGTACTATGCAAATAAAGTTATTTTTATTTAAATAAATCAGTCTTTGAAGCATATCAATAGAACATTATAACTCTGAAATGAAGACCTTTAGCCGGAGTATGCTTTGACTAGAAAAAGGCCTGTTTTGCTTGTAATATGCATAAAAAAAAACAACCATTGTAGATACTGTTTTTAAACGCAGACAGTAGTCTGTACACCTGGTACTGTGCAATCTACCCTTATTATTTACCTTATTTAACCTCATTGTGTGTTGAGAAAAAGAGAACAAACTCTTATTTCCAAAACCCCTGCAGGAGGGAAGCTAACAAACTCAATCTCAAAGTGTCAAACTGGCAGAGAAAGTGTGTGTGTGTGTGTGTGTGTGTGTGTGTGTGTGTGTGTGTGTGTGTGTGTGTGTGTGTGTAGGAAACAGTGGGGGTGGTTGTTAGTGTGGAGGATCCCGTCAAAAACAACATTATAAAGTAAAGAAATATGAACCGGAGGGGATGAGGAAGCTGCTCTGAATAAACGTCTCGCGGAGAATGCAGCAAATTGGTGCTGATACAGCAACGAGAAACATAATGAATAGTTTCGGTGAGTATTTGTTTTTCAAAGTGAAAACAGGAGGAATAAATTGCTTTTTTAAAGGCTCAGTATTAACGTATTTAGCTGTTGATTATCAAAATCTGTGTTGCCGGTTCACAAAATTGTCCTTTTTCATGAATATTTACCTCCACCATCAATTCCAAGTATTCCTATTGGCTGGAATTTTACTTTTGCATTCGCATGAACTGGGGTAGACAATAGACAGTGAAATAAATGGACCACCAGACCCCGTGTCTCTGGACCAGAGACCAGTGAAGGATACTAGAAGTCTCTTTCCCGGTGCTGGCTGAGCGTTACTGAGCAGCCTCCAACTGAGCTTGAAGACGTAGATGTGACGTGAGCAACGTGTCTGAAAGTGTGAAGTCTTCTGGTAGCTGTGCCGAGAGAAATCTCAATCATTCCCAATCTTACAGAGACGGAGAGCGTAGGTATATGTAAGGAGATAACATAGGCACAGGCTAATTACTGATCACTAACATGCTAGTTAACATTAGTCATTAAACCTAAACAGATAATGGAAGTCCAAACTGCCTGTGAGCTTCTCCTGTACTATACGGTAATTCCTCTACTGTGTGACAGTAAGTCTCGTGGTTATGACCCAATCGTTAGCCTATTGTTATAAAAGCGTCTGCTACGGAGCCATAACGTGAGGTACAAGGTAATGGAGCCTTTTATACATTGTCGTGTTTCTTTAGAAATAAACAACGGACAAATAGAGTCTTTAAACTCTTCAGATGTAAAGTTATTCGCTGTCAAAGTGACGTCAGAATGAACGGGAGTCAATGGGATGCTAACGGGAGGTGAGTGCTTGTTAGCATCAAAATGGCGCCATAAGAGCTACACGTTGTGGAGAGAGGCTTACCCCCCTTGGGGTAGACGCTCCATATTCATGCTCCATCTTGAAATACATTAGCCAGTAAGGGACATACAGGACATACTGCTCCACCTTTCATGTTTTCTCTGTCACATGATAAACTCCCAGCTGCTGCTAATGCTGCTAATGGGTATCGTAGCTTCCCGCCCCCGGCAAGTTTGAAGAAGGAAACATGGAGGACCACACGTATTCAAAATCAAAATTTCAAATTTTCTTCTTCTTCTTCGCCTAGAAAAAGAAAAAGGAGATTGAAAAGAGCAAGAGACCGGCTTTTTGAAGTGTGAAGGCTACCGTAGCTGCAATACCTACTTTGAACTGCGTGAGTTGGGAGTGAGAGTGGGTTGTAAAAGACACCGTGGGTTGTTGTCACGTTAGTCTCGCACTGTCAGACCTTCCTCCACAGCGCTGCGGAGGAGGGTCTGGCTAGTCCACACAGCATTCTTGGATGGGAGAAAAACGTGCTCTGGTTTATTGGCATTTCTTTAAACCAATCACAATCCGTTTTGGGCGGTGCTAAGCTCTGGACGGAGCCACGGGAAGGAACTTGTTTTGGTGGAACATGTGGACGTTCAAGCGAAAACTCCGATTGGACAGATAGTCTAGCTAGCTGTCTGGATTTACCCTGCAGAGATCTGAGGAGCAGGTAACCACCAACGGGCATCGGCGAAAATTATAGACTATTGTCACTTATGTAAAGCACTGCAGTGACTTTCATTTGAGATATGGACTACTATGCGAAATGTGGAAGAAATCAATTTGATCTTTAATAATGTGTCCAACTTTTGTGAAGCATTTTATATTCCACAGATGGAAAAAATATTGGATAAAGTACGGTTGTTTACAGCCTTCAGGCCTGATCACAGCAGCAGTTAAAACATTTTGTGGCACAATAAATCCTTTCCAGTGGGATCACCTCCATCCGTGGATTAGCTCACAGGGACAAAGTGCATCCGCATGAATTTTTCATGTAAAATTCAACTTTAGTGAACTATGACATGTGAGTTTGCTCCGCTGGACCAGCAGGAAACCTGTCTGGATGGTGCTGATGTTAGAGATAAAAATAAACTACACCACACAAGAGATGGTTTGCAGTGAAATATAAAACAGCAGCAGCCAGCCAGTCCCCTCTCTTTGGACTCCTCCTCTCAGGGTTTTTTTTCCTGGACCAGAATTGGACTTTGGGGGGACAAATATGAAGCGGGGGTCTGGGGGTCCTCCCCAATGACATTTTGAGACTCAAAGACTTCATTTCCTGCATTCTGATACATTTTTAGGCACGTATTTATGGCGAAAACGTCTTTATTTATGTCAAGAAAAACACAAAATTCTGTAACTCTTAACCAAGGAGCACATTTTGTACAGTAGTGTAACGGACCGCCCCTATGGTTCGGCGTGCATGTGAACCGTTGATTAATTGCAAATGTAACCCCCATGGTGTGAAATTCAGTTTAACTGCTGCTGCTACATGAACAGGGCTCAGCAGAGAGACGGAGCGGGACGAAGCCACCTCTACAGCTTGTTCAGGGAGTCAGGGCAAAGCCAATAAAGCGCTCTGAACTGTGGTTTTCATGCGTAGGTAGGCTACTCCCGTACGGCTCGCGGCATCAGGTGTTAAAGGTCCCATGGCATGAAAATTTCACTTTATGAGTTTTTTTAACATTAATATGAGTTCCCCCAGCCTGCCTATGGTCCCCCAGTGGCTAGAAATGGTGATAGGTGTAAACCGAGCCCTGGGTATCCTGCTCTGCCTTTGACAAAATGAAAGCTCATTGTGGGACTGACTCTAGTGGCTGTAATTCTGCACCAAGGCTGAATTTCGGGAAAGAGACTTCAGATACAGTATTAGGGGACCACTAAGGTCTATATAAAAGAGACTTCAGATACAGTATTAGGGGACCACTAAGGTCTATATAAAAGAGACTTCAGATACAGTATTAGGGGACCACTAAGGTCTATATAAAAGAGACTTCATATACAGTATTAGGGGACCACTAAGGTCTATATAAAAGAGACTTCAGATACAGTATTAGGGGACCACTAAGGTCTATATAAAAGAGACTTCATATACAGTATAGGGGACCACTAAGGTCTATATAAAAGAGACTTCAGATACAGTATTAGGGGACCACTAAGGTCTATATAAAAGAGACTTCAGATACAGTATTAGGGGACCACTAAGGTCTATATAAAAGAGACTTCAGATACAGTATTAGGGGACCACTAAGGTCTATATAAAAGAGACTTCATATACAGTATTAGGGGACCACTAAGGTCTATATAAAAGAGACTTCAGATACAGTATTAGGGGACCACTAAGGTCTATATAAAAGAGACTTCAGATACAGTATTAGGGGACCACTAAGGACTATATAAAAGAGACTTCAGATACAGTATTAGGGGACCACTAAGGTCTATATAAAAGCATCCAAAGAGCACCATGTCATGGAACCTTTTAAAACCAACTGTACCAAAACATGGAATTGGACTACTATTTAAACAGACGTTTTCACAGGTTATCTCAATTTAATACCGATAGATGGCAGCGCCCGCCCGACGTGCGAACACATAGCAGTTGGAGCTCCGGCGGAAGGAGAGCTCCACGCCCGTCAGCAGCGGCTTCTCGCTGCGCCGCCAGTGCCCCGGGGCAGCATGGTCATCGGGAGAGTCCGGTACAGCCTGACTGCAAACGGAAAATCAGACGTTTTGGCGTTCGTGATTTTCCTTTGGCGCTGGCTAAAACCTCTTTGGGGGTGCGCCAAAACTTTCTCTTGCGGTTCAATCTTGAACTATTCTCCTCTGGTCATTTCCATCCTCTTTCAAGTCATTCTCATGAACGGGTATCTTACGAAAATGTATGCACAGTTTTATACGATATCCTGACTGGTCACGTGACGCTGGCTACAGATCTCTGTGAGATGTTGCCGTATCAGCGGTAGGTGAGTTTACCGAGAAAAGGTGACAGCGACACCGCGAACTGCCGGTCGTTTTGCCGGACATTACACTACAGTTTAGGCAACAAAACATGAGCATCACGCAGCGATGACACTTAAGTTTAGGCACAAAAAGGACTAGTTAAGTTTAGTTTCCTGTGAACTCCGCTATCCAGCTTGAAAGCCCTGTATCTTAGAAGCCAAACTTCCTCCTTACAAGGATCTTCACGCTCTTATATAGTGGCAGTCAATGTGCTACTGACAGCAATAAATACGTGGAAAACCTACCAATTACGGTGCTTTACATTTCGTAGCTTGTAGTAGTTTGTACGAATGGTTCATTCATGTGTACCTGCCTCTCTTTCTGTCTCTGCAGAGGTGAGGGAATGACAGCTGTCACGCCTCATGCTTTTTAAGAAATAAATCAATCAGGTATCCAAAAGAGGCTTTTAGTGAGACGCACATCTGCCGTCCTCTTTTCATCCTCACGTCAGTCCTCTCTATTCAAAAGCACTAGGTACAGGCTACAGCACAATACAGCAGATAGATCTGCAATAGTTATGTCTCAGTCATCGCCCGGCGCTTCCTCCAATTAGCAGCGTTCAACACAAAGTTTGCCGGTCGAGACGTCTGTGAACAAGAGAAGCGTAATATGTCTTTTCAATTTTTCGTCACCTCTTTCTGCTCCCTCAGTGTGGAGCTTTGACAGCCACAGACAACATGTTCAGATGGCAGTCTACTCTGACGCTTTCTAAAGAATTAACGCTGCAATCAATTGAACTGTGAAGACGAATAAAGAAATAGCCGGCGGTTTGAATGAATTATTCCTTGTACATGCACCAATTTGTGAAGTGAGCAGAGTAGCTTTGTGTTCAACAAAGTTCAACATCCAGGAGTTTTCAGTAGGCTAATCATACATGTTTTGCTGCCAAGGATGACATTTGTTTCTATTTCTTACAATTATTATTAGTGAAAATCTCCCATTGTTCCTGAACACAAGAGTCCGTGAGCACAGGACTGAAATATAAGAATGAAGACAGGAATGCCTTTCACCTGCAATGCTTGAAAAACACAATTGGATAACTAAATGAAGATGGGCATACAACTTTACCTGAGGTATTTGAAAAGATAACATTTCTGTCTGTATAAGTAAGTTTCAAGGATGAGGACTAAGTTTGACAAACATTTCTCAGTTACACTTTCTCCCTAAACTTAAACAACAGTTAAGTTTAGGCACCAAAATTATTACAGTTATAGATTTTGCGTAACTTCTGGCCATAGCTGTATCCCTTCTAACCACAACACTTCCCCACCACCAGTAAAACCTTATTCTCGCATTGCCACACCTTCCTCCACAGCGCTGCGGAGGAAGTCCACACAGCATTCCTGGATGGGAGAACAACGTGCTCTGGTTTATTGGCATTTCTTTAAACCAATCACAATCCGTCTTGGGCGGTGCTAAGCTCCGGACGGAGCCACGGTGCCTCTGCTAAATAGTCTCAGGAAGGAACTTGTTTTGGTGGAACATGTGGACGTTCCACAGTAGTTTAAGTCGTGCGAGAGAAAACTCCGATTGGACAGATAGTCTAGCTAGCTGTCTGGATTTACCCTGCAGAGATCTGAGGAGCAGTTAACCAGAGTCCTCGGAAATCCACCGGAGGTTAGAACACCAACACAGCGACAGAGGAAGGGGACGCACATCCGGCCCGAAAATGAGGGACATGCGGCGGAGCAATCCCGGAAGTGGAACGTCGTGGATATAGACTAGTGAAACCCTAAACTCTGTTGTAGGCTATACATATATAAACAGCTCAGGGCTAATCCAATGAGAGCAGATGAAGCAGAAAGATGTGGAAACCGTCCAACAGCTCCGTTCACCGGTTGATGCTGATTGAGGTGGTACAAAGAGCTCGATGGTGTTTTAAGCCCCCAACGTCGACTTCAAGGCAGCGCTGCGACTTTCGACTTCAAGGCACCTAACCCTAACCTTAACCCTAACCATAACCATTGCCTAATCCTAGTGTCTTCCAGGCAGCGCTGCATAAATTGGCGATTTCCGCGCAAAATATGCGGGGCTTGCATGATTTCATAATCCCCGCATTTTCGTTGCAAAAATGTCATATATATCTTAGCAGAAAGTTGAAAAATGTTGCGTTTACTTCACACAAGAGCAGCCATTTTCCCCTGTTGACATGGGAACGAAGTGACGTAATTACACAACGTGAACATCGTCTAAAAGCAGGGTGTTGGGGGGGGGGGGAAATCCCTTTTTTTTCTCTTTTTCATCAAACCGCAATTTTTGCAAGTTCCCGCAATTTCATCGCATAAAATTGCATAAATATCCCGCATATTCCATCGCATTTTCAAGAAAACGTGCCGCATAATCAAGGATTTTTGCCCGCAACAATCACAAAAAACTCTGGACTGATAAATAAAGGACTGATAAATTGAAAAATGAAATTGAATCGTGACACCCCTAAAATAAATAAATATATATATATATATATATATATATATGTCTACATATGTATCTAATAATTTTATTTACAAGCAACAAATTAAGTTATGTACAGTAGGTGTTATGGCCATGGTGTGTGCTTTACATCAATATCTGTCCACGTTAACAGTGTATTCCAAGTAGTCTTCACACGTCGCCATTCATTTCTCAGTCCTGTTCTTGGAGCTGAAAGAAATGGGTTTCGTATGATGCAACATTTGCCAACTCTGTGAACCGTTCCTGAAAGGAGGGCTCACCTGGGTTCCTCCATTTTTTTCCATTATAATTTGCTTTCCCATCGTCTCCCCGGTGAGATGTCATTTGTGGATCACTGAGAAGTATTAGCCTCAGGCAGAGATCAAAGTTGGTTCAGGGTAACGCTCATAAACCTTTAGCTAATAATCCTGAGTCATGGGACATTCCCATAATACTGCAGTTTTATTTAAATGTCATGCTGTATTTCCCTTCCTAGTTGTATTCAAAGAGCTGTTTATCTCAGAGAACAGGTGCTGCATGAGGTGTGTGTTTGGGGGCTGTCATGCAATCAGGGCTGGCTTATATTCAAGACAACATATGGTAACGCACCGACTGTATTATTTTGACAGATTAGAATCGACAGGCTAACGGGCCTGCAGAGTGTGGAGAGATTAATATAATGAACGTTGAGCGTAGTGATTTATTCTTGAACAATCTACCAACATGCATGTATGTTGTGTCATGACAGGAGCAGAAATAGAGTAATTGTCATAATTATCACTAAGTAAAAGCTGCATTATTACAGAAATGATCAGCGGTATTTTGTCTTCAACTAAATATTCTGGAAGAACAAATGACTGTCCTCCGGAAAAAACGGGGACTGCCCATTTCTCCGACGCTCCATTGTTCCGACCTCTCAATAACCCGAAAAATTCCTATGGCCACGCCAAGACCTGCCCTACGAAGCAGCTTGATTGGTTGGGGTTAGGCATTTGACCTCAAGTGGTTAAGGTTAGGATAGCCGATTGGTCAGGGGATAGGACCTGAACCAATGGGGTTACGTCACCTTTCTTAAGCATGGATGCCTGGCCAATAAATGCTATTGAAGGGCGGGTCTTGGCGTGGCCATAGTGCGGGACGTCGGACTAGTGGGCTGTAGGACCAAAGGGAATTTTTCGGGTTATTGAGAGGTCGGAACAATGGAGCTGCGGACAAATGACATGGCACCCGGAAAACGCTCCCATAAGTCTCTTTGTTCAAGCAGCAATTACAACGCATATTTAAGTTTATAGAGGTGCCACGGTCAGTGTAACACTTATCAGTTCAATTTTCTAAGCAAAACGAAAAAAAAAAAAAAAACAACATAAGTTCCTATATACATTTTTCTTCCACCTTGTAAAAAACAAAAATTAAACTAAATTTGATCGTTAATTTATTACTTTTTTCAAACGTCCTTTGGGTCGTATTAGAGGGAAGGTATTAACAACATATAGCCTCGTATGGTTTGGAGGACTGGTTGATAGTTTAACATGCGCCCGACGCAAATCTTAAATGGGATGGTCTGAAGTAGCTAGGTGTGGTTTGGGCGTAATGTGAAAATAACCAATCACAGCGTCATCTCTCATTCCCTTTAAGAGCAGGGCGCTTGTTCCATGGCAGATTGCTATTATGACGGCGGATTTGCCTGGCGCACGCCAGCGGGAGCTGCCGATGCGAGATGCGGCAAAGTAATAAATGTCCGTCTTGGCCGGGTGGCGATGTTGCTGCGGCCTCTCGGGCGCATCTCCTCAAGTCTGGAGAGGATTGCTGCAGCAATGGAGCGTGGGCCTCCAAACGCACCACCTGCACCTGTTGGGCCCCTTCCTCCTCCCCCCACTCCATCTCCGTCCACCCGCTCCACCAGGACCGTATCGCGCATTGCCACTCCCGGACCAGATTCCGCCGGAGTGTCCAATCCCACCGTAGTTCAACATCACGTCTCCTTAAGTCCTCTAATATTTCTTCATTTATGTCATCAACACATACATGATTCATGGAAATGTGTAAAACACAACAAGCCACAAAGAATGCTGCGACTTTTTGAGGACTGTACTGTAAAATGCGCATTTTCAGTAATATTTTTCTTTGTAATTATGTATGGTTTTAAAAAATGGGAACTTTATGGCCACATTATGGCCAAGCATTCGTCCCTAAAATAGCATCTGAATAACGCGCCACTGACTTTGGACTAGCGCCACTGACTTTAGACTAGCACCACTGACTTTAGACTAGCGCCACTGACTTTAGACCAGGTCAGTGGCTGAATTGTTTTCTGAAACTGCAAAATAGCACCAGGGAACGTTTGCGCCTGAACACGCCTCCTCTTTTCGCTGAACCGCCCCCGGGAGCGCAAATACATTCCCTAATTTACCGACGTGCGTCTGTGGAGGGAAAAGTCCGCTGTGCGTCGGGTGCAAAATAGGAATGATACATGCGTCGGTATACAAAGGCAATTGCGCTGAGTGCAAGATAGGGCCCCTAGTCTCACGCCACAGATATACTCGTACAATTGCCTTCTAAAGGTTTATTCAAAGGGGAGCGTGCCTATGTTTCCACAGCCCTATGTTCTCACATTTCTACGATTTCTTTCAAAATTAGGCCCTATGTTCCCACAGTTCCCACATTTCTAAGATTTCTTTTCCAAAATTAGGCAAATAATACAGTCCCACATTTCCTTTTCCATAAATTTGTATCCGATTTTATTCCCCTAACCCTAACACTAAAAAATGTTTTGGGAGGATAGGGCTTAAATTGAAGGGAAATGTAGGAACACAAGACCTAATTTTGAAAATATCCTAGAAATGTGGGAACATAGGGCTGACCCTATTCAAAGAGTATTTCGGCATTTAAGGGGTATATATAAGGAGTATGTACCTGTCTCCACCATTTGTTATTGTATGTTTTAGGAGGCTCTAATATATGTGGACAGTCTCTTGTTCCATTTCTGTCCTCATGTTAGAATATTTCATGTTTCACACACAAATCTAATCATCGGTGCAGACAGGAGATGAAGACAATTATGAATGATTGTCTTCATTTGGTGAAATCAGGAAAAGCAGAGAGGGAAACATGCCTGTAATTGCAGAGACACGGCTTTGTTCTGTATTCAGCTCTGATTGGCACTGACTACATGTTGATTTAATTTTTCTTTTTCATTCTCCATCAAGGAGGTAATTTTATGTTGGTCTGTCAGCAGGATTATTGAAAAACTTCTGGCTCGATTTCTATGAAATTTGGTGTTGATGTACAAATCTATTTGCCTGTAAAAAACAATGAAAAGGACTAGGGATGCACCGAATCCAGATTTTTGGGGTTTCAGCCGAATACCGAATCCTCCTCCCATCCTCAGTCCATTAACACAGTAAACACATTAATGAAGTAAACGACGTCCACAGCTGTGTATTTTTAATTTTATTTACCTGAAGTTGCTGCATTTTGGCTGCTGTCTGTAGATTCCTTCATGCACAACTCTGATTCTTTCAGATGTTTCATACCAAATTTTGTAACAGCGGCCATGTTGTGTATAGTTTAGGGTCCTCGCCACCACGAGACAAATCGGCATTGCAGATTGAACATGTAGCTGGACTTGAATGGCCTTCTTTTGACTGAAAGTACTGCCAAACAACAACTTTTTCTGCTCACCAGATCCATGTCCACTTCCTCACATTCTACTGCATTGAACGCTCCACCTACGTAAACACCTTCCCGTAATCAACGGCGCTGTCATTACGTCGACCAGCGTAGCGCGCGTAGTGCAAGCGTAGGGTTCGGTTCGCCGGAACAAAATTCTAAGTTTCGGCAGAAACCGAACCCCGCCAAAAAGCCCAATATTCGTCAGAATCTGAAGCCCAATCCTGGATTCTGATCTATCGAATCTAATAAGGACACACTTCAGCCTTTGCTTAACTGCTTGAGAGATCTCAAAATATGGTTGGATCAGAATTTTCTCTGTCTCACTGACAATAAGACGTGTTTGGTCGTGCTGAAAATTTTAGTGCCTGTGTAGATGCTGTTTAGGTTCCCATATTTGTCCTTTTACCAAGAATCTGGGTGTGATTTTTGACAGTGCTTTTCAGATTAGTTCTGTTGTTAAAACCAGTTTCTTCCAGCTGAGACTTTTGGCTAAGGTTCAGCCCTACCGGCTACCATGCATTTATTATGTCTGGATTAGACTACTGTAACTCTTTATATGTTGGGTTGGATCAGTCATCCCTTCATCAGTTACAGTTAGTCCAGAACGCAGCAGCTCGACTTTTAACCGGGACCAAAAAGCGTGACCACATTAAACCAGTTTTGGCCACGCTCCACTGGCTTCCTGATTGTTTCAGGATCTAATTTAAAATTGTATTGCTTGTTTTTAAGATCTTAAATGGGTTGTTGCCTTCTTATTTATCGGAGCTTTTACATGTCCACACAGCTGTCAAAGCAGAGGTCTTCCAATCAGATGCTCCTCGATGTGCCCAGATCCCGGTTAAAAAATAAAGTTGACCGAGCCTTTGCAGTGGCAGCTCCAAACCTCTGGAATAGTTTACCGATTCATATAAGCACAGCTCAGACCGTTGAAACATTTAAGTCCTTGCTTAAGACCGGTGCCATGTCATTTCTCTGACGCTACATTGTTCCCGACCTCTCAATAACCCGAAAAAAAATTCCCTTTGGTCCTACAGCCCACTAGTCTGACGTCCCTTTGTTTCGAAAAAAAATAAACCCTCTGCTCCGACATCCCATTGTTTCGACCATATAGTTGTTCAAAATTTGTCTATTATTAGGATAAACCCCTTGAGATGTATCATCTCGTTTTCGAGGGGGTCCCAACGTATAACACAATCATTATATTACAACAGAGAAGTGAAAAAAACAACAACACATGCATATGTTCATCAATACATTACAACCACCAAATGGCCAAGATGGCCAATAATAAGTAACTAAGGAAACAGTAGAGTATGAGTGAATTTCTAACTACAGTCAATTATAAACATTAGGTGTAGACAGTAGGTATTGATTGACTGCATCTTTAATAACAAAGGCAGTTTATCTTAATAACCCTTGTGTTGTCTTCCATTCGACCATGCATCATCCTCCCGGTCAAAACTGAAAATCAGTCAAGTTTTTCGACACTTTTGGCGCTTTATTCAATGTTTTTTGGCGCTTTTTTGACGTTTAACGCTTCTTTCCACTACCATGTATTAACCCCACCAACACCAGCTCATAACTAGTTTTACACTTATTACAGATTTTTGGAACTCATGGTCAATATAAAACCTAATTTATAGGAAATTATACCTAATTCTTGAGTTAAAAAAGCAGAAATTATGAATTATTTAGACTAATATTAAGGGAAGGATAATCAAAGAAGGGTCAACGTTCAGTCGGGATACTGTTTCAAAACATTTCAGTTTTTTTTTCAAATGCAAAACATTTTTATAAAACTTTCTAGGAAAGTGGAGATCCGATCTTTTGTTGTACTTGCGAACCGCGTTGCATGGCATCATCTGTGTTATTTTTTGGATTATCCCAGTTAGGTAGTTAAAAAGAAACCCATATTTCTGATATAGACATTTAGACAATGGGTCAAATTTGACCCGAAGACAACACAAGGGTTAAAGTGAGCAGACAGGGCATGTTTAAACAAACCAAGTAAAGAAATTGATCTTATTTCCACAGATAGATTATTCCAATCTGCTGGAGCCTTAAACTTAAAAGCTCTTTTGCCGATTGTTTTTTTAACTCGTGGGACAGAGAAGTAGAGTTGAGTAAAGTGCCGAACTTCATAGTATGATGTATAAGGTACAAGATACTGTTTTAAATAAGGAGGATAATTGAAATAAACACATTTAAATATAAGTTGAAGCCAGTGAGTGTGTCTTCTACTACTTAGAGATGGCCAATTAAGTGCATTCTACATTAAACAGTCATGAGTGAGATTAAGGACATCCAGGACAAATCTGCAAAGTCTATTATATACTGTGTTAAGTGGAACAAGGTCTGAGTTAAATGCATTTTGATATACAACATCACAATAATTGGAAGTATAAGTTGAAATGCAAGTTTTAAACGAACACTGCGCGTAAAGCAATTCCGAGCTCGATATAAAACGTTGATTCCAAAGTTCACTTTACGTAACACTTGCTCGATGTGTAATTTGAATTTGAGTTCAGTATCAAGCCATACAGCAAGATATTTAATCTTATCAACTTGACCCGAAAAATTCCCTTTGGTCCTACAGCTCATTAGTCGCGACGTCCCTTTGTTTCGAAAAAATTGAACCCTCTGCTCAAACATCCCACTGTCCCGACCATATATGCTTTTGTGGATCACCTAACCCCAACCTCAAAATGCCTAACCCCAACCAATCGGCCCAATCGTTCAAATGCCAATTAAATCCCAAATAAAAAGGAGATCTCTCCATTTTGAAGGTGATCCACAAAAGCAGGAGTGTCAAACTCAATTCCACGAAGGGTCACGCTGGAAAACAAGGATCACATCCAGGGCCAGACACGTTTAGGTTATTCACACGCTATTATTTCATCGTAAAAGTCAAGCATTGTTTATTGTATTATTGCATTTCTCATATAATCTCCTCACTTACAGCTTGGTCGACATAAAGACCCCAAAAAGTAACTTAGCCATCAAAGAAAAAATGACAAAAAAAGTTGAAAAAAGACGGATTTGGCCCGCGGGCCTTGAGTTTGACACATGTGACCTAAATGGTCAGAACAATGGGATGTCGGAGCAGAGGGTTTATTTTTTTCGAAACAAAGGGACGTCGGACTAGTGGGCTGTAGGACCCAAGGGAATTTTTCGGGTTATTGAGAGGTTGGAACAATGGAGCGCCGGAGAAATGGGCAGTCCCCCTTAAGACCCACTACTATTCACGTTGACACCTTGTCCTTTATGTTCTACTGTTGGTTATTTAGTTTTGTGTATTGTTTGGAATTACTGGAATTGTTGGGTCTTTGTAAATTATAGAGTGTGGTCTAGACCTACTTTATCTGTAAAGTGTCTTGAGATAACTCTTGTTATGATTTGATAATATAAATAAAATTGAATTGAATTTGTGTATATTATCATTTGGGGTTTTTGGAGCTTGTTAAAGTGATGGTTCGGAGTAATTCACCCTAGGGTCCTTTGCACCATGACCTCGAGCCAAACACCCCCCCAGAAGCTTTTTTCACCTGGGTCTAACACTGGGCGAGTTAGCTAAAGTAGCGTTATCAGCTGAATAGCTTAGCGCAGGGGCTAATGGATCCACGTTTGTATCTCGTAAGTTACCCCACTAATAATGCCCGAAATTATACCAAATTTCTACACTAGTACAAATAGGTTATGTTCTCATAAAACGATGGATTGGAAAGTTTGTAAGTATACCAGAAGTTTATGTAAATAACACTTGCCTGCTGGCTTCTGCTCTCTGCTGTTGTTGTTGCTGCTGTAAGACGAGTGCTTAGGGACGTCTACAAATTAACAACCGAAAGAGATGCAACAAAAATATTTTTTTATTTAACTTTTTTTTTAAGTAAGTGCTGTAGTATAACTAGCAGGAGACAAGTAATAATTGAGGTAAGTTTGGAGACATTACCTTATTTAATCATTAAATTAATAAAATATTTTTGTTGTATCTCTTTTCGGTGTAGTAATTTGTAGACTGCCCTTGTAGACTCGTCTAACTGCAGGTAGCAGCAGCAGCAACAGAGAGCAGAAGCCAGCAGGCAAGTGTTCATAAACTTCTGGTGTACTTACAAACTTTCCAATCCATCGTTTTATGAGTACATAACCTATTTGTACTACTTGTAGACGTTTGGTATCATTTCGGGCATTATTAGTGGGGTAACTTACAAGATACAAACGTGGGTCCATTAGCCTCTGCGCTAAGCTATTCAGCTGATAACGCTACTCTAGCTAACTCTCCCAATGTTCGACCCAGGTGAAAAAAAGTTCTGGGGGGGTGTTTGGGTCGAGGTCATGGTGCAAAGGACCCTAGGGTGAAATTACTCCGAACCATCACTTTAAGCACTTTGGTCAACTATGGTTGTTTTTAAACATGCTATATTAATAAAATTGATCTGAACTGAACTGAACTGCCTCCTGCAAGCTCTACCTAGGCGCCACCCTGGCGTTTTTTGCTTGCCAGATGGTTACAGTTTCCTCTAAATAAGCAGAATACAAGGGCCCTGGAAAGTCAGAGTCTTGGTTCTTTATGTAAGTACTTAATTTCAGATTCTGTAATGTCTTTTAGTCTCATGTCTCAAAGCCCCCAAATCATCTTAAGCTTCAATCACATTCATTTCCTTTTTTTCCCCCTTGCAGCTTAATCAGCAATCACAACTGCTCCTGAAATGTGGTGATTATATCATAAGACTCAGGATTAGTGATGGAGGGGGGGCATTCTGCATCCCAAAATGCAAGGGGACGTTTTTAACCAAATTGCACTGCCTCAGCAAACCCACAGGAACAACTGTGTGTATTAAAGGTGTGTGTGTGTGTGTGTGTGTGTGTGTGTGTGAATGCTCTCCATGTATTTCCCTACAGAGGCCGTGGTTTGCACACAGCGCTGCAGCCGTAACAGATGAAGATGGATTAGCGTCTCTGTCCGACCGTCTTAGGGAAGCAGAAACAGGACGGAGACGCAGCGACACTTGCAGCGGAAACACATTACTCCACCCTGCCAAGGTCCCCAGATGAAAGGTTCAGCAATTCTGTTGGCTGGTTATCAAAACCAAGACGCAGCAGTTTCCTCTTCTCTTCCTCTCTCTATCTGTCGCCTCCCTCCTCCTCCTTCTCTTCTTCTTCAGGGAGAGGAGGCTGCTGACTCAGCCGAGGAGCTGCCGCGGCCCTTTTGTTTGATGACATTTCGTGTCTCAATGTTTGGCTGAGGATGACTGTACAGTAGCTGTGTCCCGATTCAGGGGTCGCCTCTTTTCAAAGGACTGAACCTGAGACGGGCTGCAGATAATTCACCATAAGATCATCATCCTCAAGCCTCATTAAGGACAACATTTAAGAGTACAACACAATAGAGCTGTTGTTTTTTTATTAAAGGAGAAATCTGACGCAAAATGTAACACATGTGTACCGAGTCGACCGTTCTCTGGGATATGTTTTCATGCTAATCGAATGTGACCAGTTTTAGCGCAAACCGCTAATTAGCTTATAACGCTAGTCGTCGGGGCAGAGGCTAAAGTAAAAAGTAGAGATGCACCGATGGAGCGGCCAGTGACCGGAATTGGCCGGTTTTCATGTGCTCAGCCATGACCGGCAACCGACATATGCCGATTTCATGCCGGTCAACGCTACAATTAACTGACAAGATAAGTTATACGAGTTACAGTTCTCAAGGACGCACGCGTGGTGTGAAGCGTGTGTCAGCGCTATTCTCCCACATGTAGGGAACCTCATGTATTAACCTGCAACATGTCAGCTGTTTGGACATTCTTCAGCGTGTGAGCAGAAGATAACAAGTTTGCAATATGCAACACCTGCAAGGAGACAGTAGGGCGTGGAGGGACCACACCAAGAACCAGAATCACATTCTTTCAGTGTGATATTGGATGTGAAAAGAAGGAAATGGTTCTAACATTGCTCTTTAGATGTGTGTGAATGTCCCACACCAGGAGTAATTTATATAGTTCTATTATATAGTGATCCATTATCTGTTCAACACATGTTCTATTAAAGAAAAGATAGAAAATACATATTTGCGTGTGCTGTAAAGTGGTTAGAAAAAATTTAATCAGAATCGGGTAAAATCGGTATCGGCCGGCCTAACTCAAAGAAAATCGGAAATCGGAATCGGCCTAGAAAGTTGTAATCGGTGCATCCCTAGTAAAAAGAAATCGCTATTTCTACACCACTAACGAGGCTCAAAATAGCACCACACTTCCACGGTAGCATAATGAGGGTCCCTACATGTTCATGTATACACAGCCCGGTCTCTTGGCAGTTCGTGAAATGGTCACATTATGTAATATATTGCTACGTGTTCACGGGGACGTTTTTCTCGTTTTTTTCGTGGTGGCCAGGACGAAAATGTAAACTAATGTATTTAAATGGGAAGCATATGTCGTGGTCACAGCACGACTACGGTAGCGAGTAGTATGAAATGCCGAAAATCCGCATAAGGAGGTTGGTTGGGCGGGGGGAAGGGGGTGGATGGGTCAAACAATTCGTGTGGCGTTCTGTTTCCCCGTTAACCGTCCCGTTATTGTCGCGCGTTCCCCGCGGCCGTCTCCCGGGGTGTGAGGCGTCCTCCCCCGGTGGTGAGGCGTTTGCTTTCCACGTTAATCTCCCTATAGACAATTTTGTGCTGGCCACCACGGAAAAAAAAACGACGAAAATGTCCCCTTGAACACGTATCAATAGATAAAAAACTGGTCAAGACGGCGCCTGCCTGTATATGTCAACGTCTTTATGATCTATCTTTTTAATAAACTGCCTGGTTTGTTGTTAATGGTGTAGAAATAGAAATTTCTTTTTTACTTTAGCCTCTGCCCCGACGACTAGCGTTATAAGCTAATTCGCAGTTTGCGCTAAAACTGGTCACATTCGATTAGCATGAAAAAATATCCCAGAGAACGGTCGACTCGGTACACGTTATTAACCTCTAGGGTCATTTTGTGCCGTACTTCTCCTTTAATTCATTGGTTGTTGTTTTTTTGGTTTTTAAAGATATTTTTTTTGGGGGGGGCTTTGAGTTTGAGATTAGTTTATTTATGAAAGGGGACAGCGCAAATTAATAAAACACATGATTTCCCATGGGTTAAAAAAGCCAGAATTAGCCAAAAGGCTATTTTTCATCTGTAGTCCCCTGCCTTCGATGTTAAAAAAAGGCCTTTCCTTTATAGATAGTGACAGTGGATAGACAGGAAAGTGGGGAGAGAGAGAGAGGATGACACGCAGCAAAGGGCCGAAGGTCGGATTCGAACCATGGCCGCTGCAAAGGACTCAGCCAACATGGGGCGCATGCTCATTCCGGGTGACCTGGAGGCCGTCCCATTGGTTGGTTGTTTTTGAGTTTTTGAAATATATTCTTTCCTCGTTTAAGTTCCTCTTTTTTTTGTAAATAATAGATGTAAATTTGAAATTGATTTTGGGTATAAGGGAGAACATATGTAAATAAAAAGTGGGTAAGGGGGTAGATGTTATAATCCTTGATTTGCGGACATGGGATGGGATTAAATAAGTTTATACTTCTCACTCCTTTTCGGATATGAAAACAGATAATGTTGTTACCGTATTATAATTGATTTATTGGTCTTATTTGTTTATTTTGATGTTTTTTTTTTATTTCTATTTGTTTCATCATTATGTCCCAGCAGCATGTATGTGGTCCACATGGTTCCCCTCTTGATCCACAGCCATCTTGATGTTGTTTCTGCAATACCAGAGATGCTCCTGATGGCTCTCCAAAGGACTTGGATGGCTCTGCATGAGGACTGCATTAAAGGTCCCATGGCATGAAAATTTCGCTTTATGAGTTTTTTTTAACATTAATGTGAGTTCCCCCAGCCTGCCTATGGTCCCCCAGTGGCTAGAAATGGCGATAGGTGTAAACCGAGCCCTGGGTATTCTGCTCTGCCTTTGAGAAAATGAAAGCTCAGATGGACCAATCAGAAATCTTCTCCTTATGAGGTCATAAGGAGCAAGGTTACCTCCCCTTTCTCTGCTTTGCCCGCCCAGAGAATTTGGCCCCCCCATGAGAGAGAGAGAGACATCATGGCTTTCAAACGAGCAAAGTGCCAGTTGGTCAAGACCACACCCCCACCCTCCACCTTGCCCCCCCCTCTCTCCTCCTCAATAGCTACAGACACAGAAATGGCACATCCTAAGGAAAGCTCATTGTGGGACTGGCTCTAGTGGCTGTAGTTCTGGACCAAGGCAGAATTTCGGGAAAGAGACTTCAGATACAGTATTAGGGGACCACTAAGGTCTATATAAAAGCATCCAAAGAGGACCATGTCATGGGACCTTTAAGCCTCGATGGGCACACGTTGAGCATGCCATGATCAGCTCTGGCTCTCGCCTACCAGGTCTGCGTACTTGACCCCTTTTTTTCTCAGAGGCCTCCTCCATCCGGTCCTCAAAGGAGACAGTCAATTCCAGCAGGACATCAGGACCACGTCTGGCCTGAGCTTGGTCTCTGCGATGTGTGTCTGGGGGACTTGGTGATTCCCTACCAACCTTCAGCTTTCACTCCCAAGCAGAAGCAAGGAGCCCACCTGATGATCTTGCGTGCTGCTGTCAGGTGACCAGCCAGATGTGTTTGTTACATAGAAACCATCTGACAAGCCGTTATTGGAAAGGGTTTGGAAAAGAGCAAGGCACTTTAAAACAATACCTGGCAGGTGATTGGATGGACCATCCGTCTATCGCGTCCGCCATTGTTGTTTTGATCGAACAGCCACGGTCATCACACACACACTTAAACCCATACCTGCAAACTAGTTGCTTTTGGTTTTGAATGGGAAAATGTCATCCATTTGAATCGTGTAGAACCGAAGACTTTTTATTTGTGGGGGGGTGCTAATACGGCACCGGTGCCTTAACGACCGTTATCTACCGGACCGAATAGCAACGCGGATTTCGGTGCCTTATTTAGATGCTACTTAAATGCCTGCGCTTCTCTCTGATGCTCCGAAAATGGACGTTAGAGGAAACTGAAACATTGCCGCACTGGACGCTAGTTAACACCACACTTGGCAGCAGGTAACGTTAGCCTACCGTTAGCTAGTTAACACTACACTCGACAGCAGGTAAAGTTAGCTTACCGTTAGCTATTCAACACTACACTCGACAGCAGGTAACGTTAGCCTACCGTTAGCTAACAGCTGGAGGGGGGCGGAAATGTGTCACCTTTTTCAGCCCTTCTGAGTTTGCAGGTATGTAAACCGCCCCTGTAGCCGCCAGTAGCTCCTCACCGGACGCTGATTGGTTCGGTGAGCTGGGAGTTCAGACACAAACGCGTTACTCGAAGCCTGACGAGATGGATTTTTGTGTGATATGTGATCCCGAAGTATCGCAAAATGCAGCTGCCGTGCAAGGTCAGCGGATCTCCCCCTTCATTGACGAAGCTTTCCTTGTTGGGTGCAGTTGTTTGCTGCTGACAATGATGGCACAAACACCACTTGTAGGGCCCCTCCTGAAGGGCCTTCGGACAACAGATAGACCATAGGATACACCAGTAGTCCTCCGAATTTGGGCGAAAGAAGGCTTCATTTCTCCGAGTCTTTAGAGTTGGACAGATGTAGACTGCGGTACGCATCTTGTACGTATGAAAGGAGATCTCATGAAGACATTTACCGGCTTAAGTGAGGTTTTGACCTGACCAGGTCTCTTGGGTGTGTGTGTGTGTGTGTATGTGTGTTGGGTATAATGCCTGTCACAGTCCAGCGCTCTCAGGGATCAGTCAGTCTGACAGGTCATTAACCTGACGGAGGCAAAGCAATAGCCGTCCACCACCAAAAGGTCCGGGAAAGGTCAGATTCATGCACTGGCTTATCTGACTGACACGCACTCACCTCGCCATCTCTTATCACTCCACCAAATCCCCCAACAAACACTCACAGCTCGTACACTTTCCTCTTCTTCTTCATCTCTAGCTTTGCGTTTCCCCCTGGGCCCCTCAGGGACGCATGAGACTAAATGTCAGAGAAGTGGCGTTTTGACAGGAGGTCAGCAGTTCACATCTTTACACCAGAGGGGGAAATGATTTATAGGACAGATAGTCTCTGCTCCTTAAACCGCTGCACTTAACTTGTTCTTTCACAAAGCAAGTAAAGGAATTAAAAAGAAAAACTAAGGCGTAAAAAGGCTAATTTTGCTTTGCTGGACCCTATTTCCCCATGAAATGGGGTCTAAGTGACTAATGTGAACAACAATCTTCAAACTTGGTCCAGTATTGAGCAAGTTTGCTGTAACCAGCAGCCGCGAACCCGGGCTACAATATAACCCTATAGGACTAATGTTTACTGTCAGTTAGCGTCAACTAGAAGTTCGGTTTTTGCTGCTGACAGGCTCAGATTATTATTCTAAGTGTCTGACAACATTATAGAAAGGATCCCTACAGAGATAGGACTTTTAGCGTGTATAGAGCCAGCATATTTCCACCAGACTCCATGTAAATAATCAGGACTTTTAGCGTGTATAGAGCCAGCATATCTCCACCAGACTCCATGTAAATAATCAGGACTTTTAGCGTGTGTAGACCCAGCATATCTCCACCAGACTCCATGTAAATAATCAGGACTTTTAGCGTGTATAGAGCCAGCATATCTCCACCAGACTCCATGTAAATAATCAGGACTTTTAGCATGTATAGAGCCAGCATATCTCCACCAGACTCCATGTAAATAATCAGGACTTTTAGCATGTATAGAGCCAGCATATCTCCATCAGACTCCATGTAAATAATCAGGACTTTTAGCGTGTATAGAGCCAACAGATTTTCACCAGACTCCGTGTAAATAATCAGGACTTTTAGCATGTATAGAGCCAGCATATCTCCACCAGACTCCGTGTAAATAATCAGGACTTTTAGCATGTATAGAGCGAGCATATCTCCACCAGACTCCATGTAAATAATCAGGACTTTTAGCGTGTATAGAGCCAGCATATCTCCACCAGACTCTATGCAAATAATCAGGACTTTTAAGCGTGTATAGACCCAGCATATCTCCACCAGACTCCATGTAAATAATCAGGACTTTTAGCGTGTATAGAGCCAGCATATTTCCACCAGACTCCATGTAAATAATCAGGACTTTTAGCGTGTATAGAGGAGCATATCTCCACCAGACTCCATGTAAATAATCAGGACTTTTAGCGTGTATAGAGCCAGCATATTTCCACATGTAAATGGGTGAATTAAGGGTTTATTTCAACCAAACCAGAGTGGTTTTGTTGGAAAAGTGGAAAGATGAACCAAGACGGCTTTTGATCGTTTTATTTAGTTTCTGTCAACTTTTAATGAAGTGTGTTTTATGATGATAAAAATACAGATTATTTAAATGGAGTCTGGTGGAGTTTGGTGATGATGATTTTGTGGCTGTTTCATTTTAAACTAAAAGGTTTTTACTGTTTAACTAAAAGGTCTATCTCTGTAGGTATCCTTTCACCAATGTTGTCAAACACAATAATAATCTGAGTCCGTCAGCCGCAAAAGCAGCACTTTTATGGATGCTGACTGACTGTGAACATTTGCCCCTTAATGTTACATTTTAGCTTGTTTTGTCCCGCTTAATACTGGACCAATTTCAAAGATTTTTGTTCCCATCAGTCACGTAGACACAAAGATATGGGAAAAAAAAGTCACCCTTTCACCTGTCAGATTGTATCCATCTGTGATGTCAACACATGTCCAGGTCCCCCCTGCGAGCTTTTTCAGTGTATGTTACCATCATTGATTTTCCTTGAAAAATTTCACCGACTTAATCTGAGCAGCAGGAGACGTGAGTCACGCTTGGAAGCTTCCAGGCCTGAATGGCAGGAAGTGAATGAGAATGAAGGTTTTATTGCTCTCCCACACATCTGCTTGTGGGTGATGTCATGGCTTTTGCTTGCCAGTTGCCTTTTGCTTTATTCTGCTGCTTTCTCTTCATATATATGCAGTATTTCCATTGGAAATAATTGTCAATTTAATGGTTGAACTCATTTATTTTGCTTGATTTGATTTACGGATCTACATGAACAAAACAAATACAAGGTAAAATGAGAACGCTTATTTCTAGTGGTGGAATGTAATTAGTATGTTTACTTAAAGTGATGGTTCGGAGTAATTTCACCCTAGGGTCCTTTGCACCATGACCTCGAGCCAAACACCCCCCGAGAAGCTTTTTTCACCTGGGTCGAACATTGGGAGAGTTAGCGTAGAGTAGCGTTATCAGCTGAATAGCTTAGCGCAGAGGCTAATGGATCCGAAGTGTCTCTTAACATTACTCCACTAATAATGCCCGAAAAGATACCAAACGTCTACAGTAGTACAAATAGGTTATGTACTCATAAAACGATGGATTGGAAAGTTTGTAAGTACACCAGAAGTGTATGTAAATAACACTTGCCTGCTGGCTTCTGCTCTACGCTAACTCTCCCAATGTTCGACCCAGGTGAAAAAAGCTTCTGGGCGTGTGTTTGGCTCGAGGTCATGGTGCAAAGGACCCTAGGGTGAAATTACTCCGAACCATCACTTTAAAGGTGCCGTAGGTAGGATTGGGAAGATCCAGGACATAGCCAAAAAACGTTTAACATCAACAACTTCTCAGTCCCTCCCCCTTTTCCGCTAAAGCCCAAAACGGTCTCCTAAAGCCCCTCCCCCCACAATGTGCATGAGCAGTAATTGACACACAGTTAGACACCCCCCTGGCCCTGATTGGTGCATCTGAACAGGGAGCGGTGGAGTTTTGCAAATCGCACTACAGGCAATAGGTGGTGCCTAGATTTTAATTTTAATGACCTGCTTCATGTAGTTCTACTGGAACATAGGGTCAGTTTCAGCAAATATGACAGAAAGGTAGTTTTATAAGTCTTACCTACTGCACCTTTAGTTTGTGTCGCCCCCATGAGAAATTCTAAGTAATGACAACAACAATGTCGCCGCATTTACATGGTAGAGTGAATGAAATAGCAATTATTCCTACTCCTAGTACGTTACAAAACCCATTACTATCCTCTTCTTTTTTCAGCGCTCTCCAACTAGGAAAAGCCACACCAATGGTTATCCATGGTTTGGGTTTGTCTTTGCTGTCGGTCACTTTCTTTTTTGGATTTTTAGTCTTTCTGCTGAACGTGTAGGTCTTTTCTCAGCAGTACAGTCACTGACTGAAACATTTCATGGGCGCTTCTTTGGGTTTTCAGCCACGCCTTCACCTCAGGGTTTCTGCGGGGTCTTAAAAAGTAAAAGAAAAATGTAAAAAAAAAAATTTTAGGCCTTAAAAAGTCTTAAAGGTGCTCTAATCGATGTCACGTGTTTTTTAGGCTACAATTTCTTTGTCACATACAGCAAACATCTCCTCACTATCTGCTAGCTGTCTGTCCCCTGAACACACTGTAAAAGAACGCGGTCTCTGTAGACAGCCCAGGCTCCACAAACGCCAACAAAAACAATCTGTGCCAACCTGCACAAAGATTCAACGTCAACAAGAAGTAACGTCACCCAACATCACTTAGAGCACCTTTAAATTTGCTGAAGAATTGTGTTGTAGGACTACAATAATTTTAAACGGGTCTAAATGTTCTCATTGAAATGATCCCGCAGTGCTTTATCATGTTTGATGTTTTTTTTTTATTACGTGGTGTTTTTTCTTTACCTAATCCAAATATAATTTGCTGTAGTACGACTACAAATGAGACCAACATGCAACTTATATTGCAGCCGAGTGCAATGCTGCGCGAGTCTCTTTCGGAACGCATTTTATTCTTCAGCTATGGGGAAGTTTCCGGACTCTGACATTGATGTTTTTTTGTTTTTTTGTTGTGACATAGGTCTTAAATTTCATTTATAATGGTCTTAACAAGGTCTTCAAAAGTCTTAGATTTGGCTTGGTGAAACCTGCAGAAACCCTGCACCTGCTGCAGCAGCCCTCTTCGTCTCCAAAGCTAAACGCATCACACGAGAGCTTCTGCACGCGAAAGTCACCCGACTACACCATTTTTGGAAACATACTGAGAAATACAGAAAGAGTTTTGTGGATCTGGTAGGTTTAATAATCTTTGTGTCAACTCATTTGGCAATGGCTTGAATGTAACGGACGTTCATCTATATAAAATAGTTGCGCACTATAGCTTTAAAGGCATACACTGTTCACCCACATAAAGATGACACAGAGCTGGATTTAAATCAGTTAAAGTAACCCTTTAAGTTCTTAATGATATATCGCATCCCATGCCATTAGCTCCTACATGCAACTGTCAAACCATATCACTGATGACACATGTGGGACATGGATTATGATGCATTTGTGCTGTTGACTAAAAATATGATTATATATGTTTGCGTTTTCTGGACTAAACTGGTTTCGTGAAATAATGACCCCCACAGTGTTGTTTTTGGGGGGTTCAACTGGCTCAATGCACACTCAGGTTTCTATGATTGGGTAATGTTGTGTTTTGACTTTAGGGATGTAAACATAGACACAATTATTTCATAATTACACAATATCCCCTCGTTTCAGCCTCATTTTCTTAATCATTGTTTTGATCGCTTGTTTTCCCCCCCGTTCCAACTCCCATAAAAGTTACATGAAATCATTATAAATCCGCAGAATGATTGTTGGTATCTTTGTTTCTGTTTCTCTCAGAAACCCAGAGATCATTATCGCAGAGCTGAGGAGGGAAATTCACAGCACACATGCTGGGAAACCTGCAGTTTAAGCGATATTAGACAAAGAGATGCCAGGTTTCACTCCTGCCATTCACTCTGAAGATTATTAGTCTGAATGGGTTCCCTCCATCTGTTGTTCTGACATCCTAATGTCTTCCCCTAATGATGAAGCATTGTTATCACGTAGAAGCCTTTTTATCACGTTAGGAAATGCCGTTAGAACCATAACCACAAATAAAAATCGTACTCTCTGTAATTTGTCTGAGATTTTAGGGGGTTTAACAACGTTAACAAATGAGTCACGTTCAGTGGCAAACGATGGGACTCATGTTGTTTAGCAAGAAAGTTTTTGTGGAGGCTACAGATTATATACTGCTTCCCAAAACAGGGTCAGCCCCATGTTCCCACAACCCAATGGTCCCCACATTTCCAAGAATTCTTTTTCACTGAAAATTAGGCCCTATGTTCCCACATTTCTACGATTTTTCTTAAAATTAGGCCCTATGGTCCCACAGCCCTATGTTCCCACAGCCCTATGTTCCCACATTTCTAAGACTTTTCTTAAAATTAGGCCCTATGTTCCCAGTGTTAGGGTTAGTTACCAGATTTAGCTAAAAGCTACATTCCATCTGTAGTCAATTGCTACTGGATAATAGGTTGGGTGTTATTGGCTACCAAATTGGGAGAAAGGGGAATCAAATCTGATAGAAATTTATGAAAAAGGAAATGTGGGAACATAAGGCCTAATTTTGAAACAAATCTTAGAAATGTGGGAGCATAGACACGCTCCGCCTAAAACAGTGTTTTTAAGCCGAGGAGTGGAGTTCATGTCCCAGAAGAAGTTAAGAAGAAAACACCCAGGAAACGGGTGTTCATGTCCCGGGAGTAGTACTAAGGGGGACCTTTGTTTTAACCCAAACCACAATATTTTTTCCAGTCTTAACTGGTCGTTTTGGTTTCTAAACTTCACTTTTTCTTTTATCCGCTCATGGTAACAGACAAATTTTAAAATCCAACCATAAATTATTTGCCATATTATGTATCCATTATCGGAAAGGAGCTGGATGAAGGCAAAAAAAACGTATTATTTTACACTACGTACTGAAATACACATGTGCTTTAAAGTTGTTTGTGCATACTGAAGTTTAAAATTACATTTCCTTCTGTCATGAATCCAGCATCCTGAGCCTGTTTTGCCTGTTTTGTTTTGCTCTAACCTATGGTTCGTTTTTCTGAGTTTCCCTGAACACATCCCGGCTGATTCACCAACTGCCTACACCTGCTGCTGTCTGCACACCTGGTCCTGCTCACCATCCACTGCACCATTTAAGCGCGCGACCAGACAACCATTCCCTGCCGGGGAATGGTCGTTAGCGTACGCAGTATGTTGTTGCTCTCGTATCGAGCTCCTGGTTTTGCCGAGTCTTTTGCTGTTTTTGCTCCTTTTTTTTGCCTGTTGCTAATCAGCTGCCTGTTCCTCTGCCTGCAGTTCCTCACCTGGATCGTCACTCTCACCTGCCTGGCTGTCGACTTCACTGCAGTGCATTTGGATCAGCACCAAACCCTGCCACCTTCCAGCCCCGCTCCCTGCCGACCAACTGGACCAAACCACTTCCACGTTCTATTCCAAATAAATACTCACCTTGTACAACTACTTACCTTGTCCTGGTCTGTGTTTGGGTTCCTGCACTGGACTAATCCTGACACCTTCTATGATCCTCATTTTCTGAACTACGAACAAAACACATCTCAACTGTCATCGTTTCATGGCGGGCAACTTTTGCCGGCTGAACTTAACTGTAACGGACGCCGGGACGACCGTCACCGCACGGTGTTCTGTACCCGGCTCACAGTCACCTTCTCAGCTAAATTTAACTGCCTAATTTCGTAGGATAACGTACAAATTATTGTGCATAAGTTTTAGCACAGTATCATACAAACCCGTTCATGGGATTCGTTGTGTAGTTTTATTATCAAATTATTAAAAAACACAAGCTCAGAATCCAGGGTTTTCCACAGCGCTGTGCAGTTAAGGCGCCCCCCCCTTAGCAAGACGCGTCTGCCGTAGGGCTGGGTACCGAACGTTGATACTTTTATGGCACCGAAAAAAAAATCCAATCCTATGAGTATTGAAAAATTATTTGTCTTTCGGTGCCAAATTTCGGTTCCAAAAGCATCTGAGCGCGTAAGCGCAAGCTTATCTGTCCTCTCTGCATACTGACACAGAGCAGAGCTCAGACAGACACACACACACACACACACACACACACACACACGGAGAGGTGCAGACCGAGTAAACTGTCTGCAGTTTTGTTGAGTCACGGTTGGTTTCAAGTGTGGTTACAGTTTTTAAAACTTGACGTAGACAGTGTTTGCTGTGATATGATATTAATCTATGGATATTAATGGCGAGGTGATATTAATGGCGAGCCTAAAGCGGTCGTGGTGATGTTGACGTTTACACTTCCTCTTAGACAAGCAGGCACAACGGTGGTTTCTCTGCCCTGATGACTGACTGACAGGCTGAGCTTGCAAGGCAAGGCACTTTTATTAATGTTACTCTGAGTGAGCAGTTTTCCCAGAATTTTTTAATTTTGATAACTGTTTTGATTCACAATTAAGGTGGAAAATAAAAGCTTTGTGTTTAATGTATTTTTGTTGATGTTGAAATGGATTTAAAAACATATGGTATCGCAAAACGTATCGTTAGGAACCGGCATCGAAAGATTTTGAACGATACCCAGCCCTGGCCTGCCGCCTTAACTACGTCGTCATTTTTTTTTTATTTGAGCGATATCCTCCGTGTTACTCGGCGTCCTGTTTTCTCCCTTTCGTTCCAAACCACACAGCTGACAACTTGCAGGTGGAGGCGGTGGAGACAGGCTCGGACACACACGCCGCTGTGGACTTGTCAGTCTTGCAAGCGGTTTGAGGAAAGAGGCTGCATGTGTCCGACAACAATAATTTCATCGTGCTTTCTTTTGGAAGGCTGGCTGCCAAAAATTGGCACGCACTTACTAGCTTACTAGTGTTAAGAATATACAAAAGACGTGATCGTTCGATTTCTGAGGAAGGAGAGAGGCTGGGGTCGAATTGAAAGATTAAGCAAAAGGTTTAATAAAACAACACGGTGAAAACGACAATCAAACATAAAACATGAAACATAAAACACTGCCAGCAGCAGACTGCAAAACACGCTTCCCCTGTGGGGTCACAGTTAGCAGCCATGCGACATGACAAAACAATACGCTGTAAACAGCAGACTTCAACGTGCTTCCCCTGTCGGGGTCACAGATTGAAGTCCCGAATCTTTCTCAGGAACCGAATTATATGTCCCTCAGGTTAAGGATACACCTCTGATTTCCAGTTTGCTCCAGTTCACAGACAAAGGTCAATTATCATCACATTATAGTGCTGATTATATTCAAGTTTACAGAGATACACATTTTCTTTGTTCTTAAACAAGTCTGGCCCAACAGGGGGTGGCTCCCCCAAAACAGATACAATAGATCTCCATGTGTGGAGACAAGGAGCTTTCTCCTGTATGCTAAATGACTGATATGACCTCTTCTGATTCTCTAGAAGCTAGAGAAGGTGTGAGCCAGACAAATGCTGATTAGTGTAGTTATTTGATTAGATCTACCTGCAAGCTGCATATAACCAAAAGTACATTGTTTCCAAAACATAAGCATGGCTTTAACTTTTTATAACCTAACACTAGCTAATTAATTAGCCTGAGGTAAACGATAGCTATCAGTAAACAGAAGTGATGTGGTGGCTGGCGTCTGGTGTGTGCGCCAGTGTTTGTGTGTGTGTGTGTGTGTGTGTGTGTGTGTGTGTGTGTGTGTGTGTGTGTGTGTCGGTCCGCCCACGCGAAGCTCTGACGTGCAGACAGCATAGCAACAGAATAAAGTTGCTGCACCTTCGCCAAAATGAAGACTAAGACCAACTATTTTGGTACAGACATTTCCTCACCATGTGACAGCCACATAAATATCATTTTGTAATTATATATTAACCCAATATCAGCTTTACCTCATACCATGCTGAGACTCTTTTGAGCTGCCTCTTCTTTGTGTTCCCATCCTGGCAATCACTTTCCTGAGACCACCACTCATCCAGCAGGATAAAGGGCCTGTTGCTGGGCACCCTCTTCATCCCTCTTCATCCCTCTCCAGCTTCACAGGGTCGAGGATGATGGGGAGAGATCTGAGTGGAGAGCTGATTGAGGACTGGAAGGTGGCAGGTTAAGCTGAGTACAATGATGACCCAAAAGTGAGCTGGTTAAATGAGACCAACCGACTTGCCAAACGAGAATGTCCTCTCCTGAAAAACAAAACGCTCCCATCGGTCGTTTGTTCAAGCAAGCGGTTACAACTCATGTTTACATTTATAGTTGTGGCCAACCAGGGCTTAATTAATTAATTAATTAATTAATTAATAAATAAATTAATTAATTAATGTTCCGGCACCTCCGACATTGGATCCGAAACCTTTTTTATTAGATCCGGCACCTCCTGTGTCACTATGAAAAATGAATCGCCTAAATGAAAAGATAAACTACTGTTTGTGTAGTGTTCAATGTTGTCATCTGTCTTGTTAGGCTTTATTCCCCATTGAAGTTCCACAAAAATCTTGTGTTTGTATTTTCGATGCGTTTTGAGGTGAATTTTCAGGGTGGGACAGAGGGGGGAGAGGGAGGGGAGGCACTTCAACAGCGCGGCGCTGCACTTCTAGTGACGCAAGCGCTTGTGCTGCTTGAGATAGCTGTTATAGCCTCGTTTAACTCAGGGTAAAAATGTCAAAAAGACAACAAAGTTTCCATAACTTGTTCAAATACGCTGGCCAGTCGGATCCCAACAAAAAAAAAACGTTTCTGCCGATCAAGAATGTGCAGACCACGGTGGGTTTTTGGTTAATTTAATAGTCCGATGGATAATCGTAATGTATTTTTATTTTTACATTTCGCACCGATGCAGTGCGTGTTCTGAAATTAAAATAAACATTGTCCTGACGTACACACAGCGTTATTTCGTTTTTTTTAGTCAGAGAAGCTACTAGGCAGTGTCATTTATTATTTTTTTTGTTCCGTTAACCTCCAACCCCCGTTTTGAGTCGCCGGATCCACCCCCCCTCTGCGCTCCGGGACCTCCCACTTTACAAATTAAGCGCTGTGGCCAACCCGTTCTCACTCCCAACTCGTCAAATACTGACGCTTAGTCAGTGTCTCTCAGCGTCAGTACGGCGCTGTAAGATGCCAGAGGGGGCATTAATACATAGAGGAAGGAAGAAGGACTTTGAACCAGCCTTTATTAATTATTATTGCAGAGATGGGGTTTGGGGCTGGGTCCACGGGACTGTTTCTGGGGGATGAGTCTGAGAGAAGAACAGGAGACAAAACATAGGTCAAATAAAAACAACAATCACATTACATACACACTACTGCCTCTATGTATTAATACTCATGGGTCGCCTAAATGGGTTCCATTCAGACCTTAACATTAAGTCTTTTACTGTTCAACCCGGTCTCACGCCAGTTCGTGAAATGGTCACGTAATTTCGTCGAGATTTTTGAACGTGACCATTTCACAAACTGCCATGACACTGGGCCCGCCACGACGGGGAAATGAAATGCCACCCGCAGGACGGTGACAACGGGACAGTTGTGGTTAAGAAAAGAATAACGGGGAAAGGAACTGCAACATGCGGGACGCCATCGCCGGTCTCCGTGGTGAAAGTCCCGTGTTGTTTGACCCATCCACCCCCCCGATCAACCTCCCTGCGCGGATTTTCGGCTTCTCAATACTACTCGCTACCGTAATCGTTCTGTGATCACGAAATATGCTTCCCATTGAAATACATTACTTTAAAATCCGTGCTCACCACACGAAAATAACGACATGAACGTGTTCAGTACACAATAACGTGACCATTTCACGAACTGCCATGAGACTGGGCTGTCAGGATACACGGCTGAATTTAGTTTTGCTACGCACTGGTGTGAATGGGCCACTTTCACTCTTTAAATCCAGTGTGAGCACAAAACCACAATAACACTAACCTGAGAGACGTGTTTCTCTCTCTCTCAGACAGTGTACAGAGTACACAGAAGAATCAGAAAGCTGCCAAACAAAAAGGCATGAACACCTGGATTTAAAGTCAATTTTCTTCCGAAGCTTCGAGGAGATTTTCCGCATGAACGTTGAAGTTCCCAGCGACATCTCGTTGCTTAGAAACACTCCCCTGCTGTTGAGTTTGAAAGGATCAGAGTCAAGGTGAGCAGCTGTGACTTCACCTACCTGGGATTGTTATTAATGACCTCGCCGCTGCACTGGCGTGATGACCTGGCCTGACAATCAACCCCCGGGGACAATGAAAGAGAGAGAACAGGAAGCAGCAGCAGTCCTCGTTCAATAACTGTCCCTGAAAATTGCTTTGAAAAGACAAACAGAAAATGCCTCAGGACAAATGGATGTTTTTTTTTTAAACAAGTACGTGGTAGAAATCACTGTGCTCTTTTATTCATCTGGTTTCATTTTTTCATTATTTGCAACAATGCCTGAAGGATATTAAATTAAAAATTGAAAAGACACGGACACAGCCCTTGGAGTTTCTTGCGTATAGATTTCTGATTAAAGCAGTCAAAGTTAAAGTCAGTGAGACAATCTCGGTTGCGAGAGTAAGTGGCTGCTTAGGGTCCCAGGGCTACCAGAGGGGCCCCCAAGAGCGCTTGAAATGTCCCATAATAGAGCTCATAACAGAGCCGTTCTATTTAAAGATAGTGTTGCCGCTAATAGGTCTCACATTAGTCTTTAAATGCGTATTTGTACATTATGAGTGCTTAAACTAATATTTAAAATACACAAGTTGGTTTAGTGCCAAGTGCAGTGGCAACATGTTACAATGTGGAGAGTCCCCCAAACCAAATCCTGCTTAGGGCCCCCAAAAAGTCTAGGGCCGGCCCTAAGGAGCGGGATTAAGAAAACAGTCCCGCGTAGGGCTCTAGTTTGTTCCTCCCCTCTAATACGACTCACAGGAGAGTTTCATAAATTAGCAGCCCTAGCGCTGGCAGGAAATACGACCCACAGGAGTGTTTTCCCAACGCGGTCTCACGCCAGGTGGTGAAATAGTCACGTTATTTAGATTTTTTTAATTTGTGTACAGGTCACGATTTTGACTAGCCTGGCTGACCCCAGACCCTTCTCAGCTGTAACTGAGAGTGGGGGGGGGGGGTCTGGGAAAGGTTCATTGACAGTTCATTTCCAAAGGGGGCGTCACCAACGGACGCCGCTCAAATGCCTCTGGGCCCCATTGGATAGTCCTTCAACCAATCAGAGCAAAGATCTGGGTGACGCTGCACTTCAGTGGCCGTCATGTTGAATGTAAACAAAAATCTGCGCTATCGTCGTCGCGTAAAGCCCTCCTCAACGGTTGTGATTGGTGTAGAGCCCTCCTCAACGGTTGTGATTGGTGTAGAGCCCTCCTCAACGGTTGTGATTGGTGTAGAGCCCGCCTCAACGGTTGTGATTGGTGTAGAGCCCGCCTCAGCGGTTGTGATTGGTGTAAAGCCCCGCCCAGTGGTTGTGATTGGTGTAGAGCCCTCCTCAACGGTTGTGATTGGTGTAGAGCCCTCCTCAACGGTTGTGATTGGTGTAGAGCCCTCCTCAACGGTTGTGATTGGTGTAGAGCCCGCCTCAACGGTTGTGATTGGTGCCTCGATTTTGGGGACATTGGTAATGGGTTTGAATGGGCTCTTGGCCAGACTGACTATCAGAGCAAATCTCAAATTTGCCAGAAGTTTTACCCAGGCTAGATTTTGATGTTTATTTCGTGTACAAGCCACAAATGTTGAACGTGTACAGGTCACGATTTTCGAACCTGCT
This sequence comes from Perca fluviatilis, assembly GCF_010015445.1. Taxonomy (NCBI): domain Eukaryota; kingdom Metazoa; phylum Chordata; class Actinopteri; order Perciformes; family Percidae; genus Perca; species Perca fluviatilis. The sequence continues at coordinate 44,291,093 of NC_053114.1, read as the reverse complement.
CTGGGGGACGCAACAACGGGGAAATGAGGCGCCACAACAACAGGACGGCCCGCCACACGTGGTACGCGATCCCCAGGCGCAGGGGCACACAACAACGGGGAAATGAAACGCCACAACAACGGGACGGTTGTGGTTAGGAAGAGAATAACGGGGAAAGGAACCTGCACGGACTTTCGCCTTATCAATACTACTCGCTACCGTCATCGTTCTGTGATCACGAAATATGCTTCCCATTGAAATACATTGCTTTAAAATTCGTAATCGCCACACGAAAAAAACGACATTATCGTGTCCTGTCCACGACTCAATAGATTCAATAATGTGACCATATCACAAACTGCCGTGAGACCGGGCTCGTTTTTTAACCCTTTTATTTAAACATAACCTTCACGGTTTAAAACACGTTGTTAATGTTGTCAAGCATTCACAGTTTGGTTAGGTTTTGGCACAAAAACTACTTGGTTAGATTTAGGCAATTATGGAGCCCCTGAAGGGACATGAGGACTTATTTTTTCTTGTGCGTCTCGCGAGCACAAGATACTTTCTGGTGCGAAGTAAATACTTTTCTTGTTAGCACGCGAAAGTATCTTGTTCTGCAGAGGCACCGTGGCTCCATCTGGCGCTTAGCGCCGCCCAAGACGATTGTGATTGGTTTAAAGAAATGCCAATAAACCAGAGCACGTTTTTCGCCCATCCAGGAATGCTGTGTGGACTAGCCAGACCTTCCTCCGCAGCGCTGTGGAGGAAGGTCTGGCAATGTGAGACTATATACATCACAATACTGCACTAAGTGTGACTTGCACAAACATAGGTTTTACTTAGATCTTCATAAATACTATTTAAGTAGGTTGTACATTTTTATTTGCCACTTGTATATAAGTTTGTACATTCTTTCCTTTGTATTTTTTTTCTGTATTTTTGAATAGTTGTTCTTGTACTCTATCCTATTCATTATTTTTTGTATATTCTGTATGTGTGCTGTGTGTCTTATATTTTGCTGCTTTAGCACTGAAATTTCCCAATTTGGGATCAATAAAGTCTATCTAATATAATCTAAAGGGCGCAGCCTAACAGTAAAACGTAAACATGGGTCATAACTTCTGCTTGTACAAACGACCCATGGGGGCATTTTTCGGGAGAGAAGAGTCTCCGATAAACAACATATCCAATAAATATGCAGTTTATTCAAAAGTTGTATTCGTAACCTTGATTTCTGTCTGCAAACCATGCCTCTGTTGTGCAGCAGCTTCTACTTTGACTGCTTTTGTTACTTAGATGTGTCAAAGTTCACCAAAGTTAAATTTGACGTGAATGATTTGCACTAATTTTTATCATATTGATTCTGCTGCTAAATTTCTGTTTCAACTCTGGTGTGACTTTAAAGAATTAAGTTTAAAAATAGGAATATGTGATGACAGAAAAGGATGGGATCACTGACAAAACACTGTCTGCCAAAATTGTTTTCAATTTTTATAATCTATTTGCTATAATAACATGCTGGAATAATAAGAGCTTCAGGAGTCTTTTTATACACATAAGAGAAAATACTACTGCTGCAGAAGTAGTCATTAAGAAACTTATTTATTAGTCAACTTATATATTAGTTCAACTTTACTGCCTTCATTACTCCCCTGAAGAAGGGAAAAACATCTCTTTACACTTCTAACTGCTTGATACCTGCACATTTGCTCTTTCGTAATATCATACAATTTGTAAACGTTATATTTTGCCTCATATTTTAGGCCCTTGTTTCATTATGAAACCGAGTGTGTGAACTGTCCTGGTTTTCACAGCTGCAGCACCTTTGGCAAATGCACGCATGCAGGTCATTAAAGTGTCCGGCCGGATGATTTATGGAAGCAGAATGGGCCATAAGTCAACCGGGCAAAGGCCAATGAAAAATTAATAGCTGATTGGCTATTAAAGAATACAGGAGTGGATTATCTGATTGTGCTGCAAAATATCAACTTCCCAAGAAACATTATTACCAATATAAAGTATTCATGAGCAGGAAAAAGTGAATGCACAGAGCACTCACATTTAAAGAAGAGTAACAGATAAATTACATATACTAAGTATCATAGCATATCGTCACGTGATACTGATTTATTAAAACACAGTTAAATTAACAGAAAAAAAACCCTAAAATGAATGTAGTAGTGTAGATGTAGCTTTAGTTTAGTGTGTTAACATGCTAAGAAAACACAGTCCAGCTGAGGCTGATGCGAATGTCATTACATAATTCTGCAGGCATTTGGTTATAACCCAAAGTGTTGGACACATTAAAGCTATAGTGTGTAGTTTCTGTCGCCCCCATGACGTCCAACAGACAATCCCATCCCCAGAGCCATGCTGATCGTCAAATATATATATATAATTATCAGGGCAAGTCTGTGGCAGAGATTCTAGTTTCTGAATAACCGATTAATTTGTGGTATTTGGCTATAATTAGTCTATATCCACGACCTTCTACTTCCGAGATTGCTCCGTTGCTTGGCCGTATGTCCTTTTCGTCCGGATGTGCGTCCCCTTCCTCTGTCTCTGTGGGATTTGTGAGGACTATGGTTAACTGCTCCTCATATCTCTGCAGGGTAAATCCAGACAGCTAGCTAGACTATCTGTCTGTCTCTCTGTCTAACTGCTCCTCAGATCTCTGCAGGGTAAATCCAGACTATCTGTCCAATCTGAGTTTTCTGTTGCATGACTAATACAACGTTTGAACGTACACATGTTCCACCAAAACAAGTTCTTTCCCGACAGTATTTAGCAGCGGCACTGCCATTGAGTCCCGAGCTTAACACCACCCAAGACGATTCTGATTGGTCTAAAGAAATCCAATAAACCAGAGCACGTTTTTCTCCCATCCAGGAATGCTGTGTGGACTAGCCAGACCTTCCTTTGGCATTGCGAGACTAGGCTATAATAAAATTTAATTGAAAGCTATAGTGTGTAGTTTCTGTCTGGCTCTGCTCTGAAAATGAAGAGGAGGGATCCCTTTTCCTGGATGGAGAAATAGGAAATAGATGCCGTGTGTACAGAATAGACCAAAAAAACTATATTACAGTATATATAGTCTCCCATTGCCAGCTCTATCTCCCCAGCAGTGTGGAGTAAGGTCTGGCCAACACGCACAACAGATACATTCTGGGATAGGAGGAAAAAAAAAACTCTCTGGGTTGTTTGCATTTCTTTCAACCAATCACAGTCGTCTTGGGTGGCGCTGAGCTCCAGATGCAGCGACGGTGGTTCTGCTAAATAGTCTCGGGAAGGAACTTGTTTTGGTGGAACATTTGCACCCCGCAGAAGAAAGCGCCACATTCAAGGAACGTAATTTTGTTTTACCAGTGTATCTCCGTGTGTACTTCGTCCACAGCAATTCCACCAATCGGTCCCAAAACGTCCCAGTTAGAGAGGAAATGACCTAAACATATTCTTTGTAAATCTTTACATTCATTCCCCGAAAGAACCAAGCAGGCCTGCCTTGTTGCACCATCCAAATTTCCTTTAAAAAAAACGACAACACTGAGAGAGCAGAAGGTGGATGTCAGGCATTAGCCTGGAAATTTGCTTCCGTTGATCAAGACCACATGAATGAATGAACAATCAGCATGACAAGCTAACATTCAACAAAATCCCATCTGCTCGTCTATTTCCATGTTTCTCTTGATGCGGGACTCAACGAACAAAGGAGTATGGTCCCATAAAAGAAATGGGACCATACAAGCAGCAGTTTAACAAAGTTTGATGCAATGCCCGTTCATTTTCTTTTCTATCTTTTACATCATCCTCATCTCAACTTTCCTGAGACCAATTATGTTGCCGTCCGTGATATCTGTAAGACTCATGTTGTCAGCCCTGTCTTTTATCTGGTTATATTTGCCTCTGTGATACAGTTTGAACTTGCAGATATAATCCGTGTTTGAGTCTTTGCTAGCTGGCCTCAGGAGATATCTGCCGAGTTGTGCTAAATAACCGAACGCTGGCCTTTTCCGACTCGCCAGAGGAACGTCTGCACACTGGACGCAGTGCCACAGTAATGGTTGACTCCTGCCTGACCCCGGAGCCTCGCTTTCAATCTGAGCCCAGAAGGCTTTGACTTTTCCCTGACATTTACCATGGCAGCGTTACAGTATATCATGGAACTGGAAAGGGCCTAGTTACTGGCTCGCAGCGATCAATAGCCAGTTCCTTCTACCTGCAGCAGAGGCCCAGGAAAGAGGAGGCATCTGTGTAATGGCATTAATCTATCATGTTGTCATGCCTCTTAATACTGCAGTATGTTTTTTACATGGATTTGTTTCCAGTAAGGAGTCAGTGGGGGGGGGGTGAGGTGGGATGAGGGAGAGCTTTAGCGAGTGTGAATGTACATGTGCTGTATCAGCCTCTTTCCGACCGAGTAGTTACAGTAACGTAGCTATAGGAACAGTCCACTTCTAAACAGTTCTACTAACTACTCTTCCCCAAAACCGTTTTTGCCATTTGCATTCACACTGGCAAAGTGGCCGTAGGAACTGACCTTTTGTTATTATAACACAGCCATCTAACCACCACTATGCAAAGGGAAAAGACGGAGGAAGAAGGAGCTGCAAGAGTTAATAATCCCCAAACTGGTCCAGTCGGAACTGCAAAAATCCCTCCGGTCGGAAAGCAGCTATTGTCTTTGTCTTATGTCTCGCGGAGCCCCTCGAAAAAATGAGATGCTTCTCCTCAAGGGGTTATCCTCCTAACAATAAATTTCAAATTTCAAATGTATACATAGTAAACGAGAGCCGGAGGAAGCAGCTCTGCTGTTTGAGTATGATAGTTGACATGAAGGACCAAAGTGCCTTCAGAGCTTCTAACCCAGTTAGGTTCTTAAACACAGGGCTCTGTTTGTATATCATTCATAGCCTGATTCATGTTACATTTTATTCATAACAACCTGGCGAAATAGATTTTTTTTTTCACAGCTGTTGACAGTATTTTCTAATTTATGGAGTGATTTAAAAAAAAGTTATTTAAAAAACCCCTCTGTAACAACCATTGACTCGAATATGTTGACAAAATGTGATTTTAATGAAAAAAAATAAATGAATTTTGAACCTGGCTTTATCCAGTGTTCACATTTCGGTTCTGGAAATCTATGCCACCGGGCTTAGTGTCCTGTTTAAAAATAAAAGTGAACGGACGATGTTTTTCATCAACTTTTACTAAATAAACATGAAAAATATTGATCCGAAAGATTTCTTAGAAGTTATATATATTATATTATATATGATAAGTCTTTTGAACTCTGTAATTTCTTTAGTTTTAGAGACATGCTCATTTTTATGAGCAGAGTGTAAAGCCGTTTTCATAGTTTCATCTGCAAATCCGCGGGCGCAGGGGCACACAACAGCAGTACGGTTGTGGTTAGGAAGAGAATAACGAGGAAAGGAACTGCAACACGCGGGACGCCATCCTCGGTCTCGGGGTGAAAGTCCCGTGTTGTTTGACCCATCCACCCCCCCGACCAACTTTCACCTTATCAATACTACTCGCTACCGTCATCGTTCTGTGATCACGAAATATGCTTCCCATTGAAATACATTGCTTTAAAATTCGTAATCGCCACACGAAAAAAACGACATTATCGTGTCCTGTCCACGAATCAATAGATTCAATAACGTGACCGTATCACGAACTGCCTTGAGACCGGGCTGTCTGGACATAAACCTTCCACCGCCGTGCTTAGAAGAACTCTTTTAGGGTTAGGGTTTAGGGTTTAGGGTTTAGGAAGGGGGGAGCATGCTGGAAGGTATTGAACTGTAAATTGTGGGTGTTGATGAAAGCAGTTTTGGACCAGAGCAGTACGATGGAAAGCTGCATTATCCCAGACGCCAGTGTATTGCATCTGGTCCCTTTGGTTTGCTGCTGTGATAATATTGTGTAATCTGTCTAAAAAGGTAAGAATGATGTCAGTGTTGTAAGGACCCAAGGTGGCATGGCGGAGGGAGGACCCCATTCTGTGTAATGGCAGCACAAAGGGTAATGTTACCCCCACGTTGCCCTGGTACATTGACAATAGCCCTGTGGCCAATGACGTTTCTTCCCCTTCTTCTCTCTGCTGTCAGGTTAAATCCAGCCTCATCAATGTATATAAAGTCACGCGGGACTTCCTCAGCATCCATTTGCAAGAATCTCTGAAATACAGCAAGAGATCCCATTGTGTAGATCAATATACTGGAGGTCTGCTATACAGTAAAATTACATTAGGTTATGTGTGCAGTACACAATACTATAGTCAGTGAGCAAAATGTGCCAGACCTGCTCAGAACAAATTATTTTCATCTCTCTAACGGCTGATGCAGCCTTCATGTTCAAAAGGAGTACCAGCTCTTTTCACGGATGATTAACTGTAGAGCTATCTGGTGGTTTCAATCATAGACATTTCACAATACAACAGTTGGTACAAATCTGCAACTGAAAATAAACTTTCATGCAAAGATGGACAGGTGTTGAACTAAATCTGGGTGTCTAGTAGGGATGGTACGGTTCATGAAAAAACACCCGAACTGCTCGGTTCGCTAGTCTCGGTTCGGAGCATGTGTGTACCGCACGGTTCGTCAGTACACTGTTAAGCTGCACTAACCTCTTACTGCCGTAGTGCCCACTTTATACACCTATGTTAAAACACTTACTGGAAATGATGAGCGGGATGGGCGTGACAAACGCAACCCATGGCAGCTGATTGGACGATCGCGTCACATGGGTCTGGCTGGTCCCTAATTTCAAAACAGACTGTCATGGCGGCTCGTTCAGAATACGATCTCATATTGTACTAAAATAGTTAGGTGGGGTTTTTTCCCCCGAGAGGGGGGGGGGGTTTTTTTTTTGGATAGGTGTGGGTTTGTGTTTTTGTAGATAGAGGGAGTTGCCCCTAGCTGTAGATAGGTGGGGTCTCCCCTAGCTGTAGATAGGTGGGGTCTCCCCTAGCTGTAGATAGGTGGGGTCTCCCTAGCTGTAGATAGGTGGGGTTTCCCCTAGCTGTAGATAGGTGGGGTCTCCTAGCTGTAGATATGTGGGGTCTCCTCTAGCTGTAGATAGGTGGGGTCTCCCCTAGCTGTAGATAGGTGGGGGTCTCCTCTAGCTGTAGATAGGTGGGGTCTCCTCTAGCTGTAGATAGGTGGGTTTTCCCCTAGCTGTAGATAGGTGGGGTCTCCTCTAGCTGTAGATAGGTGGGGTCTCTCTAGCTGGTAGTGATAGGGGGGGTCTCCTCTAGCTGTAGATAGGTGAGGTTCTCCCCTAGCTGTAGATAGGTGGGGTCTCCTCTAGCTGTAGATAGGTGGGGTCTCCTCTAGCTGTAGATAGGTGGGGTCTCCTCTAGCTGTAGATAGGTGAGGTCTCCTCTAGCTGTAGATAGGTGGGGTTCTCCTCTAGCTGTAGATAGGTGGGCCAACGCATTTTTTGTGCATGCATCGTTTTAGTCCGGTGCAACACCGGCAGCGCCTCCGCTAGTTAGCTTAGCGTAGTGAATGGAATCCTATGTTGCCGGTTAGCATGTTATGAGTAAAAGTGAGCCAACAAAAGACAAAAAAACAACCTAATTAATTACACTGAGAAAAAAAATGCGTTGGCCCCCCTATCTACAGCCAGGGTAGAGCGTGATAAGAACTATTTCAACAAACGGTGGAGTATCCCTTTAAGTTAAGAAGGACCATCAAAGGGGTTTGGAGTCAGAGCTGACTGGTGAAAAAGATAAGTCATAATATGACTAAATAAGATCGTCAAAGACCTTTTTATTTCCGTGATTGAGACATGACAAGACGGCACCAACGTTATTCAAAAAACTAACTGAGACGATATCAACGTGCATTGTTGTTGAAGAAGAAGACGGGACTAAAATGTGATTTAAAAAAATAAAAACTTGACTAAAATCTCTTTATTTTCGTTGACATAAAAAGTCACCAACATTTTTTTAATCCTTTTTTGAACGGCTGCATGTAAACAGGAATATTAGTGGAATATCCGCTGTCATTAGCCATGGAAACAGCTTAATCGGAATATTGTGTTTTTCAGAATAAGGGCAGAAACATAGTCGGAGAAACAGTGTGTATTGATCAACCGTCAGGATGCATAAATTAGGAGATGATTACATCTTCTGAGATCATGGTAATCATCTCATCAGGTCCAATAATACCCTTCATTCATCACACAGTGTGTCTGTGTGTGTGTGTGTGTGTGTGTGTGTGCGTGTGTGTGTCTGTGCATGTGTGCATGTGTGTGTGTCTATGCGTGCGTACGTACGTGTGTGTGCATGTGTCTGTGTGTGCATACGTGTGTGTGTGTGTGTGTGTCTATGCGTGCGATACGTACGTTGTGTGCATGTGTCTGTGTGTGCATACGTGTGTGTGTGTGTGTGTGTGTGTCTGTGCGTGTGTCTGTGTGTGTGTCTGTGCGTGCGTGTGTGTGTATGTCTGTGCGTGCGTACGTGTGTGTGTGTGTCTGTGCGTGCGTACATGTGTGTGTGTGTGTGCATGCGTACGTGTGTGTCTCTTTGTACGTGTGTGTGTCTGTACGTACGTGTGTGTGAGCATGCTTACGTGTCTGTGTGTGCGTATGTGTGTGTGTCTGTGCGTGCGTACGTGTGTGTGTGTGTGTGCGTGCGTACATGTGTGTGTGTGTGCGTGCGTACATGTGTGTGTGTGTGCGTGCGTACGTGTGTGTCTCTGTGTACGTGTGTGTGTGTGTGTGTGTGCATGTGTACGTGTCTGTGCGTGCGTGTGTGTGTGTGTGTGTGTGTGTGTGTGCGATCTTTACCAGACAACGACCTTCACAGGTCCTTGGTCGCGTCTCCATGACGGCAGGCAGAAAAAAAAAAAACCCGTTCCCATGACAACCTTTAAATCAGCCCGTGGCGTCTGGTCTCACGGTCGATAAGTCACATTATCTCCTCCTTATCCCCACTGTCGATGACTCACAAGTCACTGCTGATGATGGCTTTAGACAAATGTCAACGTGTGTCGGCATCAAGACCTTTTCTTTAATTTTTAAGATTATTTTTTGGGGCTTTTCCACCTTTAATGTTGACAGGACAGCTAGGTGAGAAAGGGGAGAGAAAGAGAGTGAGAGAGAGAGGGGGGGGAAGACATGCAGGAAATCGTCAGAGGTCAGATTCGAACGCTGGACCTCTGCGTCGAGGCATAAACCTCTCAGTATATGTGCGCCTGCTCTACCCACTGAGCCAACCCGGCCACACCTTAACACCCTTTAACACAACATTATAATGTAGCGCTGCTAGCTGATTCTGCTATGTGAGCCATCACTATTCATTTCTATTTCTTAAAATACTTTCTGTATATTTGTTCCTATGTCTGTTTAATGTGTATTTGTGTTATTGTGATGTGTGTGGGATTAATAAAGCCTATCTTATCTTCTAACAATCAGCCATCGCCATCATCATCATCATCATCATCATTCCACTCCGGTGGTAAAAATGGAAAATAATTGACAGTTTCTTTTGTGATCAAATGTTAAAAATAAAATACACACGAGTGTAATTGATCGATGTTACATCACAATACAAATAAATAGATATAATAGATAAATAAATGGTATAAAAACCTTCTCCCAGGACCTACAGGCTACATAATCTAAATCCTTATGGAGAATCTAAACTGGATTTTCAAGTCCGGCACCACACCGCACTGTTGAGCTCTGTTGGTTTTCTGTATTAGCGAAGTACTTTAATCTAGCTCTGCCAGGATTGGTTTGAATTTCAAATTGCAAGAGAAGTGCACAGAATTTGTGAAAGCCCCTCTACAGTGACAACATGTGCTCAGATACAAGTCCCTGCTGTCAATGTCAGGCATTTGAGAGGACAGGGGGAGACTTTAAGGCTCGGAGAACTGTGATGTACTCCGAGAATTGGAATATATAATGAGAGTCAGATTCTGGTGGAATCAGGCGACACTCTCCATAATGTCGGACGTTAAACAGCCGGCAGATACTGAAAGCGTGTTTCTTCTCGGCTGCTGATCTCCCTCGAGGAACCCGAAATAATTCAGCTAATGGTGGAGCCTCCATCGCTGAGCGTCTGTACGTTTCTGTGCTAATGTACAGTGTATATTTGCGTCGGTGCCTGTGGGTGAAGTTAAGCCGTACAACTCCGGGGACGTATTTGAAGCGTTGACAGAGGCGTTTTATTCTGACGTGACTGATGGAGCTCGGGGAGTTCCTCCATTTGTCTTCCTCTTCCATTTTTTTTGTATTAACTTTCTGCATTTAATCATCAGCTCTTTGCTGCTTTCTCTGCGATTTCTCTGACAAACCTGAAACTCGTCATGTGAAAGATCGAGCTGGGGAAGCTCTGCAGTTCAGTGAGTATTGATGAGGATCTCTGCCGGAGACCATCTGGCTCACGAGGTGCCGGCACGCTTCAAACTGCTGTCTCACTTTTATTGCCTTTTGGTTGTTTCCCCCCCCCCCCGCTCTTCTGTTGAGATGAAATATATTTGTCGTTTTTGTTGCTTCATCATTTCCTCTGTAGCCTGCTCGAGGAAATCACAAGTCGGTGGCGAACGCTGCAAAAGTGACTTATTGTTGCCGTTTGAAAGACTTTGTGAGTCGGTTGTGAGGTAGCCGACAAAAAAGTCATGCCAGCCACATATAGGCTACAATTACCAGTTTTCCCCACTCATCCTGCATCTTTCTAACGGAGAGAGAGAGAGGGATAGAGAGAGAGAGAGAGAGAGAGACGTGACCGGCATATAGAAATATGCGTCCGGTATGATTGGCCAGGCACACGATCAGGCACGCGTGCAGCGTGTTCCAGCGCCGCGGTCGAGCATACAGGCGCTAAAGGGTGATTTTTGCGTCGGTATCTGACGCTGAGAGCCACTGACCAAGCACCAAGAACGGGTTGGACAAAACCCAGTCGGAGTTCTGCATGTATTTGACGAAAACCACGAGCTCTGCTCCTCTTCCCAGGGTTAAAGTCAGCTCGTGTATTTATTCACAACGAGCTGTAATCCACCCTAGCTTGCTTGCTCACCTGCTGACATCCTTGGAATTTGTTATAAAGCTGCAGTCTTATAAATAGTGCAGGTTTCAAAGTTTAATATACAGTACTGCATAATGTGAAGTCCATGTCACCACCCACCGAATAACCAAACGCTGGCAGGAAACGTTTTCTTTGGAGTATTAAATCTAAATCAAAGAGTCTTCAAAGCTAAAGTTCAAAGATAGAAAAAAATCCGTTCTAGTTAGTTTCTCGCTCGCACTGAATTCTTTTACTTTTGAGCCTCTTTTGCAAACATTTTTCCAGGAGATATAGCAAAGAAGGTGGATAGTGTGCACACGCAACCCCCGGCTGTGCACAAAAGCAGCATATAAAAGTACAAAATAAGTGTCTTCTGAACATGTCTGCTGTCACACAGGAGACGGAATGAATCGTACAAACGAAGACAGCAGAACACACCTGGCAGACTGTCTTTCACGGTGTTGCACAAAAAAAAATAGAAAATGACAGAAGTATTTTGTGTGAAGAATGAAAAAACATTTAAAAGCTACAGAGAGAAGTTCAAACCGGGCCTATACTTTCACAACTCCACACAGCTGGCCAAGCGTGTGAAGTAGCCATGAATGTCGGTTTGTCAGTTTCAGAATATTATTTAAAATACAAAACAATTCCTATTATTATTCCTAATATTACTATTAGCACGTATTATTAAGCCCTGATTCTAAAGAACTAATAGTTGGAGCAGATATCAAGTTTTCTGCGAGTGTGTTTTCAGATATGTGGAATATAAAAAGTGAACGCTGTGTCTCCATGTTTAGTTTTGATGGAGAAATCAATTTTAATTTAGTCTCGCATTGCTAGACCTTCTCCCACCGGGGGTCAGCCCTGTGTTCCCACATTTCTTTTTCTTTAAGATTATTTTTGGGGCTTTTTATGGGCTTTAATGGACAGGATAGCTTGAAGACAGGAAAGGGGAGAGAGAGGAAGGACGACATGCAGCAAAGGGCCACGGGTCCGTTGACGGTGCCAAGGCCTCGGCCTACATGGGGCGCACACTCTGCTGGGTGAGCTGAGCTCGCCCCATGTTCCTAACCCATATTTCTAAGAATATTTGTTTCACTGAAAATTAGGCCCTATAGTCCCACAGCCCTATGGTCCCACAGCCCTATGGTCCCACAGCCCTATGGTCCCACAGCCCTATGGTCCCACAGCCCTATGGTCCCACAGCCCTATGGTCCCACAGCCCTATGGTCCCACAGCCCTATGGTCCCACAACCCTATGGTCCCACAGACCAATGGTCCCACAGCCCTATGGTCCCACAGCCCTATGGTCCCACAGCCCTATAGTCCCACAGCCCTATGTTCCCACAGCCCTATGGTCCCACAGCCCTATGGTCCCACAGCCCTATAGTCCCACAGCCCTATGGTCCCACAGCCCTATGGTCCCACAACCCTATGGTCCCACAGACCAATGGTCCCACAGCCCAATGGTCCCACAGCCCTATGGTCCCACAGCCCTATGGTCCCACAGTTCTATGTTCCCACAGCCCAATGGTCCCACAGCCCTATGTTCCCACATATAGGATATTTTCAAAATTAGTCTTGTGTTTCTACATTTCCCTTCAATTTAAGCCCTATCCTCCCACAAAACTTTTTAGGGTTAGGGTTAGGGGAATAAAATCTGATACAAATTTATGAAAAAGGAAATGTGGGAACATAGGGCCTAATTTTGGAAAAACATCTTAGAAATGTGTGAACATAGGGCCTAATTTGGGCATTCTGGGATGGGAGAAAACGTGCTCTGGTTTATTGGCATTTCTTTAAACCAATCACAATCGTCTTGGGCGGTGCTAAGCTCCAGACGGAGCCACGGTGCCTCTGCTAAATAGCCTCAGGAAGGAACTTGTTTTGGTGGAACATGTGGACGTTCAAGAGTAGTTTTAGTCGTGCAACAGAAAACTCCGATTGGACAGATAGTCTAGCTAGCTGTCTGGATTTACCCTGCAGAGATCTGAGGAGCAGTTAACCATAGTCCTCACAAATCAGCCGGAGGTTAGAACACCAACACATAGACAGAGGAAGGGGTTGAATTTCCGCTGGCACCTGAAATGAAATGTTGTCTAATTTCAATTGAATTTCGAGGGGAGGCGATATGAGACTGATGATGCAAACATTGGGTGAACTTGCTGGCTTCACCAGTCCCATCAGAAGGAGAGAGACGTTCTTTCTCAGGTCATAGGATGACATTTTAAAGGTTTTTGAATTGGAATATGTTTGGAAATTGCTTTAATTCATTACTTGGTGTACTCCACAATTTAGTGCCACGGACAAATAGACAGAAACTTTTCCTTGTAGTGCGAAAAGTGATCAGTTTTAGGAAGAGAGAGAGAGAGGCGGATGAATATTACAGTTTTTTCCGATTGCTAAACGACAGTGGGCACAACTGGAGTCACATGTGCAAAACTCAAACTACAGTCTGCACTACCTACAGTCACCTGAGCTAAACAGTTCACATCACCTGCAAAACTCATTCACAGCAACACAACTCTTAACACACGTCTCAAACAGTATCACTGAGATAACACACACACACACACACATATAGATTGTATAACATACAAATGTTTACATAAGGTAAACAAGAAGGAATGAAAATCAGCAGTTTTCTTCAATAAAGTATTTTGTCTCTAGTAATTTATGGAATTACTGGGGAAAAAAACTAAAGGTACATAACAGTACCAGAGAATAGTGTGACTAATCCTGCCTCTCTCCAGCATCATGTGGCACGGGGGTTCTCTTCATCACATTGGATGTCTTCATCATCTCTAAATACTAATGAATGTGGGTTGTTTCTATTTCTCTCACCTCCATTACTTTCCGAAAAAACAGTAAGAATGCAGTTTTACTATTGTAAAGATATAGTCTTTTTCACTTTTTTTTTAGCTGTGTACATAACCTCAGACATCTTACCTGGACATATTGGTATCTTTGCTCTTTTATCTGTTTCTCTCAAACATTACAGTGTATAATTGTTTCATTCTTATTTGTTGTTTGTATATAAAAAAAGACTTTCTGAGCTTTCTCTGTATAAATACCATATATGTTCACTAACTAGTTTACAGTTTTTTCCGATTGCTAAACGACAGTGGGCACAACTGGAGTCACATGTGCAAAACTCTAACTACAGTCTGCACAGCAGCAGTTTTTTTGTGGACCAAACTCTAGTTCATTTTTCATTGCTTGAACACAGTTTTCAAAACTCTACACACTTATCCCATGACTTTAACCACAACGTGCACAACACTGTAGATCTACAGCACTTTGTTCAGATGCTAACACACTGCTGTCAAAACTGTTAACCACACATTCAAAACAGAATAGATTTCAGTCTGGTGCCTATCAAACACTGCTGATTGCAATTTTAGCTGAAAGCCTAAGCAGGTGTCTTGTTTTAGACTAGTTAGTGAACATATACGGTATTTATACAGAGAAAGATCAGAAAGCCTTTTTTGTATACAAACACCAAATAAGAATGAAACAATTATACACTGTACTGTTTGAGAGAAACAGGTAAAAGAGCAAAGATACCAATATGTCCAGGTAAGATGTCTGAGGTTATATACAGCTATAAAAAACAATGAAAAACACAATATCTTTACAATAGTAAAACTGTGTTCTTACTGTTTTTCAGAAAGTAATGGAGGTGAAAGCAATAGAAACACCATATTCATTTGTATTTAGAGATGATGAAGACATCCAATGTGATGAACTTGCCACATGATGCTGGAGAGAGGCAGGATTAGTCACACTATTCTCTGGTACTGTTATGTACCTTTAGTTTATTTTCCCCAGTAATTCCATAAATTACTAGAGACAAAATACTTTATTGAAGAAAACTGATGATTTTCATTCCTTCTTGTTTACCTTATGTAAAAATTGGTATGCTATACAATCTATATTTTTTCCTTAAATAAACTGTTGAGTAGTGTCAAGTCACTCAAATTGTTCAAACTGTAAAGATGGAAAAAGTTTGTAATTTCTGTATTGGTGTTTGATGCTAGTGTTTTTACCCTCAGTGTGTTCTGAGTGAAGCGGTGTGTTATCTCAGTGTGTGTGTGTGTGTGTGTGTGTGTGTGTGTTATCTCACTGAGGCCTGTGCATAGTGTTTGAGACGTGTGTTAAGAGTTGTGTTGCTGTGAATGAGTTTTGCAGGTGATGTGAACTGTTTAGCTCAGGTGACTGTAGGTAGTGCAGACTGTAGTTTGAGTTTTGCACATGTGACTCCAGTTGTGCCCACTGTCGTTTAGCAATCGGAAAAAACTGTAACATTACAATATTTTTACAATACAATACCTCACTTTAATTAAATACTTTTTATATAATGCCACTTTATATTCATTCAGTACTTTTTGCACATTGCATTTTGTCTGTTGTTTGCCTGTTGTTTGCTTGTGAAAAGTGAATTTCCCCATTGTGGAATGAATAAAGTATTATCTAAGCCACATGTGTCAAACTCAAGGCCCGGGGGCCAAATCTGGCCCCTCGCAGATTATGATCCGGCCCGCATATCAATTTAGGTTTATGATACATTTTGGCCCACGCTTTTTCTGGTGTTGTTGTCACTTTTGCCGAAATTTTTGTCAATTTTTCTGACATTTTTGCCACTTTTTCCATAATTTTTGCCCCTTTTTCCAACGTTTTTGCCACTTTTTCCGACATTTTTGCCCCTTTTTCCGACGTTTTTGCCACTTTTTCCGACATTTTTGCCCCTTTTTCCAACGTTTTTGGGCGCTTCTTTTCTATGATGGCCGAGGAACTTTCTCCTGACTTCTTTAGGACTTCGACCAAACTGTAACTGAGGAGACTATATGACACATGCAATAATACAGTCAAATATATTTTACTTTTTCAATTAAATAAAAGCCTATCAATAAACTAAACATGTCTGGCCCTTGATGTGGTTCTTATTTTCCAGTGTGGCCCTCTGGGAAGTTGAGTTTGACACCCCTGATCTAATCTAATCTAATGAAGTTTAGCATTTACGCTGAGCTCCATTACAGGAGGAGTTATTTTTATTATTATTATTATTATTAGTAGTAGTAGTAGTAGTATAAGCAGGCAGCAGTGCTGGGCGTTGGACCAGCTGCTGTCACCGAGGCGTTGTGGACGTGTGATTGGACGGTGTGTGGAACGCGTGACTGTAAAATGACCTCCGGCCGCGACCAGCGCGGGCTCCATAAGCTGAAAGTGTTTCAGTGTTCAACTTGAATGTGCCGTGATATAATCTGATTATTTGGGGCTTCCTGCAGGTTGATGCAGAACTTGGCAAACGGTCGCTTGAAGCTTTTAATCTATGAAAAAAGATACCATAAATGTGTGTGTGTGTGTGTGTGTGTGTGTGTGTGTTGTTGTGTGTGTGTGTGTGTTTGTGTGT
This sequence comes from Perca fluviatilis, assembly GCF_010015445.1. Taxonomy (NCBI): domain Eukaryota; kingdom Metazoa; phylum Chordata; class Actinopteri; order Perciformes; family Percidae; genus Perca; species Perca fluviatilis. The sequence goes on along the minus strand of NC_053114.1, from coordinate 44,274,681 downwards.
GTGTGTGTGTGTGTGTGTGTGTGAGAGATTGAGGGTGTGAGTGTGTGTGTGTGTGTCTCTGTGTGTGTGTCTCTGTGTGTGTGTGTGTGTTTGTCTCTGTGTGTGTGTGTCTCTTGGTGTCTCTGTGTGTGGTGGTGTGCTCTTTGTGCGCGTGTGTGTATCTGTTTGTGTGTGTGTGAGAGTGAGTGAGTGAGTGTGTGAGTGTGTGTGTGTGTGTGTTCTGTGTGTGTGTGTGTGTCTGTCTCTGTGTGTGTGTGTGTGTGTCTCTTTGGTGTCTCTGTGTGTGTGTGTGTGTGTGGCTCTTTGTGCTGTTGTGTGTGTGTGTCTGTGTGTCTTTTTGTGTGTGTGTGTATCTGTGTTTTGGGGTGTGAGTGAGTGAGTGTGTGAGTTGTGTGTGTGTCTGTGTGTGTGTGTGTCTCTGTGTGTGTGTGTGTGTGTGTGTGTGTGTGTGTGTGTCTGTCTTGTGTGTGTGTGTGTGTGTGTGTCTGTGTGTGTCTCTTTGTGTGTGTGTGTGTGTGTGTGTGTGTGTGTGTGTGTGTGTGTGTGTGTGTGTGGAGTGAGTGAGTGTGTGTGTGTGTGTGTGTGTGTGTGTCTGTGTGTGTGTGTGTCTGTCTCTGTGTGTGTGTGTGTGTGTGTGTCTCTTGGTGTCTCTGTGTGTGTGTCTGTGTGTCTTTTGTGTGTGTGTGTGAGAGTGAGTGAGTGAGTGTGTGTGTGTGTGTGTGTGTCTTGTGTGTGTGTGTCTCTGTGTGTGTGTGTGTGTGTGTGTGTCTTTTGTGTGTGTGTGTGTGTGTGTGTGTGTGTGTGTTTGTCTGTGTGTGTGTGTGTGTGTGTGTGTGTGTGTGTGTGTGTCTCTTGGTGTATCTGTTGTGTGTGTCTGTGTGTGTGTGTGTGTGTGTGTGTGTGTGTGTGTGTGTGTGTGTGTGTGTGTGTGTCAAGGTTAATAGGGCTATGTGGGGGGGCAGAGGGAGAATGAGTTTTGGATGAGTCCCATTTGTAGCGCATCATTACTCTCTGGCTGCAGGCTCGGTATTCAGACAGGCTGATCTATAAATACGACCGGTCCAGACTCGCTGCGCGAAGCTGCATTTAGGGAGAGCATGGCTGAGCAGCCCCAACCAACAAACAGACAAACAGACAAACATACAGCGAAGAAATGAACAGACACACAAACAGCACCGAGAAATAAATCGCAAAGAAATGAGGGCTGGGTATTCTTGGCAACTCCACGCCTCGTCAGCCCATTTTGACTCAGCGAGCGTCATCGTTTAAAGAGCGCTCTGTTGGATTTGTGTTTGTGGTGCTGTAGAAATGTCGAATGAAGGTTTGAGAGTGAACGTAAAAAAGCTCAAAATGCACGTGATAAAATCAACACAGAAACTTAAGACTAAAAAAAACTTAAGGTAATTTGACATAGAAACTAATTAAAGTCTAAATCACATAAACACCGTGCAACGTGAGCTGAACTGTCACTTGAAATCTCCCATGGTCCGTGGTTTCCCAACGGGTCGATAGGAATTTGTGAAATGTCATTACATGGAAATGCGTGAATTATATCTGTTTATTAAAGGTCCTATGACATGGTGCTCTTTGGATGCTTTTATATAGACCTTAGTGGTCCCCTAATACTGTATCTGAAGTCTCTTTTATATAGACCTTAGTGGTCCCCTAATACTGTATCTGAAGTCTCTTTTATATAGACCTTAGTGGTCCCCTAATACTGTATCTGAAGTCTCTTTTATATAGACCTTAGTGGTCCCCTAATACTGTATCTGAAGTCTCTTTTATATAGACCTTAGTGGTCCCCTAATACTGTATCTGAAGTCTCTTTCCCGAAATTCAGCCTTGGTGCAGAATTACAGCCACTAGAGCCAGTCCCACAATGAGCTTTCCTTAGGATGTGCCATTTCTGTGTCTGAAGCTATTGAGGAGGAGAGGGGGTGGGCAAGGTGGAGGGTGGGGGTGTGGCCTTGACCAACTGCCACTTTGCTCGTTTGAAAGCCATGATGTCTCTCTCTCATGGGTGGGCCAAATTCTCTGGGCGGGCAAAGCAGAGAAAGGGGAGGTAACCTTGCTTGTTATGACCTCATAACAAGCAGATTCCAAAACGGTCCATCTGAGCTTTCATTTTCTCAAAGGCAGAGCAGGATACCCAGGGCTCGGTTTACACCTATCGCCATTTCTAGCCACTGGGGGACCATAGGCAGGCTGGGGAAACTCATATTAATGTTAAAAAACCTCATAAAGTGAAATTTTCATGCCATGGGACCTTTAAAATATATGCACGCCGTTTGTCGTTCGACTGGTTGTGACTGTTTTCCCAAGATGGTGCTGTATACGTGAACGGTACTGTCTTTATAAACTATCTATTTAATAAACTGTCTGTACACTTAATAAGTTCTTAATGCTTGGGTTTACATGTAGGGACCCTCATTATGCTACCGTGGAAGTGTGGTGATATTTTGAGCCTTGTTAGTGGTGTAGAAATAGAAATTTATTTTTACTTTACCCTCTGCCCCCGACAATTAGCTTTATAAGCTAATCAGCGGTTTGCGCTAAAACTGGTCACATTCGATTAGCATGAAAACATTTCCCAGAGAACGGTCGACTCGGTACACACGTGTTATTAACCCCTAGGTTCATTTTGCACCGGATTTCTTGTGTCAAAACAGCACAAACCCTTTTGTTTTCCAATGGCAAAGCAGGTGTCAGCATTTGTGGCCCCAGTCTCCAAGACTTTTTCCAGATACAGAACACATGCAGACCTCAATTAGCCACAAGTCCTTGTGTTACAAACACAATAAAAACACAGCTGCATCGATTGGCTCCTCAGGCGAGAATTCAAGTTGTCACTGCCCGATGTGAGCACAGATGTGACATGTGTCACTTTGCGACAAGTAGCCTACAAGATGCTAACGGCTTTTTGAGCTAACGTTAGCAATCAAACAATCATAGATAGCTACAACGTTTTTGAAATGACTGCTGCTGCTGAGCTAACGTCAAACAATCATAGATAGCTTAAATGTTTTTGAAATAACTGCTGCTGCTGGCTACAAGTTAGCAATCAAACACAACAACTTGAATGGCGTTTTGAGCTAACGTTAGCAATCAAACAATCATAGATAGCTAAAACATTTTTGAAATAACAGATAGCTACAAGTTAGCAATCAGACACAACAAAGGCTGTCACTTGAATGGCGTTTTGAGCTAATGTTAAATCTGAGCATGCACAACTCACATCTGCACTAGACCAGAGCCGATCTGACTCGGCTAACATCGGGTATGACACATTATGCCGTAAACAGTTTAAATCTGAGCATACGCGACTCACATCTGCGCTCGACTCACATCGGGCAGTGACAAAAGTGAACGGGTTCCATCTTGGAGTAGGATTGGGCATCGAGAGCTGATTTCTACTCGGAATTGTTCCAAAAATTACGATTCCATCTGACTCGTTTCTTTATTGAAATTGTTTGGATTCAAATCCGATCATCGGTTGCAAATTTGCTGGTTTCCGTAGCGGTCAGGCGCTTGTTGCGTTGCAGCCAAGGAGCACACTAAGCAGCGCTCTGGTGTGGCTTTATTTTACGTTGAAAAAGCCCAAACGATGCCCAACCCTATCTTGGAGTGCAGGATGCAATATGTTTTTTCCCCACTATGGCCACGCCAAGACCCGCCCTTCAATGGCTACTATTGGCCAGGCGTCTATACTTACACAAGACAACGTAACCTGATTAGTTCAGGTCCTATCCCCTGACCGATCGGCTATCCTAACCTTAACCACTCGAGGTCAAATGCCTAACCTCAACCAATAGAGCTGCTTCGTAGGGCGGGTCTTGGCGTGGCCATAGTGGGATTCGTAATTTAGCGTGCAGTATGTTGTCCTCATAATACACTTGACCATGGAGAGACTGTCCCCCGTCCACCCCCCGAAAAATGCCCACATAAGTTGTTTGATCAAGCAGCAATAACGACTCGTATTTACGTTTATAGTGGTGGCGCCCTCTAGTGGCCGAGGAGTTCTGACGGGAGCAAAGCAGGAAGTAAGGTCACAAACTAAAAGAGCGCCAAATTCAGTGTAAGGAGGCAGGTTTGGGTGGTGGATAGGTCAAACAAACACAGGACTTTCACCCAGGAGACCAGGGTTCATGTCCCATTTGTAAATAAAACTGTAAACTGTGAGGTTTTTATTTTAAAGCCCATGTTGCAGGTTAACCACCAGTGTTGATTAATGGGTACATAAAGCACTCAAGATATGTATATCATTTAAAAAATGTCTCCAAATGGTGTTAAAGGCCAGTTTTTGGTATTAGCGGGAGGGTTTTAACGCAATTTGGCGATGACGTAAGTTTGGGGAGACATGGAGGAGACTAGCCTCAGCCTATTACTAGGACTATGGCGACTGACTGGGATGAGGAAGAGGTGGCAAGAACCATTAATAACATGTCTGATGCCCGCAGCCATATCATTTCGAACCTGTCAGACGTGAGAGGGTGAATGAGGAATTGCAGAGAACTGATGGCCGTCAAAGCCAATTCAATTAAATGCATGAGTGGAGAGTTGGTGAAGTGTCCTGGTGAGTTGCTATCATTTAGCAACGCAGCATCGAGCGCTGGAGCTAGTCTACCAACAGCACTGCATACAATAACGACACATATTTTTTTACTGTCAGTGAATAGCACCCATGAAAGTCAACGTTTTCTGTATATCTAGTGACAGTGATCATGTTGTTAGTTCAGATAAGTACCGGTAAACTTATGTAGATCTAGAAATAGAAGGCATCATGCTAGCTATGAGCTAACTTGCCAGTCCCACCTGTGAAATCTTCACCCTCAAGGGTCTCAAGGCGGGCTTTGGTCTGTCGTCTCCCTAAGGTGACATAATGCAATGCATTGTGGGGGAAAAAGAGAATCATTACAAACTGCTGTCAAATAGTACCGACTTGTTGGTATTATATTCTGTTTTGTGATACCCAACGACATCAAATACCATGTTACAATGTTTTTCTAAACCTAACCTGACCATTTCACAACGTTGACGACGTGTTTAAAATCGGGACCGTTGCGTTCTCTGGTTTAGACATGAGAACGGAAAACGCTCCTGTGGTTCATATTACTGGGGGGAGGGGGGGGCAAACAGCTGATATGTCAGATAGTTTGGAGGACTTGTTGCAGTCTCGTAGCCTGGAAATCTAGACCAACCTAGTGGCAGCAAATGTAATTTGCAGCCAGGGTCAGTCTAGCAACTCTCCGTTGTTGACTTGCGAGCTGGAAAAACCAAACTCTGGTCAGGCCAATCACATCGTGTATAGAGTGGGTGGGCGGGGCTTATGGCTGCTGCTGCTGGTGAACAGCGGTCTTCTGGAAGACTTGGAGTTCAGCTTTTCTTTGAGAAAAGAACAAAGAACGGCTCTGAAGTCATTCTTAAAAAAAAGGAAGATGTGTTCGCAGTTTAAAATTTAATCTATCTACTAGCGTTGCTCTGATTGGTTGGAGCGCTATCCTATTGCGTGCAGAGGGAATTTGAAAGACATCCGTTTATCCCGCCCCTCGGATTGAGCCCCTGCCAATGGTGAGCTCCCAGACCCAACATCTGGATGTGGGTCTGGCTCGTCAGGCTAACAGTCTCGCTTATCCTGAAATGAACCATAAAAAAAGTAAAGAGTTGGGTAGAAATCAGCAGCTGTTCTAAGAAGAGCTGGAGGCATCGGATAACTCGCTGTCTGACCTCAGTAGGAGTCGGAGCAGAGTAACAGCAGCTCCTGCAGACAGACGTGGACTTCTCTCCGGGCGTCAGCGAGGCCACAACAGCAGCACAACTCTGTGTGACAACAACACAGGATCTGCACAGCGCAACGGCTAGAAACCCACACACATCCAGAACACAAAATGACAACTTGTTCCAGAAACTTCTCCTGCAGTGCTGTCCAATATAATATGTGTAAGCAGACAAACAGGGTTTCAGCATTTAGCCTCAAGTATCCTTTTCATTCTACTCAGAGATTTATTTAAAAAAATTATGAAGATGAAGATGTAAAGAACCTTAAAATTGATCTCTCCCCCATCTATCACTCAATGTAAGGCCTTGATTAGTGCATTCTGTTTATCTTGTGCACACAAGTCACTGTGTCATTTTTGTGTCTGCTTTATTTGATTGTTTAAAAACAGTTTCTGTTGTAATTGTGTTTTTTCGACAAACTAGCTAGAACTATTTTCAACTTGAACTATTTGGTGGAACAGTGGCTCAGTGGTCAGCACTACTCCAGCAAGTAATCACTGCAAACTCTTACCCAGGTTCGATTCCCAGTCCAGGCTACCCCTTTTCATTACATATATATGTGTTGTGTGTGTGTGTGTATATGAACGCTGGTTCGATTCCCAGTCCGGGCTGGGTCTTTTTGTCTTGTTCTTCCAGACAAGATTTTTCTTCAAAATTAGGCCCTACGTTTACCCCACATTTCCTTTTTCATAAATTTCTATCACATTTTATTCCCCTAACCCTTTATCAACCTAACCGTAAAAAATGTTGTGGGAGGATAGGGCTTAAATTGAAGGGCAATGTAGGAACACAAGACCTAATTTTGAAAATGTCCTAGAAATGTAGGACCATTGGGCTGTGGGACCGTGGGGCTGTGTGAACATAGGGCTGTGGGAACATAGGACTGTGGGACCATTGGGCTGTGGGAACATAGGGCTGTGGGACCATAGGGCTGTGGGAACATAGGGCTGTGGGACCATAGGGCTGTGGGACCATAGGGCTGTGGGACCATAGGGCTGTGGGACCATAGGGCTGTGGGACCATAGGGCTGTGGGACCATTGGGCTGTGGGAACATAGGGCTGTGGGACCATAGGGCTGTGGGAACATAGGGCTGTGGGACCATAGGGCTGTGGGAACATAGGGCTGTGGGACCATAGGGCTGTGGGAACATAGGGCTGTGGGACCATAGGGCGTGGGGACCACTGGGCTGTGGGACCATTGGGCTGTGGGACCATAGGGCTGTGGGAACATAGGGCTGTGGGACCATAGGGCTGTGGGACCATAGGGCTGTGGGAACATAGGGCTGTGGGACCATAGGGCTGTGGGACCATAGGGCTGTGGGAACCGCCATTTGGGAAGGGTTCGTGATACTCAGAAAACTGCCTTCATCGTCTCCTTTTGGATAACGAGCGCCGGTGGAAACAATCAGCTCCAAGAGTTTTTCTCACCATCACTTTCACAATCACGTCTCCCTCACTGCCTTGAACTGGCTGCTTCCTCCGCAGATTGAACATTCAGCCGAGTGCAAACTGAGGCAGCTCCGGAGCAAATGCGGGAGAGAGAGAGAGAGAGAGAGGGGGGGGCAGACAGAAAGAAAGAGACAGAGAGAGAGAGAGAGAGAGAGAGAGAGTAAAGAAAGATAAAATAGAGTGCCGGGCCAAGTTGCTCTTTGATCAGGTTCTCTGCTAAATATTCTACACCAGCACTAACTGAAGAGGGTACCATAAACACTTACAAAAAGACGAGGCGATCTGGATAACAACACTTCCATCAGGCCTCGAGCAGCTTGTTTACCTTCCACTTACTGCTGCTCCTCAGATTGCCAGATCAATAGCTGTGGAGCAGCACAGCAGGGCACTACTACAGCACTCACACACACACACACACACACACACACACACACACACACACACACCATATTAAAATGTATTGGACGTAGCAGCAGTGACAACACCCATTGGTTTGTGGGCTTCCTGATAAATATTTGAAGTCAGAATCAGAAAAGGATTTATTGCCAAGTAAGTGTCACTGGGGAATATGCCTCGGTTGTTGGTGCATACATAAACATATGAAACATTAACGTGAAATAAATAAAAAATAAATACAGAAAGAAATATGTAGGTATAACTGTTTAACATTAAGGGAAAAAGAGGCTGTCTGCATTAGTGCAGGATGTAATAAAGGCTTGTTGAAAACACCTGCATGTCTTGAATAAAAACCTGGTCATACCCTGAGGTTTTTAATTCCTTTCATTTTAATAAAAGTGTGTGTGTGTGTGTGTGTGTGTGTGTGTGTGTGTGTGTGTGTGTGTGTGTGTGTGGTGGTGTGTGTGTGTGTGTGTGTGTGTGTTTCATCTGAATAACATTTCGCAACAACCATAAATGTAAAGTTCAGATGCGGAGCTGCAATATAAATTAGTTTTAATTTAGTTTCATTAAGGGGAGCTGCAAATAACCAGCTGCATAAACCACAGTCTGATGTAGGAAGTTGGATATATATATATATATATATATATATATATATATATATATATATATATATATATACTGTAGCAACACAGACCCCCCACAGTGTGTGTGTGTGTGTGTGTGTGTGTGTGTTGGGGGGAGTATTGAGGCTCAGTTGGTACTAAAGGGGCAGAAATGCTTATAGGAGGGTTTCTGCAGACTGCTGACAGAGGGCTGTTATCATTAAAATCAGGCCTTAACATAGAGGAAATCACAACAAGGTAAACCTGAGAGCGAGTACACACACACACACACACACACACACACACACACACACACACACACACACACACACACCTGCACAATCCCATCCCACTTTTCTGCGCATGTCAGCAGGTGACAGTGTGAGGAGATGGGGGTCACAGTGGGCTCATCAGCTTGACAATTTCCTCCAGGTAAGCAGTTTTACACAAAAAATACTCACACACACACACACACACACACACACACACACACACACACACACACACACACACACAATGTAGAGATAATGTATATCCATGTCATCCCTGTGGGACTTTAGCTTACAATCACAGGGCTTGAAATACAACGTCCATGTGTACAGTAGTGCAAATAACATTTGAGGTGTTATTTTCAGCTCTACGCACACTGGACCACACACACAAACTTGATACTGAAAATATGTGAGACATGCTGTTACGCCAAAAGTTCATTTTCTCACGCACTTAAAAAAACTCATTGACACTGACAGCGCACGGACAGACGAGATGGAGCAGCATCGAGTAAAAAAAACGGTGGATATTGTACCATATTGAAAATGTCCTCATTTTTAAACTCATAAATTAAGTGACTACATGTTTTCCTTCAGGGATTTGCTGACATTTAAATGTAATCCTGTGCAGGATGACCCTGACTCTGACATTGTAAAAACTGTACAGTACAACCACTTCAAGTCTTTCGAGAATTTATGTAGTAATCTCCTCAGTGACAAAACTAACACAGTTTGAAACAGTGAATAAACTCAAACTTTTCACATGTATACATGTTTTTTGTCACTGTATATGTAGTGGTCCAAATTTCATTAAATCTGTAGCACCTGCTGTCTGGTGGCTGTTTGTTTTCTGGGAAGAAGTCCAAGGTAAGGAAGCCGATTCATCACTTAGAGGAAGACGAACTGCTGGAGCGGAAAGCGACCGAGTCGAGCCAAAAAAACGGGAGTGAAACATCGCTGCGACCGTTCCAAGATAAAAAAAAAAACTTCAAGGTGAGAAGGGATAGCGCGGAGCTGTCAACATCTGGCTGGGCTTTGCTGTCATATGTTGTATATTTTGTATTAAGGCCTGGCTCGCGGTCAGTGTTCCAGTTCATCCCAAAAGTGCAGACAAATCAACATTTCTTTATGGAGCTGGATTGGTGCACAGAGACATCGGCAGTAGTGTCCAAATTGTATAGTAAGTAAGTATATATTGTCAGCCTGCAATGAGTCTTGATGAGCGTCAACACAGACGCCAAAACGTTCAATTCAAAACATACCAAAAGTTATCTCGGGACACTTTACAGACAGAGTAGGTCTAGACCACACTCTATAATTAACAAAGACCCAACAATTCAACAATCCAAGAGAAAGTTTGCATAAAGTGGCGAGAGAAATTATTCTTTTTGCAGGCAGAAACCTCTGACAGAACCTACTATCTACCTATGAAAACATTACCAAAGTTTCTATCCTTGTTCACTTTACCTGAAAGCGTGGCGTGAGGGTGGCGTGAGCGTGGCGTTTCAGTTGCGTGTCAGCTGCATGGATTTTTCTATGTCTTTGCACACCAGAAACGTGGCTGATGCGGCGCTGCTGCTGCTGCTATCCTTGTCTGTACACATGTATGTTTCCCATAAACATAAGCATAAATATATACTGATCTGATTACAGCAAAGACAACGTCAGCAGTATCGATGGCAAAATAGGCGTCGGTTCTATTTCTAGGAACATGGTTTGTCATTACGTTGCTGTTGATGACGCCTGAGATGGCTAGGACACGTGTTGAGGATGGAGCAGGACCGCATCACAGAAGTCACCTTAAGATGGACACCACCACCTGGCAAAAGAAAGACCTGGGGATGCCCAAAACCACCTGGCGCAGAACTGTGACACAAGAGCTGGAACAGATGAACCTGTCACGGGGAGAGGCCCAACATGCTGTCAGGGACCTAATTCAAAGTCCTCCTGTTAAAATGAACAGAGTTGTACAGACCTTAGCGTTATTTTGCAGTTTAAAACCCTTTGACCTCTGCAAAAGAAATGGTCCGCCCAGCATTGGTATTTTTGCTCATTGTGATGTCACTTCCTGGAGTTCACATCCCTAAAAATCTGTACAATCAAAGCTAAAAGGATATGTTAGTTAATAAAACACGAGTATTGAAGCATTGAAATTGTGTCGTAAACACAAAAAATACAAATATCTGACTTGTTTTCATCAGATTTTACTAAATAAACACACAAAACATATTGATCCCAAAAGATTTCCAAAAGTTATTCATTAACTAAATATTTCTTAACACTCCAGAAGTGATTTGAACTCTGTAAATTTTTTGAGATATGCTCATTTTTATGAGCAGAGTGTGAAGACGTTTTAGCGTTCTGCACCAAGAAGAATTAACTCTACGGGTCCTGTCTTGCACCCGGTGCTGCGCAAAGCCCGACGCAAGTGTCTTTGCTAGTTAAAGACCGACCCAGTTGTCAGTTTCCCGTCCAGCGCCCACGTCGTTTAAATAGCAAATGCACCTGCGCCTATCTGGTCTTACAGGGAGGTGTGTTCAGGTGCATTCTGGGTGTGCTGGTCTTACAGGGAGGTGTGTTCAGGTGCATTCTGGGCGTGCTGGTCTTACAGGGAGGTGTGTTCAGGTGCATTCTGGAGTGTGGTCTTACAGGATTTCAGGTGATCTGGGTGTGCTGGTCTTACAGGAGGTGTGTTCAGATGCATTCTGGGCGTGCTGGTCTTACAGGGAGGTGTGTTCAGGTGCATTCTGGGAGTATTGCTATCTCGAGGCAGCGGAAGTGATCGCTCCATTGACCAACAAAAACCTGGTCTAAAGTCAATAACGCAGCATTTCATTGTTATTTTAACAGAGCATTAGTAAAATGCTCCTAGGCTCGTGCACAGCAGCACACTATGCTTGTTACACACACAGGGACGCACAGCAGCACACACACACACACACACAAACACACACGCAGAAGATTACAAATAAAAATATTACGGTGTAAATCCTCCATCATAACAGCAATGCTCTAAGGTCCAAACGCGCCTGGCTTTTAAAGGGAATGGGAGATGATCTCTGATTGGTTGATTGCATGTTACACCCAAAACACACCTCTGATTAATGAAGACACTAAGTACAACCCTTTAGAACCAGGCGCCCGGCGCACGGACACTTTTTACTAGCAAAAGTGGATTCGTACACGCCCTAAACACACCTGCACCAGGCGCCTCACACTGTGATTTTAGATTATTAAAATAGGGTGTGGGATTAATAAAGTCTGTCTTATCTTATCTTAGTTTAGATTGGTTCCCCACGAGAGCTCCGTTCTCTAAGGGTTATGTTCATTTCCTGGAAAAGTCTCCACTATGTAATCGCCATTTCCTGTTTCTGACACTTTGCCCTCCTCTTGATGCGTTTCCTTTCAGGTCACTGCTTCAAATCGTGACAATGGAGCCATGCTTTGTACTAATGGCAAATCATTTAGTTTTAATCTCAAGGACAAATGCACTTCATCATATTTCCACCTGACAGAGCTCTTAAATTGATTTTTGCTTTGCCTCTGACATTGACGTTATCAGCGTCTATTTAAAGTCCATTCAGCAGCGATGAACACAGGAGATGAAGGCGTCTGTAACATGGCAGAGCCATTCTTCTCCCACGCTCCCATTTAGATCCTCCAAATGAGAACTCTCTCGCAACAATAGGATCTATTCTTTATGACGGAGACAGAAAACTGATAGAATAATTAAATAACAGAGCCGAGGCTCTTTGACTGCATTGAACCGCGGCGCTATCTTTAGTCCTGAAGGCCTTGATTAAAAATAGAGAGGTGCCACTCAACGGTCACAATGAAAAGCACGGGACCCACCTCAAACACAATAGAAGTAGAAGAGAATAGAAAGGAGGGATAGAGAAAGAGAGAGCGGGTGGTGGGTGAATGGATGGAGGTGGATGCAGATTGATGAATTTGGTGCCATGAACTGTGCCATTCATTGTCTGAACTACAATGAAATGTGCCTCCGACACAAATGGAATCCATTTTCCAGCCCGACAATGATTGTCTCTCATTACTTTATTATTACGCTGATGCGTGTCTTATTTGTTTCACTATTCTGCCTCAGTGTGATTCGATTTCTCCTTTCGGACGGTCTGGCAACACGGACTCCTTCACGCTAAATGAATCCCACATTCTGAAGAGAGGCTAGAGTTAATTATTTTGTCCAACCCGTGCCGACCGGATAAACAAAATAATCAGTTCGCAGTCTGGGAGCAGAATTGAAAATTTCTAACAGGTGAGAGTGTTTTTGTTTTGTTCAGGCCTAATATTAAATATTAACCTGTCGGGACATGGCTTGTCATTACGTAGCTGTTTATCAGCGCACAGACGCCTGAGATGGCTAGGACACGTGTTGAGGATGGAGCAGGACCGCATCACAAAATTCGCCTTAAAGGTCCCATGGCATGAAAATTTCACTCTGTGAGTTTTTTAAATATTAATCTGCGTTCCCCCAGCCTGCTTATGGTCCCCCAGTGGCTAGAAATGGTGATAGGTGTAAACCGAGCCCTGGGTATCCTGCTCTGCCTTTGAGAAAATGAAAGCTCAGATGGGCCAATCAGGAATCTTCTCCTTATGAGGTCATAAGGAGCAAGGTTACCTCCCTTTTCTCTGCTTTGCCCGCCCAGAGAATTTGGCCCACCTATGAGAGAGAGACATCATGGCTTTCGTGGCCTTGACCAACTGCCACTTTGCTCGTTTGAAAGCCATGATGTCTCTCTCTCTCTCTCTTTAGGATTTTTGCCTTGTTTAACATGTCGGGAATCCCAAGGTTTCCTGTTTGAAACAGCCAAGATGAGGCGTCTTCTCACTGATGAAGTTAGTTTCACATTGGTTATTTCAGGGATATGCCCTATTCCTATTCATTATCAATACAAATACCTATCCAACCCAAAACTAACTTTACCCTGTTGGACTTTGGACTTAGCCTACATTTTATTTCAGTTTTTCAAAGAAAACTAAACATTTAAATGTGTTAATAAGCTAGAGAAAAGTAATTTTACTTGTTATTTTTTATTCAGATTTTAGATTAGGGGAAGTGATATAGCCTATATGGTCGGAACAATGGGATGTCGGAGCAGAGGGTTTATTTTTTCGAAACAAAGGGACGTCGGACTAATGGGCTGTAGGACCAAAGGGAATTTTTCGGGTTATTGAGAGGTCGGGAACAATGGAGCGTCGGAGAAATTATATGGCACCTTTGTTTTTGGTGTGATGAGCAGCAAAGAGTCTTTGGATCTGAGAGATCTTTACTGTTTAAAAAGTCATGTGTTTTTATGTTGAGTTTAGGGGAGACACACAAAAACACACGTTTTGGGCTATTTTGCTACTTTAGCCTCCTTTTAGTAGTTTAATAGTGGAAAGAAACACTTATTTTCTTACACTTTGTCTATTTGCGTCTGTAGAGTTCTCCTAAATTCACCAAAAGTTATTAGATAATGCCTCATTTTGCATATTTAAACATTAGAATTTCAGAAAACGTGTTATGCAGAAAATAATGGTCTGTAATGTCAGTATTAACTGGGGAAGTTTCATGCCGATATCTGTGTGTGACCAGTGAGAGCTGAACAGCAACATGTCGGGAGGCAGAAGACGGTTGCTGTGGTTCTCTGCAGTTTAATCTACCTTGAGCTCAGATATACCGGCCCTCAGATTGTTAAAGAAAGGGTGATTGTGGAGGTGTGTGGTTTCAGATACTGGCAAGACAATGGGCTCTTCTCATGTCTCCATTTTGTGCCTCCTCTCTCCTCCGCCCTCCTGCCTGTGACCCAGAAGTCGATATCAGCGCGCCATCTTGAAGGATGTCTCCGTTCCTAAAATGCATCTCGAGGAGGGAGGAGGCCTGCCCGAAAAGGAACTAGGAGTGAGGACGCAGAAGTATAAAAGAGGGGTGGCACACAGCTGGAATATACAAACCACGGCAGCTCTGCCACACGTTGTATATATAATAGACGTTGCTTTAAAATGATCGGCTCTGAAGCACTGATTTCTCATTTTGGTAAATGCCTGTTTCCTCCTGACTCCTCTCTCCTTGTGTCTCCTCCTCGTCTCCTCATATCTCAGGTGGGACTTAGACGCAAAATAAGGAGGCGAGAGAAGGAATCGGGGATGTACTAAACTAAGAAACGAGAAGAGAGCAATGTAATATGACAGACTTTTCACATGAACCAATTATACATAAAGGTTATCGTACAAATTGTTGTGCATCCGTTTTCGTACGATTTATACAAAGCCGTTCATGAGAATGGGTTTAATATGATCACTTTTTTTAATTAATTACTTGGCATTAGTCTTATTCTCACAAAATCCAATAATGTGGCACCTTCCCGCCGTGGTGTGGGTGTGTTTAATTGGGCTTTAGCACAAAAACAATCGGAAAATAACGTTTATTTGCTCGGATTCACTGCCTTTTTCTGCACTCCCTCTCTTCATTAACTTTTATTTATTCACCTATGTTCCTATGTGTTTGTGTCTAAGTGACTGATGAGAACAACAATCTGTGACATTGGTCCAGTATTAAAGGTGCCCTGCCATACAAAACTGTTTTTACTTGTATTTTTTGAAATCTGTATGGTCCATATGGGTTTGTGTTATGTGGTGAATGTGAAAATGAACTGCTACCTCCTCTGTCAGCTCTAGACACTGAACAGAAATAAGCAGAGAAATCAGACCAATCACAGAAGCTGGTCAGTCTGACATCATACTGCCTGAGCTCATTACTATTCATGAGCTCGCCCAGTTGGGCTGGGTAAAGGATGCTGACAGCCAGGCTCTCATTGGCTAGCTGTTAACCAATCAGATTCAAACAGCTTAGCTTGTTGAATATTAATGAGAACTGGCAGAAATCGAGCTGAGTCTTCCTGCAGGCTTTCTATAAAACGCTAGAATGGCTTGAAACAAGGTAACCAAGGCATTTTATCCACAAAAAATGTTACAGAGCCCATGGTAGAACTTCAGACATTACCACAAATTCATGAAATACATGTGGCAGGGCACCTTTAAGAGAGATCGCTGCAGTCAGCAGCGGAGAAAAAAGCTACAATGTAAGTTAATAGGACAACAGTCCAGCTTGTATTTACCTTCACAAAAGTGCTCGTTTTACCGCTAACAGACTCAGATTAATATTCTAAGTGTCTGACAACATTATGGAAAGGATCCCTACAGAGATAGACCTTAAAAAAAAATAGCGATCCAACATTACATGAGCGATTAATCCACATTAGGTGCTCTGATGAGTATTTGTGGCAGCAGGACAGTGTGTGTGTGTGTGTGTGTGATTGAGTCAGAATAAACTGCAGTGTGTAGCTCAATGATGTGGCGCTCTATGGCACAGAGGAGATGCATCAGGCTTTGATACACACAATACTTATGCTCTAATCTTTGTGTATTGATTCAAGCTGCCGGCGGAGACGTTTCTAGTCGCCTGTGTGGCGTTTGTGAAATGCAACACAGGCGAATAAAACAAACGGCGGGCCAACGCCACAACGGAAGGTGCTCACAGCCTGACAGAGCTATTACATCCTGGCGTCCTTCCTCAGATAACAGGATTGTCTGTGATTACAGGGTAGAAAAGATGTTGTAATCTAGCAGGCATGGCTCATATACAGGACAACAAGATAAGTCCTCCAATCCATTCAAGAGATGCCTTCTCTGCCTCGTCCACGGTTCAATTAATCACCGATCAGGACAAAATACCTAAAACAATGCATAAGAAATCATTTGGGTAACACTTTACTTGAAGGTATCGACATAATCATGACATGACACTGTCATAGCTATTACATGACACAGTCATGAACGTGTCGTAAATTATAAATTATATAAATATTATTATATGAATAAATTATGACTTCTGTCATTAAGTGTCATTCGGTTTTTGTCATGACAAGTTGACATTGTTTGGGTTGTCTTGATTATGACAACTTGACATTAATCAAAGTGACATTACAAGAAGTTGTCTCGGTCATGACAAGTTGACATTACATTAGTTTGGGATGTCTTTGTAATGACAACTTGACATTAACCAGGATGACATTACCAGAATATGTATTTGTCATGACAACTTGACATTACATTTCTTTGGAGTGTCTTTATTAAGACAACTTGACATTATGTCAAGTTGTCATGACAAAGACATCCTCTGGTAATGTCATCCTGGTTAATGTCAAGTTGTCGTAATCAAGACAACCCAAACAATGTCAACTTGTCATGACAAAAACCGAATGACACTTAATGACAGAAGTCATAAACATTAATGACTTGTTTATAATGTTAATGACACGTTCATGACAGTGTCACGTCATAGTTATGACAGTGTCATGTCACGATTATGTAGATACCTTCAAGTAAAGTGTTACCAAAATTTGTAACTTGCAAGTAAGACAGTCTGAGACTTTACTGAGTGTTTGCCTGGCTGCTAAGTAGTAAAAAGTGTTTCTATATGTCAAATATCGTCGCTGTTCGGCAAAAACCTTGTATGTCCAAAACTGTTGCTTTTCAGAAAATGAAAAAAGCCTAATTTGAAAACATTTTATTGAGGTAATTACCTCGGAGGAAGTCAGACAACATCGCTTGGTCACTGTTTAAATACCGTATTTGTAACAGCCACAGACAGACATAAAGGGTGTCCAACAGCATTGATTTATAAGGAAATTTAATTACTGTTATGGTATTAATCGTTTCTGCCCGTTAGCGAAGATATACTATGTTCCCACATTTCTAATAATTTTGTTTTCACTGAAAATTAGGCCCTATGTTCCCACAGCCCTATGTTCCCACATTTCTAAGATTTATTTTCCAAAATTAGGCCCACATTTCCTTTTTCATAAATTTGTATCAGATTTTACCCCCCCTAAAGCTAACCCTAGAAAATGCTGTGGGAGGATAGGGCTTAAATTGAAGGGAAATGTAGGAACACAAGACCTAATTTTGAAAATGTCCTATATGTGGGAACATAGGGCCTAATTTTCAGTGAAAACAAATCTTAGAAATGTGGGAACAAAGGGCTGATCTCATATCATTTATATTGGAAAATCATTTGTATCTTTAATGAAGACGAACAAAAACACAACAGTGGGAAAAAAACAACACTAGTCTGGGAGCTTGGTTGCTAATTGGTAAAAAAGTTTCTATATTTCAAATATACCGTTTATATTCACATATAATTAAATGTCATTATTCTAAAAGAACATGTCTTTACCTCCCTCTGTTTCCATGAAAAACTCAGCGGGTTAGGATTCACTGAATGACTCTCTTGCCTGCAGCTGAATAAACTGCGGACAGAACAGGAGAGTCAATTCTACAGCGATCAGCTTTGAACAGGGTCTTATAATATGTATTAATAAGTTTCAATTTTACGTCATCTTTTAATTGCCTTTGTAGTGTAGAACTCCTTTGTCCTCCCATGTGGTTTTCAGACTGCAGGAAATGTGTCACAGCCGGTTTGATCAGTTCCTACAAAAATGTCTAAAATAAATTAATTGTAGGTAATTTTTTTCTGCAGCTGCTGTGCCTTTTCTTCTTCTGTAATCACTGTTTGCCTAGTCTCGCATTGCCAGACCTTCCTCCACAGTGCTGCAGTGGAGGGTCTGGCTAGTCCGCACAGCATTCCGGAATGGGAGTTTGGTTTATTGGCATTTCTTAAAACCAATCACAATCGTCTTGGGCAGTGCTAAGCACACAATGAAAGAGGAAGGTGACAGACATTCGGTCGAAATGAAGGACATCCGGCAGATCTTCCGGCAGCAACAATCTCGGAAATAAAACGTCGTGGATACAGACTACTGTTTTCCTTACCCTAACCCTAAGTATAATTGTCAGCATTCCCACTTTCCCACCCAATTCAATGACCTGGAATATATATATATATATATTTTTTATTATTCAGTCATGATCAGGTTTCTAAATGAAGTGAACCCTGAGGGACCTCAAACTGTCCCACCGACCACCTAAAATATGTCCGAAACCAGCCTTGGATAGATGGGAGCGTGCCCTATGTTCCCACATTTCTAAGATTTGTTTCAAAATTAGTCCCTATTTTCCCACATTTCCTTTTTCATAAATTTGTATCAGATTTTATCCCCCTAACCCTAACCCTAACCCTAAAAAATTGTGTGGGAGGATAGGCCTTAAATTGAAGGGAAATGTAGGAACACAAATCTAATTTTGAAAATGTCCTAGAAATGTGGCCTAATTTTAAGAAAAATCTTAGAAATATGGGAACATAGGGCTGTGGGAACATAGATAGATAGATAGATAGATAGATAGATAGATAGATAGATAGATAGATAGATAGATAGATAGATAGATAGATAGGAATCTATTCAAACCTTCTATTGAAGTGTTGCAACTGCTGCAAAACTTGCATCACTGACAGAATGAATAGTTTTGATGTGAAATATTCACAGGCAGAGTCCAACATTAGCACCATCCACCAGCCAAATGCTGGAAAATGTAAAATATGCAAGTGGCTTCACCCACCAACCCCCAAAAAAACAATGGTAATCTATTGAGGGCCTGGTAAAATTTGGACATTCACTAGTGTTAGGTTGTAAAAAGTTAAACCATTGGTGATGTCTGATAAAAATGTACTTTTAGTTGAATGAACACTGTAGCTGGAGGAAGCACTGAATCAAGCGATTGCATCACACCACACCTAATCAGCATTGGTCTGGCTCACACCTACTCAAGTTTCTAAAGAATTAATTAGGTCATGGCTGTTATTTAGCATGAATGTAAAAGCTCTAGAAGACTTATTGTTTAAACAACTTTGAGAGCCATCCCCTGTTGAGCCAGACTTTATTAGAACAAAGGAAATGCAAACTCTGTAAACTTGAATACAATCGGCACTACCATGATAAACGACCTTTGTCTGTGACCTGTAGTAAACTTGAAATTCAATTCCTTAACCTGAGAGAGAGGAATATAATTTGGATCCTGAGAAAGATTCGGGGCTTCAATCTCTGACCCTGCAAGGGGAAGCATTTTGAAGACCGCTGTTTACAGTGTATTGTTTTGTCATGTCTCAGGACTGATTGATGTAATTCCTGAAGAGGAGGCATGTCAACTCAGTCTGCTGTCAGCTGCAGTGTATCATTTGTTTTTGTCATGTCGTTTACATTGTGTTGTTTTATTAAACCTTTTGCTTAACTTTCAATTCGACCCCAGCCTCTCCTTCCTCCTCAGAAATCAAACGATCACGTCTTTTAGAGTTCTTAACACTAGCCATTTGGATGGTGGACAAAAAAGTGAATTTTGGACCCTGCACGCAGGCGATTATTTTCACGTTGTTGAATGTCAAGTGTGTACAGACTGAAACACAGGACAGGTAGATGATAAACCCTTTCAATTCAGAATTTTCAAGTGCCACATAGGACAAACTCTACAGTTTCTACCTCTCTAAAAAAAGGACTGACTGGTGTATAATGAGCATTACAGCCTCATATGGCTGCTAACATGGCTGTAGACATTAAGCCATGATAATTGCTTTTCTGAATTTAGATTAAGCAAACAGTCACCCCTCATGACCACACAATTAAATAGCTGCTGAAAGTAATCCCCCCCCAACTACCATCCATTGGTGACGCTTGTTTTTCTGTCCTCTGCTGATTCCAATGACAATACTCTCGCTCTGCTAGACCTTCCTCCACAGTGCGGTGGAGGAAGGTCTGGCTAGTCCACACAGCATTCCTGGATGGGAGAAAAACATGCTCTGGTTTATTGGCATTTCTTTAAACCAATCACAATCGTCTTGGGTGGCGCTAAGCACTAGACGGAGCCACATTGCCTCTCCAAAATAGTCTCAGGGAGGAACTTGTTTTGGTGGAACGTGCGTACGTTCAAAAGTTTTTTTTAGTCGTGCAACAGAAAACTCAGATTGGACAGATAGTCTAGCTAGCTGTCTGGATTTAACCTGCAGAGATCTGAGGAGCAGTTAACCATAGTCCTCACAAATCCACCGGATTGATTGACCGTTCAGAAAGCCAACACAAAGAAAGAGGCTGGGAACGGCCGAAGGGAGGGATATCTGGACATCCGATGGAATTGCTGGCGACAACGGAGCAATCACGGAAGTGGAACATCGTGGACATGCAACCCAGTCTCATGGCAGTTCGTGAAATGGTCACGCCATTTAATCTATTGATTCGTGTTCACAGGGACGTTTTTCTCGTTTTTTTTCGAGGTGGCCAGCACGAAAATGTAAAGTAATGTATTTAAATGGGAAGCATATGTTGTGGTCACAGCACGACTACGGTAGCGAGTAGTATGAAATGCCGAAAATCCGCTTAAGGAGGTTGGTTCGGGGGGTGGATGGGTCAAACAATTCAGGACTTTCACCCCGGAGGCCGTGTGTGGCGTTTTGTTTCCCCGTTAACAGTCCCGTTATTGTTGCGCGTTACCTGCGGCCCTCTCCCAGCATGTGAGGATGTGCATGAGAAAAACTAAATCCCCATGTTCCTTTATGGGCTCCGTAGACATCATTTCATCATTTGTTAGCTTTGCTTTTATCTGCCCATGTTGTTTGTGTCAGGTCAATAGGAATAGCACACATGTATGTCAATACATAGCATTCACCTCTGCAGCAAAAATGATTAGCTTCTGTTGTTGTTGTTGCTGTTGGATGTACGGGACTATCTCTGTCATATCTTTCTCTCACAAACAGAGAGAGAGAGAATAGAGGAAGAAGAGAGAAGGTGGAGGGGAGAGAGAGAGAAAGAGAGATACGAGACCACCCCGGGGGAAATCGCCTAACATCGGCTGCGCTGACAACACGCTGCTGCCGAGATTAACTCTGTGAAACGCCGCGGAAAACATCCCTCCCCTGCACCTCTCCGCAGGCCATTAATCTGAGATGACACGCAGAAGACGGAGAGGCGGAGGGTGTGGTGACGGCTGTGGCTGGATAAGAAAGAGGCGATGACATTCATTTCCTGAGATATTGGCACTATCATCGCCTCGCTCCTTGTCATGTTTGCTCAGTGCGTTCAGTATATGAATAGGCAATGAAGAGAGTTCCAGTCCTTGTATAGGCTGTCATGGAAAGTGATGCCGGAGGTAAACAGGAAGTTGTATTGATGCTTCAGAAGTAAGTGGGTGGTGTAGCTGCAGCGGAACTGCCGCAGACTTGTGTAGTCCCGAGGCCAAAAACACTCTCCATCTGATCTCGTTGTGAACACGAAGAGAACTGGACCGCAAAGATAGTTTGTATGTGGAAGCAGAAGAGAGGAGAGACTTTAAGCTGTACTCAACAGTAATGTGATGATTCTCAATGTTACTGTTCACCGTTATGATTGCATTGCTTTAGTGAAATTGTAAATGGACTTCATTTATTAAGCACCTTTATACCTTATCGGAAAAATTGCTTTAAGGGCCACCCACATCGAGAACGATAACTATAAATATATAGTTTTAAAAATCTTTCTAATTCCAGCGGGTGGTGGAGTCCACACCACAGCTGTAACGGCAGTGGCGAACGATATCATTGGGATCACTTTCAGAACGATTTGATGAACGATCAAAACACCCGACAGTTTTGTGGGTAAAACAATCAATTCTCGCCTCGCCCAATGGACACCATGTCGAGCATTAATCCTTACAAATGCCAACTGCCAAAGTGGCTAGTAAAAGTGGGTAGCGGTGCTTATGTCAAGCCCTGAATATGACCCACAGGAGCGCTTTTTATAAATTAGCACCCCTAGCGGTGGCAGAAATACGACCTTATATCTAAATCAGAGAATGTCCGGTTTTGAACGTAAAGGTCACAATCTTAAATACTTCGTTAACCTTGTGAAATGGTCGTGGTCGGGTTAGCTCACTTGGTAGAGCAGGCGCACATATATAGAGGTTTACTCCTTGGCGCAGCGACCGTGGGTTGGACTCTGACCTGCGGCCCTTTGCTGCATGTCATCCCCCCCCTCTCTCTCCCCTTTCTCGTCTTCATCTGTCCGGTCGAATTCAAGGCTTAAAATGCCCCAAAAAATTCTTGTGAAACGGTTTCAGTTTAGGCACCAAAGCTACTTAGTTAAGTTTAGAAAAAGATCATGGTTTGGGTTAAATGTTAATTTACTTCCAGTTTCGCACATGACGCTTGGTTAAGTTAAAAAAAAACATGAAGACCGGTCTCCTGGGTGAAAGTCCGGTGTTTATTTGACCCATCCACCCCCTCAACCTGCCGCCTTACCAGGACATTTGGCGCTCTTATACTTCTTCACCTTACTTTCTGCTTTGCTCCCGTCATAATCACTATGGCCACTAGAAGTTGCCTCCACTAGAAACTTAAATATAGGTCGTAATTGCTGCTTGAATAGTCTATATCCACAACGTTCCACTTCCGGGATTGCCCCGTTGCCATCCGAAATTCCACCAAAACAAGTTCCTTCCTGGGACTATTTAGCAGAGGCACCGTGGCTCCGTCCGGAGCTTAGCACCACCCAAGACTATTGTGATTGGTTTAAAGAAATGCCAATAAACCAGAGCACGTTTTTCTCCCATCCAGGAATGCTGTGTGGACCAGCCAGACCCTCCTCCGCAGCGCTGTGGAGGAGGGTCTGGCAGAGCGAGACTACTGCTTGAACAAACAACCTCTGGGAGAGTTTTTTTTTAGGGGTAGGACAGTCTCGAAAAGTTTTGGTCTCAACTCTGTGTGAGCCAGATGTGTTATTGATGTGTTGGGGGGTGGGTCCCCGCTGCTCACTAAGCTCATCTGAAGCGCCTCTGGCCGGAAGGCGCTCTGCTGCTCAATTAGTCTAATGAGCCGACTCAGCGTGATGTCACAACACAGAGCTGCCGGCCGCCACTCAGACCGCAGGGCGGGGACAGTCCAGCCGCCACTTCGCCGCATTGTGTCAAAATCATTCGGCGTTTAACGAGAACATCTGAAGCTTTAGTTATCCAAATGATCCCCTGGACCTGCGCTCATCTCTTGATCTTCTGCAGAACAGCCCCGTCCTGGTTTCTGCAGAAAAAGAACCAATTTAACTATCGCATCGTGCGTTGGGTGTATTAAAAGAAAGCCATTGTCTGTGATTTATTCATCTGCTGTCCTTGCTCCTGCTGAAGGCCCTTCTTCTTTGTCTCGCCTCAAATAAGCAGCGGTCATGAATTTAAATGAGTTAATCAATTTCAAACACCACAGTTTTGTGTGCCGGACAGCTCCCACACTGTTGGCCTGGAAACAACGAGTCCAGATTAGACTTAGAGAGCATGCTGACAGCCGTGCAGCGCTCTGTCACTGTCCAGTTATACGGAGACGCTTCAAACCGCCTCTGGACACAGTTGTGTTCAAGGGCTCTTTTTTTTCAGAGTTACACTACTGGGAGCAAACACACATAAAGTACAAACCATTTGATCATATTCTACAGTATAGTTGTACTTATTGAAAAAAAAAAAAAAGACAGCAATTACATTAGTTCTCGTTTCAGTCACAACCGCGGCAAGCTTCCTCGCCTGTCACATTTTCCAGCCCGGTCTCACGGCAGTTCGTGAAATGGTCACGTTATTTTTAATTTGTTGATTCGTGTTCACAGGGACTTTTTTGTCGTGGTGGCCAGCACGAAAATGTAAACTAATGTATTTCAATGGGAAGTATATGTCGTGACGTCCCGTTATTGTCGCGCGTTCCCTGCGGCCGTTTGCTTTCCCTGTTAATCTCCGTGTAGATCATTTCGTGCTGGCCACCACAAAAATAAAATGAGAAAAACGTCCCCTTGAACACAAATCAATAGATCAGCAAAAAACACAGTTTTATAAAAAAAAAAACAGAAACTGGATAGGAGTGGGGAGGCGGATGCCGAGGGTAGGAGTGAGGACTTTCTGGGACTGGAGGTAGGATGGTGAGGGAGATAATGGGAGGTAGGACGGTGAAGGAGCTGGGGAAGCGAGGGGAAACCGGGGCCAGGGGAGCCGAGGAGGAGGCACTGGAGTCCAGGGAGTCAAGGGAGGAATGTCTAGACGCAGGAGCAGAGGCAGGGTGGAGCAGGGAGCCGTGAGGAGGGGACCGAATGGTGAATCCCTTACGAAACCAAAATATATTGCAGTACATTGGAAAATATCATGTGATATATTGGGCAATATATTCCCATATATGTGATTTAATATTTATATTTTCCACTATATTGCCATATATGCATAATACCATATATGTTTATATATTGATAGCCTACATATAAAAAAATATATTGCAATCAAGACCAAAAAGGGCACTATATTTTTACATGTAATAGTTTGTCTTTATATTAGGGCGGTCAAAATAACGCGTTCATTTTGATCAATTAATTAAAAAAGAAAGAAAGAAAATAACGCAGATTAATCCACTCCATATTGAACTTTGACCCAGAGCCATTCTAGCCACCATTTGACTGTAAAATGAAGGAGGGAGATGAGAATGTGCTGCCTGTATCATTAATTGGAACATTTTGTCACGGTTTCGGTGTTTTGCTTTGTATTTCTGTTCCCTGTTATGTGTAATCCTGTTTTTGTATTAGGTTCTGTTTCCCTATTTGCAAAACCGATTTTACCTTGTCATAGTTGAATAATGACAGTTTAGTGGGTAACTAGGACATACATAGAACCTCTAAATCCCATTGACACCTCTTTCCTCAGGAAATCTCACAATTTGAAACTCTGCCTCTGAAAATGGGCAAATCTCAACAAGCCCCATAGTTGACGTCAACTCGGCAGCTCCTCCTCATTTGGCTCTAGTCTCTCTTTGTCACGCCCCAACATTTACATAGGCTACACAACTGATCTGAGATCAGTTAGTCTTCTGAATCTAGGTCAGGCAGAACTCAGAAATTGTATACATTGTTCATCTGCTATTTTACCATTCAATTCACTTCTGAGACTTTTTTATGCGAGAAATCAACTATGTAGAGGTCAAATATGGGCCGTTTTATGAAAATTGATGTCTAATTGCAAATTTTGTCCAACTGTGTGTCGGAGTTCAGCGGCCGGTGCTGCCTGTGTTGCTGCCTCGCCGCCTGGCCTGCCTTCCTTCACAGACCCCGGCCTGCTGTGAGCCCGATTGAGCTCCGTCGTGGCTAGCAGCCCACGGCACTCCATACCCGCGCAAAGTCACCGTTTTGTGGGTTAATGGACTACCAAACGCCGCTGCCTGGACAGAGCTCCAGAGCCTGCAGCTCCCCTCTTCCTGCTAGCTACATGGCCGGTGTGCGTGAGTGAGAGCGTGGTCAGCGAGCTTGTTATGCCAGCAATCTCTTACCACAGGTTCCAGTTAATCTTATAATGTGTGTAATTATAATGTGTTGAGTTATTTAAACAAACGATCGGTCGACAACACCTCTTGTCCACAAGTCTCATTGATAGATGGATGGAGCTCTATCAATGAGAGCTAGCTAGCCTCCTCCTCCTCCTCTAAAATTCACAAAAATGTATAAAATTGAAATCGGACACCGTTGTTAGCTTTATAAGACCTTGGGCTAGAGGTTATATAAGTGGTGGGACAAAATCCAAACTGTAAAATTACGCCGAAAATTAAGCTAACTAGCCGCAATCTGTACACATAGGATTGAAGGGACAGTTGCAGCTAACGAAACCCCTAGTGTTCACAAAAAAAATCATTCAATTGAAATCTGACACCACTGTTAGACACTGGGGTAGATGTTATATAAGTGGCGTGATGAAATTCAAACTGTAAATATACTATAGTTATGCTGAAAGTGTAGCTAGCTAGCCGCGATATTTTCCCATTGTATTGAATGGAACACATAGCTAGCTAGCTGCTCCTCCTAACAAGAACCCTCACGTTCATAAAAATGCCTTAAATTCAAAGCTTAGCTTTTGTTAGCTTTGTAAGACCTTGGAGTAGCTGTGATATAAGCATTGTGACGAAATTCGAACTGTAATTAAAGCTGCGAGCAGCGATGGACGGGCCCTCGCGCCTCTGCGCGCGTCAGGGTTACCAGCGGACGCCGCTCCTTGCGACCGTGCATTTGGGCGGCACTCAGACGCCGCAAATCGTCACCAATGAAAAGGGAACTCCCCGCTGAGTTCACTGATACCTCACACAAGACTCTACGTCATACAGTTTATTAGCTGTGAAGGGGGCGTGGCCAAAATATAGGGGGCGGGCCAAACCTTTACCAATAAAAATGTAAGTCTCTGCTGAGTTCATTGATACCTCACATAAGACTCTACCATAAACAGGTCACCATTTATAAAAAAGGGTGTGGCTAAGCACAAAGGGGCGGGCCAAACAATCACCAATGAAGAAGGAAGTCTCTGCTTAGTTCAATGATACCTCACACAAGGGTCTACATGAAACGGGTCATTAGTTATAAAAGGGGGCGTGGCTAAAGCTTAGGGGGCGGGTCAAACCATCACCAATGAAAAATGAAGTCTCTTGATACCTCACACAAGGGTATACCTTAAAGATGAACTGAACTGAAATAATCAGCATTGATAATGTGTTGGTTATGACAAATAAAAAAGAATTACACAAAATATTTTAATAAAAAAAAAAATCAATATAGCTTTTTTTAAGTAACACAAAAATTGCGTTTGTTAGTATTAGAACGCTGACAATTTCGATGACGTCACTGGCATGGTAGGACCTGGGAAGGTATATAGGCTACAGTGCAGGATATTAAATACACATGAAAATGAGTAATTTTAATGGCATGGGTTACACATTTGAGCCTGTGAGGGACAGGCCTGCAGTGTCTGACTACCACCACATGGAGGATGATCAGTTTCAGGCTCCACTTGCAGTACAGGATAGTGTGGGGGGAAGTGACTGGTGTGTGTGTGGGCGCTGCCCGGCGCTGCCGGAGCATGGACACTGCAACTGAATCCATCTGTGATTGGACGAATTCATCCAATGGGATCGCTTGTTAAGTTACCTGCACGCAAAATGTTAAAACCAAAATAAATAAAGTTTGAAAAAAGAAAAAAAAGTTCACTGCCCGCAGGAGAGTCACCCCAGGTTGACCATAGATGCACGGAGGATTCACGAGTTTTGCCATTTACTTTAGGCTAGTGTAGAGTTGGCAGATTTTTTCCTTGTGGTCGTTAATGGATATGGCACAAATGGATACTGCACAGATACCTCTTACTATGGAACTAGGATACTCCACAGATACCTCTTACTATGGAAGTAGGATACTGCACAGATACCTCTTACTGTGGAAGTAGGATACTCCACAGATACCTCTTACTATGGAAGTAGGATACTCCACAGATACCTCTTACTATGGAACTAGGATACTCCACTCCACAGATACCTCTTACTATGGAAGTAGGATACTCCACAGATACCTCTTACTATGGAAGTAGGATACTGCACAGATACCTCTTACTATGGAAGTAGCAGCTTTTTCTGTGAGTTGAACTCCCTCTGCATCAACGATGTGCCCTGAGGCGGTGAACATCAGCTAGCATCAGGGTGAGTAGAAAGGGACATTGGAGTGACCCTGTTATATCAGAAGTACAGCTCTGTAAATAGTCTGTTGCTAAAAAATGCTTGCTAAAGACTTGAAATCCAGGGGCTGTCGTTGGGCTAGCCAGTTTTAAGGCAGCTAGCCATGAGTTGAGGACTGGTTTCCTTGTCAAAGGTAGCCTGTGGAAATGTATCCTAACGCCAGCTGCCTTAAACCTATACAAGGTCCTGTTGGTTGCCGTTTCCTCAGCCATGTCCGTTAGCAATTTTAATCATTGTACCAACGAGAAGAAATAAAATACATCTGTTATATCACCTTTACTCAAATTCCAGTTCAGTTCATCTTTAAACGGTTGAAATGTTATGAAAGGGGGCGTGGCTTAAGCATAGGGGGCAGTTCAAACCATCACCAATTAAGAATTAACTCTTTGCTGAGTTCATTGACACCTTACACAAGACTCTACCTTAAACGGTTCAAATGGTATGAAAGGGGGCGTGGCCTGAGTAAGTGGGCGTGGTTAAAGTATAGGGGGCGGCTCAGTGTCACATGTTGACCGCACATTATAAGTTTCATGTGTAAAAGTCAATTTTGGCCTGTAGGTTGTCCTCAGGCCTGGACCCTTGTCAATCGTGAGAAATTTTGGGCAGATACGACAACTTACACTCAAGTTACAACAACTTCTTTGTTCATTGCTGAACACTCAAAATGGCCGCCACGCCACGCCCACACCGTCTGACGAAAAGTTTTTCTTTTAATAACTTTTCATCTTTAACTTCTTAAGATGGGAGGAGTTTGTTAAAGTACGACATGTGGAAATGGCCAAAATTGCACTAATTTCGAACTTTGAAATCAAAATGGCAGACTTCCTGTTGGGTTTAGGGTAAGGCTGTAATGAAGTTTTTTTTGTACATCTTGACATGGTACATATTTCTACCACGTTTTGTGAGTCTACGATAAACGCACTGCAGGGGCTCAATTTCTTTAACTTTGTAAGGGGGCGCTAGCGAGCCATTTTTGTGCGCCTATTCCCGAAACCCTTAAAATACGTAAATCTTCACCAGACTTGATGCGATTGCCAATTTTGGTGAGTTTTTGAATATGTTAAGCCCCTCAAAAAGCCAATTCATTTGCAGAAAATAATAATAATTCCTTCAGTTTCAATAGGGCCTTCACCGCTGTCGGCGCTCGGGCCCTAAATATATTCTAGTTATGCCGGCAGCCGGCCGCGGAGCCCCGTAGTGCAGTATCCACAAAGGGTGACTTTGCCCTGGGTATGGAGCCCAGCAGGCTGCCGCTTTCTCGTCAGACTGTGTGGAGCTCCTAAAGTCCGACACGGCTTACCAAATTTGCAATTAGCCGTCAATTTTCGTAAAATGGCCCATATTTGAGCTTTATATTCAATCAGGAGAGACTTCGTTTGCAGATATGCAAAAATATTTATTGTACAACTGTATGATATTGAATGTACAAAGTCTTTTGGAGATTGGACTCCACGATGGAGTCCAGACACTGGTGGCGGCGGTGAAGAGACCAGAGACTGGACCGAAGAGGCAACGGAGCGGTCAGCCGGGAGAAACACAACTACCGGAGGCGGCAGGGGAGGAGGAGGGACGAGCGCTTTGCCTGAAACGACAGCTGACAGCACAAGGAGAGAACAGATTTAAAGCAGAGTTGTAAGGCTGTGATTGGCCCTTGAATCTCGTGGTCGAGTCTGATTGGTTTAACTGACACGTCACTTCTTGAACAGCTGATTTGATTTAAGAATGGAGTAGTGACTGGGGTAATGACGTCTTCCTGAAAGAATTTGCGCTGAGCTTCATTAGTTGATAAATATTGCTTTTGGCATAGCTATCCGCATCTTGGATTCCTGGGAGCAAGAGGATGCCCTGAGGGTCACTGTGGACGGAGGCAGTGGTTGAACTTCGGCTATTCTGGAGATTACAGCTGCTGGGCCCAGGCGATCCGGCGCGCTGTGGCCTCGACCCAGGCACTGCATGTTCGCTGGATGTATAGGCCTACTTTGTAGAGAGAGTAGGTGCCAGGGAGACTGCAGCCAGTGGAAGCCCAGGCTCACACTCGGACCCAGTCGAAGAAGGGGCGGGAGAGACCCGGAGATCCCTGGAGGCGGCAGCAGGCGGAGGCGACCGCCGGGATCGCTTGTTTCTTGGGGTGCTGGACCCGGACGGCAGCGACGAGGGCGATCCAGGCCGCGAGGGGCTAGAGAAGTGACGGGAGGAGCGTTTCCTCGATTTCCTGGACATCGTTGGATATATAATTCTGGAGTCAGGTGTCGTGATGATTTCCCGGCTAGATTCAGGGTTGGCAAGAGGAGCAAATCGATTCTCTAGTCGCAGAGCCCCATCCTCCTTCCCCAAGGGATCAAAGAGGGGAAGAGAAAGTTTTTTTCCCCTTACCTGCCCTCTCGATGTGAGAAGCCATGGGGTGGTGTACTGGACTGTCTCGCCAACAGTTGAATGAGAGATCCCTGCGGGCTTCAACATGGAGAGTAGGAAATTAAGTTTTTCTTAACGACATAGACTGAACTAGAAACATGATACTGTGATTAGCGATAATTGAGTTCATTGATACCAGCCTTAGCCTATGACAGCAATGTCAACAGTGTTAGCTCTAAGGTAATTTTATGTTGACCTATTCCATATAGGTCAGGTTTGTTTTGTTTTGCAGAGAAGTATTACCATATGTATTAAAATGCAGTCATACAAAATAAGAAAATACAAGTGTGTCAGCCATCCATTTAATTAAACCTGCTAAAAATAAAAGAGGATGTGAATTAAACCATGGATACAATTGAAGTCAAGATAGTAAGTGGGATGTGTAAACTCCAAAAATATATGCCTCTCTCACACTATCCACCAGTGTCATACCAGCCTTAGCCTATGACAGCAATGTCAACAGTGTTAGCTCTAAGGTCATTTTATGTTGACGTATTCCATATACGTCAGGTTTTTTTTATTTATTTTTTTTAAGGAGAGTAAGAGTTGAGGGATCGTGGTCTGGTGGAGTCTAGACCGGTGGTGGAAATCCTCAGAGACCTTGGAGAAACTTTTCCAGACTGGATGGCGAGCCAAGCCCCACTTGATAAAGAGCCCGGTTGTAGCCAGGAGGTTGCAACCTAGAGACTTTCAGCCGGAGAACCTTGATATATTACCCCCTTGGCCCAAGGGATCAAGTAGAACTTTGTGCACACTTTCCTTGGAGGACAACAATTACCCTGCACGTGATCCACTATCGATGACTTGTGAACATTATTATCAAACTGAACATTTATTATTTTGATACTTTGTAATTTTCTACTTTTGTACATGGGATCCCACTTTTCCACTTCACTACAGTTGTGTTACATAAAATTGTTACTGTATTGATGCTATTTACCTTGTTGCACATTCA
This sequence comes from Perca fluviatilis, assembly GCF_010015445.1. Taxonomy (NCBI): domain Eukaryota; kingdom Metazoa; phylum Chordata; class Actinopteri; order Perciformes; family Percidae; genus Perca; species Perca fluviatilis. Next base: position 44,243,346 of record NC_053114.1, on the reverse strand, counting down.
ATATATGCAGTCAAACTTTCTCCAGTGCCTTGTGTTGTTCTTCCACTGTGGTAATTCAATCTTTTGGCTTCAGCGAGCAAACCTATACTCTTCTCACCTGGCCCAATTCCAAACATCTAGATACCTCGAATATTTATTACTATCAGGCAAATTTGGTGGTTATTCATATATAAGTGGCCCGCCATTGAGTAGCTGGTTACATATACATAAAGCAATAAAGGATGTTTTTAACACACATATACCATTTGATTTCAAAATCCTGTCACCCCCAGAACTGGGTGCTATTGATAAATATTTAATGGGTGCTCTACTGGCAGCAGGAAAAAAGGCCCTAACTAAAAGATGGATGTTGCAGAGTGGACCTACACTTAATAATTGGATAGATGTGACAATAGACATATATATATATATATATATATATATATATATATATATATATATATATATATATATATACACCGTAAACAGGCCTTCATATGTAGCGGGAAAAACACCCAATCTGGCAACACCAGACACCAGTGTCTCACCGCCCCATGGGTCATCCAATCAGAAAGCAGCGTGGAGGCTTCGTATGATCATTTAAACCAGTTTTATGACGAGGTGAGGATGGAAACATCTGACATTTCTGGGCAAACTTTGCCCGCCGGCTTTCAAAAAAAAAATCAGCACTTCAGTCACATCCACAGCAAACCTGAAACGGCACGCTGAACTGAAGCACCCGGCTAGCCTTTCAATTCTGAAAAATAATAGCTTGCAGCAACATATGGAAAAAAAGTACTATGAACTAGTTCATTTTTGGAACTTAGTTCAAAATGTTGAAGTATGAACTAGAAAGGGAACTTTCCCAACACTATATATATATATTAGCATTTTAGGCCTTTATTGACAGGTGACGACATGAAAGGGGAGACAGAAGGGGAATGACATGCAGCCGAGGGCCACAGAGTCGAACCTGGGTCCGCTACGTTGAGGACTAAACCTCTATATATGTGCGCCCCCTCTACCAACTGAGCTATCTGGGCACCGCAATAAGTACAACTATACTGTAGTCAGATAGAGAGAAAACAGTCCAGGTATATGTTTTGGCGGGCAACAATAGGTGGCAGTAACTCTCCACCCGGATGTTGAAAGGACTGAGTTAAGTTTGGGAAAGATTGTTGGACATTTGGTTAAATATTGAAAAGGTTTTGAGTCAGTGTTGACTTATTCTGTATATTATATATATATTTAACCCCGGCTGCCATCTTTCTCTAATCTTAAGTGCTTTGACGTGTCCAAATATAAAAGTGTTCATTATGCTTTAGTTGCTACATGCGAGTGTAAAAACAAATTAAGTAGTCAGTGAACAATGTGCAGCTTTGCAGATAGGTTAATTAACCACATCTTATTGTGGTGAAATTAATTTAGGCGCCATTATGTTTCTCTCCAAACCTATTTGCTGTTGCAAATTAGTATTATGCAAATGTCATTTGTTGTACACAAGGGTTGTGGCTGGGCACAAAAACTGCTGTAAATAAAAAAAAATTTGATTGGCTGAATGTAAAGAAGTACAGACAAACATAGACATTCTGACATGTATATTTACAGGCTGAGAAACTTTTTTGAGTACTGAGAAGAGAAGACGTAGAGGAGACTTTTTCCCAAAAATTACGACTCATATTTAGGTTTCTAGTGGCGGCGCCCTCTAGTGGCCGTAGTAGTTCTGACGGGAGCAAAGCAGGAAGTAAGGTGAGGGGGTATGAGAGCGCCAAATGTCCTGGAAAGGAGGCAGGTTGTCAATGTGAGTCGAGTGCAGATGGGAGTCGCGCATGCTCAGATTTAAACGGTTTACGGCATAACGTGTCTTACTGAAATTTGTGAAATCCGTAAAATAATAAACGTTTCTCATTACAAACAATAACAGAAGATGGAAATAATTTCAAAAAACGTTGTAGCTATATCTATGCTTGTTTGATTGCTAACGTTAGCTCAAAACACCATTCAGGTGACAGCCTTTGTTGTGTTTACCAGTTTTGATGAGTGTCACTACCCGATGTGAGTCGAGTGCAGATGTGAGTCGCGCATGCGTCACTTTGCGACAAGTAGCCTACAAGATGCTAACGAGAGACTTCTGTAATGTCAATACAATTAAAAATGGACCTACATAACGGAGTTGGTTCACTGCTGGCTACAAGTTAGCCATCAAACACAACAAAGGCTGTCACTTGAATGGTGTTTTGAGCTATCGTTAGCAATCAAATAATCATAGATAGCTACAACGTTTTTGAAATGACTGCTAGCTACAAGTTAGCAATCAAACAACAAAGGTCAAGGTCAAGGAGTCTTTATTATCCCCGAGGGGCAATTCGTTTTGCAGCAAATAAAGTGCAACATAAACAACACATAAGCCATACAGACAACAGACACTATTGACGGAGGACACAAGTAAATACATACTACACAGAAGTCCACATCTCACATTGAATTATTAACAAAACCTATAGCAGCAGGAACAAAAGAGTTTTTGTGTCTGTTTGTCCTGCATTTAGGCAGACAGAATCTGCGGCCAGACGGCGACAACATGAAGTAGCTGTTCAGGGGGGGGGGGCTTATATCAGCCAGGACTGACTGGGCCTTCTTCAGGGTCCTCGTCTCATATAGAGATTTTAAGTCAGAGAGTTCTGGGAAATTTTTCCACACACTTTAGTAATGTATTGCAGCCTGTTTTTGTTTTTAAGAGTGAGGGACCCCAAACCAGCTCCCAAAGGCAAAATAAAGAATAGGTTCAATAAAACAGCAATAAAACATCCTCATAAAAGTCTTATCAACATTAAAATTGCGAAGTTTACGATAAAAAAACATACGCTGGTGTGCTTTTTTAAAGACGGCGTCAACCTGAGGCTCGAAGGTGAGTTTGTCATCTACTATAATACCGAGGTATTTGTATTGCTTCACTACTTCGATAGCTTGATCATTAATAAGGGTCGGAGCGAGGGTGGGGGTATTCTTCCTAAAGTCGATCAGCATTTCTTTAGTTTTTGCCGCGTTGATGTTCATAAAAGACGACTTGCACCACGCTGTAAAATTATTTAAAGTAGCGCCATACTCGGGGTCGTTGTGAGTCAGCAGTGACCCTATTACCGAGTCGTCAGCAAACTTAATGATGTGACGCCTGGTGTGCTGGCTTTGGCATGCATGTGTATATAAAATAAATAAGATCGCGGAGAGGACGCAGCCCTGGGGGGAACCAGTGGAAGAAAAGAGAACATCGGATAAGATGCTATTCACTCTCACGCGTTGAGACCTGTCAGTTAAAAAGTCCATCAGCCAACAAATAAGACTGATCAATATTAAAAGTATTCTTTAAGATCCCTGCCAAAATATGTGGTTGAATGCAATTAAAGGTTGAAGAAAAATCAATAAAAACAAAGGCTGTCACTTGAATGGTGTTTTGAGCTAACGTTAGCAATCAAACAAGCATAGATAGCTACAACGTTTTTTGAAATGATTTCCATCTTCTGTTATTGTATGTGAAGAGACAAGTTTATTATTTTATGGATTTCACAAATTTCAGTAAGACACGTTATGCCGTAAACCGTTTAAATCTGAGCATGCGCGACTCACATCGGGTAGTGACAGGGTCACACAAACACAGGGCTTTCACCCAGGAGACTGGGGTTCATGTCCTGTTATTTAAAAAAAATGTTTAAACCTAACGAATGTCACGTTCAGCATCACGTGCGTAACCTTCAGGAAGTGAAGTAACGTCTGATTTTATCCCAAACCACCATCTTTTTTCTGAACTTAACTCAGTAGTTTTGGTGCCTCAACCAAACCAAACTGAGACAGTTTCACAACGTGTTTAACACCGCAACCGACCTTCTCTGGTTTAGATATGAGGACGTATTTCCTGCCACCACTAGGGGGCGCTAACTTATGAAACGCTCCCGTGGTTCGTATTAGAGGGGAGGGACAAAGGTCGTATGGTTTGGAGGACTTCATGTTTATTTGAAGCAGCATGGGTCAAGATGACTTTAAGTGGGTCGACTCCATAAACGCTGAACACTAGACTTCCCATAATGCAACTTGATGGTGTCTTACGTTCGACCTCCCTGCCTGGTAAACGGCCAGGTCTTTCAAACTTAGACTTTTTTTTTTTTAGCAGTGTGTGGCGATGTTTCACGCACCGCCGAGCCTGGTTGGCTTTATTCCCGTCGGAGTTGGTGAGAGGAATCAATCTGATTGGCTGTTCATCTTAAGCGAATTAGTGCACGAGACGAAACACATTAGCGAGAAGAGGGGGCAAAAAAAACTGTTTGGTGAGTTTGGTGCATAAAATCGGAGAAGGTTCCCTTAAAAAAAAAACAAAAAAATGAAAGTTGTCAAAAACTGCTCAGTTTCCTCGAGAGCAGCGACTCACAACACCTGAAAACTGACACACATAGAAATAGCACTACACCTTAGTCACACACACACACACACACACACACACACACACACACACACACACACACACACACACACAAACGCCCTGCAGGGAGCTCAGCAGATGTTGTGAGCAGGTGTTTTGGGCCTCTGTTCCAGATGAGAGGTTTGGTCTGTAATTGGAGACCTGGGGCCACATTGGACACACACACACACACACACACACACACACACACACACACACACACACACACACGCGCGCACACACACTTCAGTAGAGCATCAACACTGCACTGGTTGGGCTTCATTTACCAAATGTTGCAATCTGTCTCTCTAATGAATCCTTGGTGTAAATGTGTGTTCACCCTTAGCCCTCATTAAACGCTGCCTCTGCTGCAGCCTCCTCATTGGCTCATGTGATGTTAGGACGGATCGGAGGATGGCTCTCTGATCGGCTGCTGAGCGGGGCCCTCGGCCATCAGGGGAAAAAAATAAGTCTTTGATAAAATGCTAAATAAATGTGCACTTTATTTGTATGTAAAAAGTTCATTGAACAATAGTTCATGAACTCGTTCATATTTTGGGGCTTAACGCGGAACTGAACGCATTCGTATTACCGCTTCGATGAACGTTAACCGAACTGAACGTATCCGATACCTTCGATGAACGTATACGTGAACTGAACGTACTGTATTACCGCCTTGATGAACGTTAACGGAACTGAACGTACGCGATTACCGCTTGATGAACGTTAACGTGAACTGAACGTATCGTAATACCGCCTGATGAACGTATAACTGAACTGAACGTACCGTATTACCGCCTGATGAACGTTAACGTGAACTGAACGTACCGTATTACCGCCTGATGAACGTTAACGTGAACTGAACGTACCGTATTACCGCCTGATGAACGTTAACGTGAACTGAACGTACCGTATTACCGCCTGATGAACGTTACTGTGAACTCCTTCATCCTGGTGTCTGTGAACGGCACACTCTCTCAGTTTAACTTCGTCCAATAGGGTGCCAGATTTCTATAGAGCCTTCCAGGCCAAAACCAGGGCTAAAACACACCGTAAACAGGCCTTCATATGTAGCGGGAAAAACACCCAATCTGGCAACACCAGCCACCAGTGTCGCACCGCCACATGGGTCATTAAAACAGAAAGCAGCGTGGAGGCTTCGTATGATCATTTAAACCAGTTTTATGACGAGCTCGGTGAGGATGGAAACATCTGACATTTCTGGGAAAACTTTGCCCGCCGGCTTTCAAAAAGAAAATCAGCACTTCAGTCCCATCCACAGAGAACCTGAAACGGCACGCTGAACTGGTCGGATATGAAGATGAAATCTGACGCATAGTTTCAGTGTTAAAACTGATCAAATAATTGCTGTCTGTGGTTCTATATGGGCTGTGGCAATAAATAGCTCACAGCAATATATTGGAAAAAACAACTATGAACTAAGTTCATTTTTGGAACTGTGAACTTTGTTCAAAATTTCTAAGTATGAACTATGAACTGAACTAGTTCATTTTAAAATTGGTGAACTGAACTTTGAACTAGTTCATGTAGAAAGGGAACTTTCCCAACACTGAGTACAGTAATACTGTAATATGATACAGAATCATGTGACACATACAGTAGGTACAGTCTGGAGTAGAAACTTCCAGTCTGAATGTCCTTATTATCGATGCTACTGTGTATCGACTGAGGTTAGGGTGGACTCTTTGCCCAGCCTCCCTCATGGACAGGCCATGATTTATCACATGGTCCACCAGAGTAGCCCTGATGTCATCTGATACACGTCTCCGCACTGGTCCTTATCTTTGTCCTCTTCCACGTCCGACTCCTCTCTCTCTTTGTCCTCCTCTTACTCTGACTCTCTTTGCCTCCATGCTTACACAGTTCTCTAAATGGCTCACCTGAGGCCTATCTGTAGTGCTAAGGCTCACACCGATTGGTGTTCTGTTTTCAGGTGTGTATGTAAGTTCCTACAATTGCCACATGAGTGTTTTCCCAATGACAACAGGAGATTTCATTCTTGAACAAAGTGTCTAATGTAAGAAAACGTGTGTAGTGTTTCGCAATAAGTGTGTTAAAGAATTGCAAACAAAGTGCCTAGTTGACAATGTGTTTAAGGTACGCTACAAGAAGTTTATTTATTGAGGCTTTGGTTTAAGCATTCGTTTTTAGTGTGTAAGCAATGGGCAAAAACTGTAGCAAGATCGCTGCAGTCGGCAGCGGCGAAACAAGCTACAATGTAAGTTAATAGGACAATTGTCCAGCTTGTATTTACCTTCACAAAAGTGTTCGTTTTACCGCTGACAGACTCAGATTAATATTCTAAGTGTCTGACAACATTATGGAAAGGATTTCTAAGGACGACGACCTTTCTGTTAAAGGGTAAGATCCTTTTTTTAAACATAAAAACATCTGCGAAATTGCGTTCTCTAAACCCACCAGACTCCATGTAAATAAACAGTAATTTAAGCATCGTAAAATACACTAATTCAAAGTTGACAGAAACTAAATAAAACGATGAAAAGCTGTTCTGGGTCATCTTTGGACTTTAACCAACCATCACAACTCTAGTTTTGGTTGAAATAAACACATAGTTTACCGATTTACATATAAAAATGTGTTGGCTCTATACACGCTAAAAGTACTGCTTTTTTAAATATAGTCTGGTAGGTTTAGAGCTAGCGACTTCAGAGCTGTTTCTGGTTAAACAGAAAGGTCTCAAAGAGGTTTTAAAGGTCTATCTCTGAAGGGATCCTTTCCGTAATGTTGTTGTTCCCATCAGTCAATTAACAAAAACATAGGGAAATAGGGTCCAGGTTGAAAAAAACGGTAGTTACCCTTTAAAGTTGGGATAGCTGATTGGGCCAGATTAGTTTACATTTAACACGCTGACATCAGAGAAGTTTGACTCTTTTATTTCAGAAAAATGACTCAAACCGGTTAATCGATTATCAAAGTAGTTGCCGAATAATTTCATAGTTGACAACTAATCGATTACAGGTAGCTCTAAAACGAACAAAACAACACTATTCCGTTGGTGCTCGTACAAAGAAGAGGGGAGCGAGAGAGACGGTATGAGGAATGAGTTCAAATATTAACATCTTTCTCTATAATTGCAGACTCCACCCTTGATATGAAATAAATTCTCAGTTATAAAGCAGAGAGGAAACATTAGAGCCAAGCATCTTACTATCGCTGACTTTATCCACATTCATATTTAGATGAAACAAATGATAAATCCAGCTACAAAACAGCCTATTATATATATATATATATATATATATATATATATTTATATATATATTTGTATAAAAAATAAAATTATGTTATAATACGAGTTAAGTGCAAATCTGTTAAGAGCAAATTCCTTTTAACGCCACTCATTTTTCTGATGCGCAATTAACACCCATGTCAAATTAAGCGAATATCTCCTTGCGGCTGCTAGCTGTCCGTTCGGGGTCAGCCCTATGTTCCCACATTTCAAGGAAATTTTCAAAATTAGGTCTTGTGTTCCTACATTTCCCTTCAATTTAAGCTTTATCCTCCCACAAGATTTTTTAGGGTTAGGGGTTAGGGTTAGGGTGATAAAATTTGATAAAAATGTATGAAAAAGGAAATGTGGGAACATAGGGCCTAATTTAGGACAAAATCTTAGAAATGTGGGAACACAGTCCGTTCTGCGTGCACTTAAACAAAACTCCAGTGTTCACAGACAGCCCTGCTCTGTAAATGGGTAACAAACCAAACACAATTCCGTTGGTGCTCGTGCACGGTACAGGGGAAAGGCCATGGATGTATAAAGAGAAAGGCAGTGGGAGCGAGAGGGATGGTACATTTGTTTGGGTGTTGAGTTTTTATACAGTACATTGTGTATATTGGTGTCCTGCTATGTTGAACCACTGTGTCATTGTAGACAGTTCAGTCCCCATGCAGCTCCGTCTCCTGTGAATTCTATTCATGTGCAGGAAGCGGTGTGATGTTCGTGTGGTGCGGTTTGCAACAGTCAGGGGTGGGTGTGTTTTGTAGTCTCCTGTCTATTCAATAAAAATACTTTTTGTTGCCCTAATCACGTACTGCTGGAAGCTGCTGGCAGACAGGAACAACACGAACCATCAGGGTGAAAACAAGAACGTTTCATTAACGGTTGATTTATGGATTCACGAAACCATTCTCAAGATATAACCCCCATTTTCCACTGGGCACGTCTGTACTGAGTTCCGTTTTTTTTCCGCGCCATACCACACCGGGAGCAGAGTGTCTTGCTGCCCGACTCACAGATGTTATTGTCTCTACAAGTACTTTACAGATCACAATCACGTGTTAATTAAGCTAGTATGTACAGTACCTTCCACTCCAGTCCTCTTTTCTGGCGTTGTCCTGATAAAAGCGATGTTTTTCCACCTCCAAGATGAATCTCTCGTCATCCGTGGTGTTCCTCCAGCTCAATCAGGACAAAACCGACGTCTTAATTATTGGTCCTGAAGCTCAGAGAGAGAAATTGCATGCCTAACTGCAAACAATGGCACTTCAACCCAGCCAACAAGTCAAAAACCTAGGGATCATATTTGATTCAGATCTTAGCCTTGAGACACACAAAAACAGCCTTTTATAATTGGAAGAACACCGTCAAGAGTGCTTCAATTTCTCTCTCCAGCCAACACAGAGACATTGATGCATGTTTTTATTACCTGTAGGATAGACTATTGTGATGGCTTACTTTCTGGACTTCCGAAGAAAAGTATCGCTCAATTACAATTATTACAAAACTCAGCTGCACAGGAGCTGACGAAGACCAGAAAGAGAGCACACATTACACCCATTTTAAAGTCTCTACATTCTATTCTAGTTATCTATGTATCTGTAGTTTACAGTTGATGTACTTTTTAGCCATTGTTCAGAGCTTTTATTTATGTATATATATTTGTTGTATCTTTTGGTTTTAAGTGTCTTGCCTCTGGTGTTTCCTCACATATGATGGCGTTTCCCCAGTTTGGTTCGGCTTGTTCCTGTTTTGAATGACATCATTTCTGTCAATTTAGGGGTGGTTGGGTAGGTGGGTAACCTTGGAAAACCCTGACGAACTTCCAGCAAATTTGAGATTTGCTCTGCAAGTCAGTCTGGCCAAGAGTCCATTCCAACCCATTTCCAATTTTTCCAAATCGAGGCACCAATCACAACCGTTGAGGCGGCCTTTACAACAATCACAACCGTTGAGGCGGGCTTTACACGATGATGATAGCGCAGGAATTGTGTTATATGTATATATCTGTGTGTGTGTGTGTGTGTGTGTGTGTGTGTGTGTGTGTGTGTGTGTGTGTGTGTGTGTGTGTGTGTGTCACATCTCCTACAACGCTGGAGCAACGTCGACACACCGTCCTCGTCTTACGCACAACTCTCTCCCCGTTGCTGTTGTAACGTTAACGGAACAGTAACCTGCAGGTGAGACTTCCAGCTCCGTTTTATTTGCGCTCACCATAGTGTGAATAGTGTTGCCAACTCTTTTCCAATGAAAGCAGCCAGCACTAGCTCCAAAAGTCGCTAAGTTGCCAGATGATGCATAAGCTTATTTGAATATTGGTGACGTCATTGCGATCATTTGCATAAAGCTTAGCGGCTGTGTCGGCTGACTGTGGTGCAAGAGGAGAGGGAGACCCCTGTGCTGTTGGCAGAAGAGCCGCTTACTGTGTTTCTCTGAGTCACCAATCACAAACATTATTAGATCCTGGCATGCTGCATGCTTATTGGCTAACTGACACAGATCTACTCCTTAGGTACTGGAATTTGGGTATTGAAATGTGGTATTCAATGACAAGGCATTTTTCGATACTCTATACCTTAGAGGCAATACGGTCAGTGCCTAAAAAGTATTACATTCTGTACCCAGCCCTACTCTTGGCGACTTTATTTCTAAAAAGCAACTAGTGACAATTATAGCGACTTCAGAGCATCAGGGGAAAAGCGAGATATATTATATTGTAATTGATTTCCGTGAATGTTGTCTTACGTTACACGTCGTAGAGACATACAGGAAAAACTCTACATTACACACAAAGACTGGGCTGACATAGGAGGAGCTGAAAAACGTGTAATGTTGAAAATTTCTTTCCATTCTATAAAATTAGTATCCAAAAAAGTATCGTTTAGGAACCGGTATCGAAGTCACAGTATTGGTATCGGTACCAAAAATCTTTGAACGATACCCAGCCCTAGCTAAGAGGGTCTGAAAAGTCGCTAAATCTAGCGTCACCCTGTTTCCCTATGTTTTTGTGTCTAATTGACTGATGGGAACAACAACATTACGGAAAGGATCCCTTCAGAGATAGACCTTTAAAACCTTTTTGAGACCTTTCTGTTTAACCAGAAACAGCTCTGAAGTCGCGAGCTCTAACCCACCAGACTCCATTTAAAAAAGCAGTACTTTTAGCGTGTATAGTCACCAAGTTGGCATCCCTGAGTGTGTGACTGACTCGCAAGCCAATCAGCTTGTTGTGTTAACCTCAGGACATGTTGCTAATGGCATATGGCTAAACGTTTCTGGGCAGAACTCAAGCAAGCTAGTGGAATTTGGTTCCGCAATATGTGGCTCGATCTACATACATATATATCCAACCATATATGCGCTAATACCGCATATCGCGTGGTTGAGCCGCCCTAAAACACAACAGGGGAAATTCCTGTATTATAAAACCGTGATACAGCGTTTGAGGCGGAGCCACGATCATTTCTATAAAAGTTGCTCAGTACATAAAACCATCATGGAGCCAAAAAAATACCCTGATCTTCCACTCTGCTTCCGCACTGTGCGGCCAATAGAGCAGGCGCACTGGAGACCTCCGCTGGCCGAGCTGGCTTCTTCCAAATTAGTGCTCTGCTAACTTGAATGGGAATTAAATGATTTAATCGTGTGACTTTACAAATGTAATCGGACTGAATGGATCAAATTCTGATCGTGAAACGAGTCATTTTCACGGTGGTTGTGACGCTCAAAAGAATGTATCCACTGATTTACAGATGTCTATTTCACTATGCAAGTCCGTGGGATAAAGTCTTTTTGGGCCAGAGGGCATCACGTGACTTTGCAATTCCACCGTTTGGTCGCTATGTTCAATTTGCTTTAAAGCCTGGCGCACTTCCTTGTAGTAAATTGTAGTTGCAAATGTCCCATTTACATTTATTGAATTATAGGCCAAAATGCGTCTACCTTGATCATAGCGCCCCCTAATGGCCAATATTCACCCGATCTGGTACAGAGCCTCAATTTGGTACAAAGCCATTCGATAACGTTTGGTCGAGTCGGTCTGGAGACGCTATGCGCCAAGTTTCGTGCAAATAGGTAGCATGGTCTACGAGGAGTTCGAAAAAATAGGTTTACGATAACTCACGATTTTACTGCAAGAAATGGGCGTGGCCTATAGTGCGTGATTCAGCTGAATTCAGGGAACGCGTGGATATACCGTTTTTGAATGTACGATGTGCGGGTTTGGGAGTTATGGGGCGAAACCCATTCTTGTTTTTATAGCACCCCCTGCTGGTGGATATGTGTCATCTTTTTCTTTCCAAGGTACGCGTCACACTATCTACCAGCCCTGAAAGTTGATGGTACTTGTGTAACTTGTACGGTGTAGGCTGCAGTACCACTTTTACCTCCGGAAAAATAATAATACTAAATAATGATTACAATAGGTTACAGTACTGAGAGCCCCCTTGGCTTTGGACCCCTTATAACTTGATTGGGGTGTATGTACTGTGTTAGCATTTGTGATTGGAATGAACGGGCACCGTCTTTGGTATCAAACTCTCCATCATATGTACAGTATGTGGAATTAAAATTCATGTAGCTAAAAAAGAAAAAAGAATGAATTTCATGCTACTAAAACTGTTTTGTTGAGATTTTGGTAAAGCCTTTGAAAATAGAAATTCACAGTCCAGACTGCAGGGAATCAGAAATCTTTAATTTATTTCATTTGGTTAGAGAAGTAATGATACACACCACATAACGAATGTTATGAAGCGAGCACGCAGAATCCGAGCCGTACAGATGTATTGACCCTCCTGGCAGTGAACTAATTAGCGCGGCGTTTCTAAATGACATGCACTCAATTAAAAGTAAAACCCAAATCATCCAACCAGGAGCACAACCCTGCTGTCGGTTTCTGTCATTAAGTAAAGCAATTCATTAAAACGTAGATGTCAGATGTCAACGTTTGAAAAATAACAGACATATTGATCAAATTAACTCTGAAAAGTCGACTGAGAAAAACAACCTTTTCCTCTCATTAGGTGAAAATATTCCTCAGTTTAATTTTTTACGGGAAAAAAAACTGTAGATCGATCTTGGCGGTGCAGTTTTCTTCTTTAATTTAAACTGAGCCCTACTTGCCATCTAGGCGTCGTTTCTGCCCACCCCTTCTGACCAAGAACAGATCCAAAATCTCTTTTGTACCACAAGCCATAAAGCGCTCATATTATGCTCATTTTTAGGTGCATTATTGTTTTTAGAGGTTTAATTTTCAAAAAACACCATATTTTTGTTGGACTGCACATTGCTGCAGCTCCTCTTTTCACCCTGTGTGTTGAGCTCTCTGTTTTAGCTACAGAGTGAGACATCTCACTTCTGTTCCATCTTTGTTCACATGCTCAGTAGCTAGGTAAGGACTACTAGCCAGTCAGAAGCAGAGTATGAGGGCGTGCCCTGACAATTCTGTAAGGACTACTAGCCAGTCAGAAGCAGAGTATGAGGGCGTGCCCTGACAGTACCTAGGTAAGGACTACTAGCCAGTCAGAAGCAGAGTATGAGGTGCCCACTGACAGTACCTAGGTAAGGACTACTAGCCAGTCAGAAGCAGAGTATGAGGCGTGCCCTGACAGTACCTAGGTAAGGACTACTAGCCAGTCAGAAGCAGAGTATGAGGGCTTGCCCTGACAGTACCTAGGTAAGGTAATGACAGTAGCCAGTCAGAAGCAGAGTATGAGGGTGCCCTGACAGTACCTAGGTAAGGACTACTAGCCAGTCAGAAGCAGAGTATGAGCGTGCCCTGACAGTACCTAGGTAAGGACTACTAGCCAGTCAGAAGCAGAGTATGAGGGCGTGCCCTGACAGTACCTAGGTAAGGACTACTAGCCAGTCAGAAGCAGAGTATGAGGGCTTGCCCTGACAGTACCTAGGTAAGGACTACTAGCCAGTCAGAAGCAGAGTATGAGGGCGTGCCCTGACAGTACCTAGGTCAGGACTACTAGCCAGTCAGAAGCAGAGTATGAGGGCGTGCCATGCTAGCAGCTAGGCGAGCATTATAACGTGTGTTACAAAGTGACCACATTTGTCTCTGAAGTAAAGGCTGGACTACAATAGAGCTGTTTGGAGCAGTTTGTGAACTGTGATTTCTGTTGGAGATGGTAAGTCCCTTTGGGGGGGACTTTGGGCTTTTTCACTATAACATGCACAAAAAGATATAAAACACAATAAAGGAAAGGGAAAAAAGAAGAGTATGAGCAGTTTAAATCAGTCAAAATAAGCCAGATGTCCAGCTGGCCTGGTCATACCCAAGGGTGTATAGTGTGTTGTAGTGTGTGATGTATGTTCTTCATGTTATGTCTGTTGGTGTCTGATGTAGGGACTATTCGTTTGTGTCATATGTCTGATGTCCTGTCATGAAGTGCCTTGTGACTGTGCCGCAAACCCAACTGCCCCACGGGGGCAATAAAGTTATCTACTACTACTATACAGCACACTGTACTTGCTCCAGAGCATGCTCACTACTTTCTGCCAGCAATCCCACAATGCAATGTGTCACACTGTCTGTGACAATGCAAAAAAAATCCTGTACATTAAAAAGAAACTATGAGTGTCTCTTATAGACCAATATGAAGTGGATGACACAGTTACGTCACTGCAGTTGCGCATTCATTGTGGTGGCAGAAAAACATTAGAAAAAATGGTGAATATAATGTTTATCACAAAACATCCATGGTTTTTCAGGGACAGCCTTCTTAGAGTACATCCATGGGCATAGCTGGTTCGTTACCTTACTAACTTGCTTATTCCACTATGTTTTAATGCTACACTGGTTACGTAAAATGAGCCGAAAAGCCGACTGGTGAACAGCATAATTGCTGGCTCCTGAGACGGATAAGCTAGCTAGCTAGCTCTATAGTTAGCTAATCCATCTTCGGAGGAGCTGCCCTTCACTCTCCTCCCAGCGAAGTAGTCTGCCAGTAGTAGGGGGGCTGCAGGGTGTGCTAGGTAGGGACCGGGTTGGGGGATATGTTTAAATTTTTTAACCTGTGAGATGTGTTTGAGCGGCCACAAGCTCTCTAAGTCATTTTAGTCTATTAAATACACAAAATAAACCCCACAAACTGTCACGAAAAGAAATATACTTACACATATTTCCTTAAAGGTCCTATGACATGCTGCTCTTTGGATGCTTTTATATAGACCTTAGTGGTCCCCTAATACTGTATCTGAAGTCTCTTTTATATAGACCTTAGTGGTCCCCTAATACTGTATCTGAAATCTCTTTTATATAGACCTTAGTGGTCCCCTAATACTGTATCTGAAGTCTCTTTTATATAGACCTTAGTGGTCCCCTAATACTGTATCTGAAGTCTCTTTTATATAGACCTTAGTGGTCCCCTAATACTGTATCTGAAGTCTCTTTTATATAGACCTTAGTGGTCCCCTAATACTGTATCTGAAGACTCTTTTATATAGACCTTAGTGGTCCCCTAATACTGTATCTGAAGTCTCTTTCCCAAAATTCAGTCTTGCTGCAGAATTACAGCCACTAGAGCCAGTCCCACAATGAGCTTTCCTTAGGATGTGCCATTTCTGTGTCTGTAGCTATTGAGGAGGAGAGAGGGGGGCAAGGTGGAGGGTGGGGGTGTGGCCTTGACCAACTGCCACTTTGCTCGTTTGAAAGCCATGATGTCTCTCTCTCTCTCATGGGTTGGCCAAATTCTCTGGGCGGGCAAAGCAGAGAAAGGGGAGGTAACCTTGCTTGTTATGACCTCATAAAGAGAAGATTCCTGATTGGCTCATCTGAGCTTTCATTATCTCAAAGGCAGAGCAGGATACCCAGGGCTCGGTTTACACCTATCACCATTTCAAGCCAATTGGGGACCATAGGCAGGCTGGGGGAATGCATATTAATGTTAAAAAACCTCATAATGTGACATTTTCATGCCATGGGACCTTTAACAACAGAAAAATACAACTGTACAGCTTTTGAATTCAAGTTTCTCTTCTTACCCTAACGGAGACTAACGTTCAAGACAATCACCGTAACCGATCCAAAAACACACTTCATTCTTTCTTCCAAGGCAGACCATTAAATTAGCAAAATAAAATGGAAAAAATCTGCTACTTAAGTGTCCCACCATACCCTGTTTGAATTGTTCTAAATATAGGCCATATTCTGGGTTGCGAAATGTCAGGAGAATATTTGGCATTGTAACGAAAAAAAAACCGATACCCAACCCTACTGCTGATAACCTGACAGGTTATATCTACTTTTCAAATTAGTGAACACAGTGAACTTTACATCATGTTTAATATTCCAGGGACCGTGACTGTGATTAGATATTTACCTTGGATAGTTTATTCCATGTTAACACTAATGAATCCATCACCTTTGTTCTGGTCGTTAAATTTAACTGGGCAGTCTTTTCTTTTCTTTGTGACTTTCATCATTTCCAGGCCTGGATTATGGTTATCAATGGGACAACCCAGAGTCTCCAGAGACCCAGCAGTCAATAAAACACAGACAGGACAATAACCACCCAGAGTAAATATGATAGATACATCACTATTCTCCTTCTGTGAGCCTAATCACTGCTGAGAGAGACAGAGTGTTCGCCTCCTCTTTATTGAGCTCATGGAGAGGAGAAGAAAGAGAGGGGAGCGGTTATTGCCATTGATCTGAGGAATCCTCTGGGCGGCTGGTGGGAGTTGTTTTTTGTTGGAGCCACATCGATCCTGCCTCGACTCTGACACTAATAATTGGTCTGTGGTCAGCCTGGTCTGGTCCCCGAGGGCTACGTCACCTCCTACTGCTCCACACTGAGCGCAGGCTAAGAGGAGACCTGGATAAAGTCATCACAGAGCGGCAGGGAGTCCTGGAGACATACAAGCTTAAAGGTGCCCTGCCATACAAAACCGTTTTCACTTGCATTTTTTGAAATATGTCAGGTCCATATGTGTTTGTGTTATGCTGTGAATGTGAAAATGAACTGCTACCTCCTCTGTCAGCTCTAGACACTGAACAGAAATCAGACCAATTACAAAAGCTGGTCAGTCTGACATCATGCTGCCTGAGCTCATTACTATTCATGAGCTCGCCCAGTTGCGCTTGGTAAAGGATGCTGACAGCCAGGCTCTCATTGGCTAGCTGTTAGCCAATCAGATTCAAACAGTTTAGCTTGATGAATATTAATGATAACTGGCAGAAATCGAGCTGAGTCTTCCTGCAGGCTTTCTATACCGCGCTAGAATGGCTTGAAACAAGGTAACCAAGGTTACAGAGTCCATGGTAGAACTTCAGACATTACCACAAAGTTATGAAATACGTGTTGCAGGGAACCTTTAAAGCAACACCACGGAACTTTTCCTGTTCGGTCCCCCTACAGGTTGGAAGTGGAATTGTCCCATTATGTCTCATTCGAACTACAGATCCGCTACCCGATCTGGCAAACTTGTATAGTGCGGTTATAGCCGGTAGATAACCGCAAAGCGAATGCAGAAGTGCCGTTCACCCTGTTACGAGTTAATGAACCACTGAAACGATTTTGGAAACATTATTTTAAGGTACAAAAGAATCTTTGGTGTTGCTTTAAAGCTGCACCGTCTCTGCAATAATCCACCTTTTGTAGGCTGTGATCTAGGTGTGTCATGATTTTGATTATAACTTTTTTTAAATCAATCAAAATGATTGGCTACAATTCCCACAGTATGTTTCCCTACTCCAGCCCGGCTTACTTGCCTACATCCGAAGAAAAAAACAACACACATAGCGTAGCTTAGCGGCTGGTAGCAACCGAGTACTTTAAGTTGCCCAAACTATAACTACAGGGCCCCGTTTACACTTGTAATTTCAATTGTCAATTTCACTTTTATTTACACCTAGCCACAGACTACGTGCGTCTCCATTGGCCAGAACACAAATCTGATTGCAGCCCATCTTGTTTTCTTCCAAGAGCAAATAAGGTCCGGTCCTACTTCAGTCTGAAAGGTGGTGGTAAAGCACTAGGAGTGACACAATTTCGATTTTAAATATCGAAATCAGAAACAGCACCCCCGCCTACTTGCGCACGTCTGAAGAAGAAGAAAAATCAGATACAGCGTAGCTTATTGGCTGGTAGCATGCAGCTAAAGACACATTGTAATGTTAGCTTACCGGCTGGTAGCATGCAGCTAAAGACACAGGTTAATGTTAACTTACCGGCTTGTAGCATGCAGCTAAAACCGCAGGGTAACGTTAGCTTACCGGATGGTAGCATGCAGCTGAAGACACAGGGTAACGTTAGGTGACCGGATGGTAGCATGCAGCTGAAGACACAGGGTAACGTTAGGTGACCGGATCGTAGCATGCAGCTGAAGACACAGAGTAACGTTAGCTTACTGGCTGGTAGCATGCAGCTGAAGACACAGAGTAGAGAGTGGGCTCTGACGGGACTCCATGGTTCCTTCAGGTACACCTTGTCAAACTGAAACTCTGAGCCTGTGACCTTAAACCTAAAGTCAAATCGAATCGTAGATTTGGAGAATCGTGAGACTACCCCGACCTCATGACCTTTTCCTCTAGCGCTACCCTGATCGGTTTATTCCACCTCTGGAGAGGCAGGCAGAGGGCCACGTGGAGCGATATGCAGTTGGAGAGTTAAATCATCTTCACCTACAGTTCATTTCCTTTTGTCTGAACTAAAATGGAAATCATGTTGTTGTGTTTCTGTCTTGCTCATCAGGTTTGACGTTTTCAATTTCACATGTTAGTTATTTTCTTAAACGTACAATTTGAAACCCATTTCTTTCTTCCGTCCTCAAAGTGGGCCTTGCTTATTTGCAATTATGCCTTCTAGTACACTATGAAAGGTCACATGCTCTTTTGTCTTCACATCAAAATGTATTTTCTTTAGCCAATAGTACAACAGTATTTAAGGCTCCACTTCTTAAATCAGAGTATTATTGTGTGTCTCAAGGCAGCAGAATACAAAGCTGCGAACATGAGGAAAAAAATCATATACAAGTATATCCTCCATATGATTACAAAAACAATATTGTCTGACCCTCATGGTCCCCATCTGAAAAACATTTGTCTTGTTGGAAGGATCTTTTATCACATTTTTCATAGAAAACACTGATCCCTGATATCAGACAGACCACACAATGGAAGTGGTATATCAGTAAATCCGCAAAGAATTTCATATTATGCTTTTTGGCTTTTTGCCTTTCCTTTATTGTGTTATATAGCTTTTTGTGCACGTTATAGGTTTACAAAGTGAAAAAGCCCAAAGTCCCCCCCAAAGGGACTTTGGAAAACAACAGAAAACCCTGTTCACCAACTGCTACAAACAGCTCTGTTGTAGTCCAGCCTTTACTTCAGAGACAAACCTGGTCACTTTGTAACACATGTTATAATGCTCGCCTAGCTGCTAGCATGGCACGCCCTCATACTCTGCATCTGACTGGCTAGTAGTCCTTACCTAGGTACTGTCAGGACACACCCTCATACTCTGCTTCTGACTGGCTAGTAGTCCTTACCTAGTTACTGTCAGGGCACGCCCTCATACTCTGCTTCTGACTGGCTAGTAGTCCTTACCTAGGTACTGTCAGGGCACGCCCTCATACTCTGCTTCTGACTGGCTAGTAGTCCTTACCTAGGTACTGTCAGGGCCAGTGTTAATTTCATTGACGAAGACTATGATGAAAAATATCCGTCAAAAAACCTTTTTCACGGACGAAAACTAAATAAAAACTAAATAAAAAGTCAAATATGATGACAAAGACTGTGACGAACTATAACCGACACTTTAGTCAAAGAATAAAAATTAGACGAAAATGTTAGGGAGGGACGAATGGAGAAGAGATCCAATCAGAACCACTCTTTTTGGGGGACAAGTTGGGAAGAAATCCAATCAGAGCGAGTCTTTGAGGGAAGGTTGATCTATGCAGAAGCAGCAGAGCCATTTTAAAAAGCCGCGGCAAATGCAGGCTCAACAGCTAAACAAAAGCAGCAGCAGTTACACAGGAGGAAAAGACGAGTTTGCAGAACTTTGCACAGTTTCGAGGACGTTTTCACAACAGGTTGTTTATATTATATTTAGTTGTGTTTAGTTGCACAGTCTTAGTTACACAGCTTTGGCTGAATTCAGTTGACTTCGCTCGTTAGCAACACGCTAACGTTTGCACCCGATCCAAGGGCAATGACATGTCAGACCTAGGTCTAGGACGAAAACGAAGACTTGACATCTGGTCACACTTCACATATGACAACAAGGACAACAAGACCGCCTGTAAACCGTGTGGAGCAAAAATCGCTGGGAAAAACACCACCAACTTGAAGCGACATTTACAGACGAGTTGACTCATCCAGAAATATATGCGAAGGTAGGTAAGGTTATTTTATCAGATAAACCACCGTGTTTCAGCTAAACTTGGAATAAAATAGAAGCTAAAGGAAACCACCTCTGAACTGTATTGATTAGACGATTGTCTCGTTGAATTAATGAGTGTAAATATTCAATGTCCTCAAATTGAATCAAATGTGTACTATTATAGTAGATGGTGTGTGTGTGTGTGTGTGTGTGTGTGTGTGTGTGTGTGTGTGTGTGTGTGTGTGTGTGTGTGTGTGTGTGTGTGTGTGTGATCTGAGGAGATTGGACAAGAAAGGAAAAAAAAAATCACAACTTGATTCCCCCTTTATTCACCCTCCCAGATACAGAAGATGTCTGATGACAAAGATGACCATGGGCCAAGTGGAAATAAAGCTAGTGCTGCTAGTGCAACCCAGGAAGCAGGCCATCTCTACAGCTTTCCTAAGTTCTTCAAAGTACAAAACTGAATCGAAGGAACAACAGACCAAGGAGCAGGCCATAGCTAGATGGATTGGACGCACAGGTTTACCACTCACAACAATTGAAGACGAGGACTTTATGCTAATGATGGAGATAGGAGACTTACAGTTCCAAAGAAAAGTAAATTAGCAATTTGATTGAAACACAGTATGAACATGAAAGACAAAAATTTAAAGAGACTGGCTGCTGCCTGGAGAGTATCCATTGGCCTTGACTTGTGGACAAAAAAAGGACTGACAGCCTCATTCCTTGCTATAAGCGCATGCTAATTTTGTGTTGAACAATGTAAACCTGTACACATACTGTTGGCCCTTGAACAAGGAGCTCACCCACACACTATACTATTGTACTTCATCTTGAAATAATGTCATATGAATTGCACATCATTCAGGGAGAATGCATATCTTTTTCAGGGAGCATGTACATTTTTCAGGGAGAGCAGGCCTTATGCTTATGATATGTGAGATTATCTTTTGTGAAAAAGCCACGGTCAGTGTTTTTGACATTAAGAATAAAATAAAATACACGTTTTGTATTACAACCGTTAAATCTGTGTCTGTATTGCATATTCAAACCTTAATACCATTCCATAACAGACTGATGGATACTTCCAATGACCGGAAATTCTGGGGAAACATTTAGTAATTTAAGTCCACTGTAGATTTAGTCGACTAAAATCTGCTAATATTTAGTCGACTAAAACTAGACTAAGACTAAAAGATTTCAGATGACTAAAATAAGACTAAAACTAAATGGTGTGTTATTCAAAAGACTAAGACTAAATCAGAATTTGCTGTCAAAATTAACACTGGTCGGGGCACGTCCTCATACTCTGCTTCTGACTGGCTAGTAGTCCTTACCTAGGTACTGAGCATGTGCAACTCCCAACAAAGAAAGAAACAGAAGTGAGATGTCTCACTCTGTAGCTAAAATAGAGAGCTCAACACACAGGGTGAAAAGAGGAGCTGCAGCAATGTACAGTACAACAAAAATATGGTGTTTTTTAAAATTAAACCACATAAACCTATTCTGATATAACCTCATACAATTACGAAACTGAAAATTAGCCTAATATGAGCACTTTAAACTAAGGGGCCTTTTACAATTGCCTCATTTAGTTTGGTTAAATCACACTAGAGGTGGTTTTCCCCCTTGATGCGGTTCGTTTGGGCACTCGGATGCGCACCAAAAGCGGACCAAACAAGCAGTCTTCATCAATGTTTTTCTTTTGAGTTTCTGAAGCTTTTTTCCGGAATTTTTGACACTTCTTTTGTCATTTCTTTTTCAAATGCTATATAATTGAATGCAACTTCAATGAAAGTAGTGAACTGATCATTTATTTTACCAGTGAAGAACGTTGTATGGAAGCATCCATGTTATTTTCTTTGACAATTTGGTTGAAACACAAATTACTGAAATAGAAACTTTTTGAAAATGGGTCAAATTTGACCCAAAGACAACAGGAGTGTTAAGAGAACCAAGGAGATGTAATAATTAAGTCGATCTAGTGCTACTAGCTGATAGCCAGCAGTTTGGAAACAAAGACATTAATAATGTTACATACACGCTACAAGCTTTACAGCATACAGCCCTCCAATGTATTATAAGATAATACAAATGAGGAATTATAGCCATTATATCCGTTATTACAGCTACAGGAACTCGGGAGAACGGTCGTATGAGCCTGCAGTCCAGTGGGTCTGCTCACGTTCATAATGCCAAGTTAAATAACTCTGGATTTGGCTATTTTAAAATGTAAAATGAATTAAAGGACTATTTAAGTGTTCGTACTGGTAAGTTGTCTCAAAAACCTCAAAAATATTTATTCCCTGATATATAGACATGTCTTTTGCCATCTTAAGTCTATGGGAAAAGTCTTTCTGGGCCAGAATCACATGACGTTGCAATTCCACCGTTGGCCACTAAGCACATGTTTGCATCAAAGCATGCCGCTGTTCCTCGGGGATTTGGTCCACACTAGTCCCGCATTGCCAGACCTTCCTCCATAGAGCTGCGGAGGAAGGTCTGGCTAGTCCACACAGCATTCCTGGATGGGAGAAAAATGTGCTCTGGTTTATTGGCATTTCTTTAAACCAATCACAATCGTCTTTGGCGGCGCCAAAGCCGTCTCTAGCGGCACTAAGCACGATGCACGGAGCCCCTGGTGCCTCTGCTAAATAGTCTCAGGAAGGAACTAGTTTTGGTGGAACACGTGTACGTTCAAAAGTAGTTTTAGTCGTGCAACAGAAAACTCAGATTGGACAGATAGTCTAGCTAGCTGTCTGGATTTACCCTGCAGAGATCTGAGAAGCAAATCCACCGGAGGTTACAACGCCAACACAGAGACAGAGGAAGGGGACGGACATCCGGCTGAAATGAGGGACATCTAGCCTGAATTTCCAGCGGCACCGGAGCAATCCCGGAAGTGGAACGTCGTGGATATAGACTGGGTCCACACCGACTGGCTACAAGGATCCCTAATGGCTCGAACTTAAACTTAAAATTCCTAGTGACTTAAAAATACACATTCCACTATGTGGAGATATTGCATGTCACGAAAGGACAGCACAGATCTTGTGATAATGTGAGAATCCAGCTGCTATGCAAGGTAACTTGAATACATCATTAGAATACATTGTTACTTTATGAATTTAAGATTACTACACACTTTGCAGAGCCACCTCTCAAGACTACAGACACAGATATGTGAGTGTTTGATACCCAAAGGATCTTTGATGAATTCATGAATTTGCATATTGTACTGTAGCCTCAGGGTTAGCCCTGAGGTTAGCTGGTGATGTTTCTGTGTGTGTGTGTGTGTGTGTGTGTGTGTGTGTGTGTGTGTGTTTGTGTGTGTGTGTGCATCATAGAAACTGTTCAGAAGGCCAAGCATGCCTCACAATAATTCATTTGGAATTCAGAAACAGTAGATGGATAGATGGAAATTAGAGGTGCGGCACACAACAGTATCTGTCTGTCGGCCACTCTTAACTACAACTCTTTCAATCTATTAGAAAACAGCCCGAAATGAAATGTTTCCTCCGCCTTCTTTGTTCCTAACAACAGCACATCACTGCTGAGTGAGCATCGCCGTGGAGTCGGCAGGCTTTCTCTCTCTCTCTCGCAGGAGATGATTATCACAGCACCTCGGTTGTTTTTGCAGATATCGGAGATGAGGAAATGCTTGACTGCAGTTATTTTTCCGTGCTCTGTTTTGTTAAAAGAAGAGTGGAGAACATGGCCATTATTTAAGCAACATAACCAGCAAAAGACAAACAGATGTGTGTTTTTTTAAACTTGAAAGTAATTTTCACATTATCCACATTATACACGCAGTGGACAAAAAAAACTTCACAAACCAAAAAACACTAAAAGCAAACATGCACGGAGAGAAAAAAAAAAAAGGAGGAAGGTCATGGGACAATCACTAAATCAAGACAAATTTGTAAATGTAAAAATTGCTCATGGTGCAATCTGTCTGACTAGCTGGCTAAATAAACACACCATTTTCTCCTGAATGGCTTACTGCAGGCGCTAATGGAACCAAATATATATAAGTAATAATATAAGTATCTCGTAAATTACCCCACTAATAATGCCCGGAATGGTACCAAACTTCTACAGTAGTACAAATAGGTTCTGTACTCGTATAAAACAAGGCATTAGAAAGTGTGGAAGTACACCAGGAGTTTATTTAAAGGTGCCCTGCCACATGTATTTTATGACTTTGTGGTAATGTCTGAAGGTCTACCATGGACTCTGTAACCTTGGTTACCTTGTTTCAAGCCATTCTAGCGCGGTATAGAAAGCCTGCAGGAAGCCTCAGCTCGATTTGTGCCAGCTCTCATTAATATTCAACAAGCTAAGCTGTTTGAATCTGATTGGCTAACAGCTAGCCAATGAGAGCCTGGTTATCAGAATCCTTTACCCAGCGCAACTGGGCGAGCTCATGAATAGTAATGAGCTCAGGCAGTATGATGTCAGACTGACCAGCTTTTGTGATTGGTCTGATTTCTCTGCTTATTTCTGTTCAGTGGCTAGAGCTGACAGAGGAGCTAGCAGTTCATTTTCACAGTCACCACATAACGTGTTTGGCTCGAGGTCATGGTGCAAAGGACCCTAGGGTGAAATTACTCCGAACCATCACTTTGAAGGCTGGTACCGGAGCTCTGTTTCTAAGCTGTCATGCTGTGTCGAGCGCCACCAGAAGTCCCATTCTTCATTTGAATGATCCAATATCAATTCATCATTCTTTTAAGAGGCTCTGTTTTAAAGCCAGACTAGAGATATTGGTATCATATTAAATTAGACAATCTAAGGAGTCCATGTCATGTTAAATAACGCTCCAAAGTTAGGCGAAATATTGGCAATTGAAAAAATTGCCATCGCAGTACATCTTTTTTCTGTCTATATGTAATTGCTTTGTGGTCAATTCTTAACGACAAAATTAATAATTTGAATAATGCATAAGTTTTAGGGTTACTTGTTCAATTTTCTGCGTTAGTTCTCTGATAATCTCTAGCCTCTGCAAGTCAGTCTGGCGAAGAGCCTGTTCAAACCCATTTCCAATGTCCCCAAAATCGAGGCACCAATCACAACCGTTGAGGTTGGGCTTTAGACGATGACGATAGCTCAGCGATGGCGAGCAGCTTTTTGTTTACATTCATCGTGACGGCCACCGAAGCGCAGCAACCCGTTGATGCCACTGTCGCTGCTACGTCACCCAGATCGCTGGTCTGATTGGTTGAAGGACTATCCAATTGCGCCCAGAGGCATTTGGGCAGCGTCTGTTGGTGACGCCCCCTTTGGAAATGGGCTATGAATGAAACTTGCCCCAGACCTCCTCTCAGTTACAACTGAGAAGGGTCTGGTGTCAACCAGGCTAGATAATCTCTTATATAGCCAAGCAAAATTGGAAGTTTAACTGAAATATCCCTTATTGAATGGATATTGAACCAAATCAGATTCCAATCGGAAATCAAATCGAATCGGGTCCTTGTGAATCTGAATCAAACTGATTCAGGAAATCAGTGGCGATACCGAGCATGATTTCACAAACTCAAAATATGAATGACCCTTATTTGATTCCATACGTGTCCAAGGGTCTCATTTATAAACGTGGCGTACGCACAAAACAGGGCTGAAAATGTACGTACGCCACTTCCCATGCAAAAGTTGTGATTTATAAAAAACTAACTTGACGGGAGAATGTGCGGTCCTCCACGCAAAACTCTGAACCGTGCGTACGCACATTTTGGAGACAAAATAGGAATTGGCGACGCAAGAGTCATTAAGATACTGATCAGCATTCACGAGGTGCTTTGCATTGACTATTTATGGTTAAAAATGGGCGTGTACAGGGCGGGATAAGAGGCTGATTCAAATACACACACTTGTGGGTAATCTGTGATTTATAAAGGGAACATTGCTTACAGATGTGCGTACACACTGTTTTATAAATCTGAATTTATTTTGGCGTACACCATTTTTGGCTTATGGGCATACGTACACTTTTCGTAAGGATTTTATAAATGAGACCCCAGATAAGTACTATTTGTATCTACAGTATATGTATAGTAAAACTCACAAGCCAAACGATGGGTCATCTCATGCATGAATCATTGTACATATGCGCAGTTTGTCTGCTGACACTGTACATATGGCGTTTGATGGCCTACATGCAGAGAGGCCGACTAATAATTCACAAGTTGTTGCTAAGAACCTGGAGGGGGGAAAGTGCATGGCAGCTCGAGGAAGGCTGATAATGACATTTATGTAATTCAAGCCAAGGACACACACACACATACACACATACAAGGACACACACACACTCACTATGTACAACATGTGTGTACAGCTTCTGGAAGTACGTGCAGTAAATATATGTTGAAGGTCATTGCACACCATCAAGCCACTATTATACGATTATATTATACTCCATATTCTTAATCAAGCAAGGAGAAAAAGCCAGATGAAGAAAACTCTAGTGTACGGTCTACTGTAGATTTTTTTAATCAGATTATTAAAATGTTTGAGCATGATTTTGTTTTATAAATACGAACTGTGCAGCCACAAATGCACGTAAACCCACCCCAAAAAATACTCGCTTTTTCAAAACGGAAAAATTTTACAAAGTGAGCGACCACAGAAAAGAAATGTGTGCGCCTTTGATCAAATATCGCAAAAGCTATTCGTGAAATTGGCAAAACAACCTAAACAAACTTTGTATCACTGAAGAGAATCGTGTGCACCTTGTCTGCAGGATGCACACGTTTGTTTTTTAATAAATACCAGTCGATGTTTGTTGAATAATGTATTCAATGGGATCAGGGATGTAAATCAACTTTTATGTTCACCTGCCACTGTGGCTGGTGTATTCCAAAATCTACCAGCCACATTCCTTTTTTTTTTTTTTTAAACAGACAAGTGTGTAACTGCATGTGAAAAATAATACAACAATATGTACAATACTCTAGCATGTTTATATCATAAGGTCTTAAGGAAAATACCATAGACAGTATATAAGAATGGACCACCAGATCCCGTGTCTCTGGACCGGAGACCAGTGAAGGATATCAGAAGTCTCTTTCCCGGTGCTGGCTGAGCGTTACTGAGCAGCCTCCAACTGAGCTTGAAGACGTAGATGTGACGTGAGCAACCTGTCTGAAAGTGTGAAGTCTTCTGGTAGCTGTGCCGAGAGAAATCTCAATCATTCCCAATCTTACAGAGATGGAGAGCGTAGGTATATGTAAGGAGATAACATAGACACAGGCTAATTACTGATCACTAACATGCTAGTTAACATTAGTCATTAAACCTAAACAGCTAATGGAAGTCCAAACTGCCTGTGAGCTTCTCCTGTACTATACGGTAATTCCTCTACTGTGTGACAGTAAGTCTCGTGGTTATGACCCAATCGTTAGCCTATTTTTATAAAAGCGTCTGCTACGGAGCCATAACGTGAGGTACAAGGTAATGGAGCCTTTTATACATTGTCGTGTTTCTTTAGAAATAAACAATGGACAAATAGAGTCTTTAAACTCTTCAGATGTAAAGTTATTCGCTGTCAAAGTGACGTCAAAATGAATGGGAGTCAATGGGATGCTAACGGGAGGTGATTGTTTTGTAGCATCAAAATGGCGCCATAGGAGGTTCGAGTTCTGAAGCGAAGCTTACCCCCCTTGGAAAATACTAACATTTTCTTTCTCTCTGATTGGACGAACGCGTCACGTGGGGCTGGCTGCTCCTGAATTTCAAAGCCAAATTTTAAGCGAGAAATAGGCCGTGCAGTTGCTGAATCTGTCTGTTTTTTTGATCGGCAAAGATTTGATCATCGAATCAGATTTTCTGCAGATTTTGAGAGGCGACAAGCTGAGCTGACCACTCCTCATTTGCATACAGGAAAGCCCGTATTTTTGGCAGGCTGGAAAAATCACATTCACATGTGTTGCGTTCATTTCGCAAGTGTTCCTTTTGGGACAATACTAACCATCGAAAGTGGGCACTACGGCAGTAAGCGGTCAGTGCACATAGCAGTGTACTGACGGAAGTATGCGGAATGAGACACAGCCTCTATGTATCCAATTAATTTCTTTTCATTGCATTTGACCCGGACGACTGCATTCATTCAAAAATAATCTAGTTTGCATTTGAAATTTTCATTGGACCAATTACACACATGAAAGGTTCACACAAGCTTAAACTCACCGACCTTGGAGTATCCAGGAATTTATAATGTATCCCACGATATTATTTGGCCTGTAGGGGGGTAAGAATAAAAATAAAGGTTTCAGTAATCCCCAAATAATATAAATGTGAGTGAAACAGTAATTGAAGTTGGACTGGTGGTTGCCGAGGATGCTCCACATTTTCTGAGTGTGTGTAGAAAAACAAACCGCGCCAGACGACATGTTAAAAAAAGGGCAAATTTTATTTTAAAGCACTTACATAGAAAAATATGATTGATTTGAGTCAACGATAATAAATAGAGTGCCTGACTCTCCCCAGGCCCTGTCGGTACAACAGTACAATCAATATCCAGTTTCACAATACAGCAAAGGCACTAGCATTTACCACAATCAACAACAAGTCAATGGAGGCGTCATGGACGGGGGCGGGGCATTTTAGTTCACACTCTCACTCTCCAAACCGTCTGAGCCTTCTGTCACATAGGGGTCAGCCCTATGTTCCCACATTTCTAAGAAACATTTTTTCACTGAAAATTAGGCCCTATGTTCCCACAGCCCTATGTTCCCACAGCCCAATGGTCCCACAGCCCTATGGTCCCACAGCCCTATGGTCCCACGGCCCAAGATTTTTCTTAAAATTAGGCCCTATGTTAGGGTTAGGGTTACATTCCATCTGTAGTCCATTGCTACTGGATAATAGCTTGGGTGTAATTGGCTACCAAATTTGGAGAAAGGGGGATACAATCTGATACAAATCTATGAAAAATGAAATGAGGGAACATAGGGTCTAATTTTTGAAAAAAAATCTTAGAAATATGGGATCATAGGGTCTAATTTTGGAGAAAAAACAAATCTTAGAAATGTGGGAACTGGGGGAACATAGGGTCTAATTTTAGAAAAGAAATCTTAGAAATGTGTGAATATAAGCACGCTCCCATCACATAAACCTTGGGCTCAAACGTCCGCTCCTCAATCTGACTTTTTATTCGTGGAAACGCCACTAGATTTGAATCAAATCTTTCTCGACTTGCCTTTTGTCCAAATGCAAGTGGGGGATCAAGAAAGTAAATGAATAATGTGATGGAAAAACAAATGGCAGTGACGGTACGTGTCCACAGTGTCCTCACGCGGGATGGGCTCGCCTACTGGGCTTGTGTTGATTTGGCGATCAGATTTAAGTAACTATTGTTAATTAAAATCGCTTTGATATTGGGGTAAGGAAAAAACAGTCAGTACGCAGCGTCTAAGCCAGGGTTTTTCCTGAATAGAGGAATTTTTGGCGCCCCCCCCACCCCAAAGAGGTTTTAGCCAGCCCCCAAAAGGAAAATCACCAGCACCAAAATGATAAGAAATGAGAATTAAAATAGCACTTCAAATCCTCTTTGATTGTGTTTAATGGCAATTTACCAAACAACCGTTAAACAAGCAGAACATAAACTTGAATAGGAGCGCGTTTCTCCGTTTCACCATCCAGAGTCTGGCTGTGCCGCACTCTGCCGGTGATTTTAACGGTGGTATTTTAATTTAAATATATATATTTTTTAAGCAGTTTTGTTGATTGGGGTTTCATTTACTCAAACATTTTGTTTACCAAATTATTCAGAAAGGATAATGCGATGTAAATGCATACAGACTTCTGTCAAACAAGGTAACACAGACTCGTTGTCTTTTACCGTATGCAAATCGATCATGCTCACTGTCGTGTCCATTCGGAGTCAGGAAAAACCCGGTAAGCTACAGCGGCTAACGTTAACGATCGTGTTTCCCTGGTGCAGAGCCTCGCCTCCAACACGCCGAATAAACTACAGTTATTATATGTACATCTATCCCTAAAGGAGGTAGAGGAATAGTTAAATTTGACGTGCAAATCAAGAGCCAGAGAGTGAGAGAAGCCATTACTAACTACTTAGCTAAAGTAGCTAACAGCGTGTAAACATCTGTGTGATTAGCAAGAAGTCGCTGAAAGAAGGAGAGCGCTGTGAGTGCTTGAGTCAACTAGCGTAGGTTTAAATGTAAAGTGGATAGTTAGCCGCTGTAAGGAAGAATATGACAACAACAACAAAAAACTGTGTCGAGCTACCAAAGCAAGACGCTATTAACGGCAGAACAGACGCATCGTCAACTGGAAATTACGTAATATGATTTCGGCTACACGTCAGCCAACCAGGAGGAGAGGCCACCGAACCAGAGTAGCCAGTTTCATTAAAGTGCGCGTTATTTCCATTTACGTCTTCAACATACAGGGTTTCCGCAGGGTCTTAAAAAGGCTAAATAAAGTCTAAAATGTTAGGCCTTAAAGTCTTAAATTCACAAAGGTATTGTGTTGTAGGCCTTAAATAATTTAAACAGGTCTTAATTTTCATACGTCCATGTAACGCCTCCTCTAATGCTCATTGAAATGTTTTTATTTATTTATTCGGTGGTGTCAAATATAATTTGCTGTACATCTACAGATCATTATTACTCTGTGTCTCAATTTTAATAATTTTATTTACTTTGCAAGTACTTTTGTGACCCTGCATTCCGTTGTACTTATATGTCGTGATGTAGGTCTTAAATTTCATTCATGAAGGTCTTAAAAAGGTCTTTAAAAGTCTTAAATTTGACTTGGTGAAACCTGCAGAAACCCTGAATACAACCAGCCTGTCAGACTGGCGATCAGTTACCACGATTGGACAATTTCCTATTTGCCACGAGCAGTTATCACTTTCTCTTCCATTGACCAATGGCAAGCAATGAAAACAGGCTATGCCCTCCTACAACCGCGATGGCTGCCGCTGATTGGACGAATGCTTCACTTGTTGGGCTGTCTGCTCCTGGATTTTAAAACTTTCTCTAAATTTTACAAAAAGAGCTCACCCGAATGTGTTTCTGAAAACATTTTATCCGAGAAATAACCTGCAGCTGCTGAATCTGTCTTCATTTAAGATCGACAACAGTCCATTGAAAAGATTTTCGTGAGGTTTAAACGAGAATTATACTATCCGCATCCAAGGTGGCGCGCGCCATTGTGACGTCAAAATGACGTAACATCCTGCCGGCGTGCCCGATTTATAGCGAGCGAGCCGAGGTCGCGCGACGAAGAGGAAACAGGAAGCCTGAACGAGTTCGCCGACAACCTGATGCCAGGACTCTCAGAGTGACTACAAGTCTCTCTTGTGAACTTACTGGGTTAAGATGAGCTCTTTTATGGTGAATGAAAGGCTCGATCCCACCAAGTAGCTCATCCAATCAGATCCAAGCATTGACGCCAACGCTGCTGCTAGTTCTGCCCCTGTTTACTTTTTTCTTCTTCTTCTTCTAGTCTGTAGAAAGAGCAATGTCGGTAGCCGTTGCTCATTAGCGCCACCTCTGTTCAGGAGAAGACTGCAACTAGTGTCGCGACCACCAGCGCTGGTATAAACAGTTATGGCTATTTCATGACGTCACATATGCGTGCGCCAGCTGGGCTGCGGTCACTGTAAAATACGCTTTAGAGAGGCGGAGAGTCGAGCTGGATGCCTCCTGATTTACATAAAGTAGCGCCTGGATTCAACTTTACGCAAATGAGGAGCGGGCAACTCAACGCCCCTTCTCTCGGTAGTCCCAGAATGCATTGCCCGGCTGCTTACACGGACAACGAATGGGAAGCGTAGAAATGATGTTCTCTGTGGACACGAACCTTTAGAAGAGTAGAGAGGAGGTGGATGATCAGAAACAAAATTAAAGTCCCGAGAGGCTACAATGTAACATCCCCAATCCCAAAAAAAAAGTTCCCTGTGCTGGACATCCCAAAACATTCAGATCATCCTCTGGGGAGTTCGAATATTAACTGAAATATGTGATGTGTAAATCTGGCTGATATATCTGACTGTGAGAATAGGGTTGGGTACCGAAACCTAACCTGACTCCGCCAGATGGATCGCTTCGCATTTGCTCGGCATATCCATCTGGGAACTTTCTGATGGAGAACTTTTGGGAAGGGGCGAAACTACTACTACTGGTTGGCTGATTGGATAAACCATCTGTCTATCACCACCTATAGTTGGTGATAGACGGGCCAAATCAACCAATCAGATCAACGAAGCGTATGACGTACACAAAAAAATCTTTTCCTCCGAGAAAAGCCTCCAGTGCTGTTTTTTGCTCTTCTTTCAATGAAGGAATACTTTCTAATTCAGATAAAAGTCGCTTCTCGTGCCGAACGGCTCCAAATGTTCTCCATCTCAAGATGCCAGACTGATCTGTGAGTGGAAAACTGGAGCTCGCCAGATCAGGACGCTCTCACGAGGCTAACCGAAACCTACAAAAC
Organism: Perca fluviatilis; assembly: GCF_010015445.1. Lineage (NCBI taxonomy): Eukaryota > Metazoa > Chordata > Actinopteri > Perciformes > Percidae > Perca > Perca fluviatilis. The sequence goes on along the minus strand of NC_053114.1, from coordinate 44,210,870 downwards.
CGGTAGGAATCGGACCGGATTAGAACGCAAATTTTGGTTCCTCATTTTGGTTCCACTTAATGTGTCGACTGAAATATTTTCCCTCTGTCGCTCCGAAACGGACGTAAAAATATCACACGTTCTCCGTAGTCTACCGTTAGCTAGCTACTGTAAATGTAGAGCTACTTTTAAAATGCCATATTTTCCCCTCTGGGCTCACTAAAATGGACATAAAAGCAAATTAATCGTTCACTGCACGTGATCACTAGTAAACATATGACATCTTTGATGTCATTTTTCAGTTTTTCAAGAATCGGTTTAGGAATCTGATTCGTTTTAAAAAGTACCGGTTCGGCATCGGAATCGTAAAACGATACCCAACCCTAGTTGAGAATAGTTTAACTGGTGCCAAAGTCTTGACAGCAGCTCAAAACAAAAGGTGAGAGAGTCTTTAAAATCATCCAGTCAGTGGAGATGATAACGTGCTGGTTGGAAGTGTTCAGACCAAGCAAACACTGCCATCCTCCACAACATATAAACACATATAAAAATGATATAATAAAACAATGAAATTAGGAAGATTTAAGTCCAACTGAAACTGACAAATTACAGGACAAAAGTCAGTATCCAAATTTGTATTTTTTTTTTAATTATTTGTACTGCCTTCTTGGCTGTGTATTGAATTGCTTGTGTCGTTTTTCTGTGTGTACATATTGTAGATCCAGAACTTCTTTGCATACAGCCAATTAAAACTTAATATTTAAAATGGCTAAAATTCACCATTAGCACTGATATGAGGGTCCAAGGAACTTAGGTATTTTTCAACCTGGACCTTATTTTCCTATGTTTTTGTGTGTACGTGACGAATGGAAACAACCTCTGAAATTGGTCCAGTATTGAGCGGGAGCGCTGCACTCGGCAGCGGCGAAACAAGCTACAAGGTAATCTTCGGGGCGATTACACCGCGTCAATTTCCGTCCACTAAAAGGGTTGTTTTAGCCGCTGACAGGCTCAGGTTGTTATTCTAAGTTTCTTACAACATTATGGAAAGATGGAGAAGTTGCCATGCTTTGGTGTGTACCGATGCCAGGACAATACGGTAACTTTGGCTCTGAAAAATGTGCTTTGGTACAGGATTTCTTCTCCTCTTTGGCTGCCAGTAGTCGTCCCGGTAGTGATGTCCAAATGAGGCTTCATTAACAATTTTATTATTCTCTGAGACCACTAGATGGTGGTCTTGGTTTAAAGAAAAAGGCTCAAGGAATTGGCCTGGCTCCGCCCTCCTATGGACTTCTGCTAAATTTTTCATTTCAGTACGTCGTCTGGGTTCGCGGTATATTCTTGGGTTTTCTCCGGCCAAATCTTTACCGGTCCAATCAGCGAACAGAGGGAGTGGCTGAGAACGATGATGTTGAGGTCGTGTGCTAGTTTGAGTTGTAGTTCCGTAATGGCGGCGGAGAAAGATGCGAGCGAAGCCATTCGGTCCGTTGTGGCAACGCTGCTGAATATCCAGAAGTTAGAGCTCGAGCAAGAACAGTTTTTGCTGAGTTGTGTTGGGGGCCATGATGTTGTGGCCCTCCTCCCTATGGGGTTCGGGAACAGTGTGATTTTCCAGCTCGCTCCGTTAGTGGTGAAGGAGTTGGCTAAGGCTAACGCTACCGATGCTAACGCTAACGATGCTAAGCCGACGTCACGACCAAACGTTAGTGATTGGTTCTGGCAGATCCAGAGTGGCTCTGGGCAGAGCCAATAGTTTTAAGTGAAATGGACCAGAGTCTGGTAGGACCAGGCTAGTGTACCAGAGTCTGGTAGGAACAGGCTAGTGAACCGGAGTCTGGTAGGACCAGGCTAACGGACCAGAGTCTGGTAGGACCAGGCTAGTGTACCAGAGTCTGGTAGGACCAGGCTAGTGAACCGGAGTCTGGTAGGACCAGGCTAACGGACCAGAGTCTGGTAGGACCAGGCTAATGTACCAGAGTCTGGTAGGACCAGGCTAGTGAACCGGAGTCTGGTAGGACCAGGCTAACGGACCAGAGTCTGGTAGGACCAGGCTAATGGACCAGAGTCTGGTAGGACCAGGCTAGTGGACCAGAGTCTGGTAGGACCAGGCTATCAAGGAATGGCAATTCATCGTGCTTTCAACCCTTTGTTGAACAGGGAGCGCCATCTAGTGGGTTCACAGAATAAAGAAAATGGTTCATGAAGCTTCAGGACGCTTCATTTGGCCATCACTACATGCCGGTCAAAATGGTCACTGCAGACCCGATGGTCCGCAAGGTGCAGTGTTCGGACCGCAGTATTAGGATCCATTTGTAGCACAGCTAGCCACAGCGTCTGTCCCTGGCTGGGGAACCGAACAAAAGTCTTCACGGGTACAAAATATTGGACCCAAATCCGGCATGGAGCAGATAAAACCTATCCTGTCACAATAAATAAACTAATAATACATTTTAACAAACATTTTCTAAAATAGTTTGAAGGCTAAAGAAGCAATGCCTTAAATAACGATGGTCATATACTTTCAATTTATGAATATGATCGGAAGGCAGAAAGGTGTGAATCTGTCATTTCAGTTGGACTTTACAAAATGAAAACAGGGAGTACAGTAGACGGCACATATATCCAGGGAATCAGACACATTAAAGACAAAATGGCACAAACACAAGAAACCCCGCCCCCCCCCAAAAAAAGCTCCTGCTCTTCATCCGAGTCTAGCGGTTTGATTTCAGAGCGAACAGCTTCATTAAGAACGACTCACCGTTCGGCGTCATTGTTGGTCCCCATCAGTAATGATATATCTAGTATCGTTCGTAGATCTTCTTTCAGAGGGATAAAATGATGGAAAACAAACCCGGAAAAATGACTATTTTCTTACGTGTAAAAACATGTAGTGCAACTTCTTTACATGCAAGCAAATAACATGATCCAGACGAAAAAGCGAGAATGACATCGACGACAGTCAGCAAGCGTGTTGAAGACGAGCCATATGTCTCACACACGCGGGTTTGTTTCACTATCTTTGTGGGGACCCGTCATTGACATAATGCATTACCTAGCCCCTTACCCTAACCTTAACCATCACAACTGAATGCCTAACCTTAACCCTTACCCTAACCATAACCTAATTCTATCCCTAATCCTACAACCAGGTCTTAACCCTCAAACAGCCCTTTAACCTTGTGGGGTCCAGAATTTTAGGCCCCACAAGGCTATGCAGACCCCACAAGTATACTGTATTCCCTGGTTTTTAGACCCCACAAATATAGTAAAACAAGCTCACACACACACACACACACACACACACACACACACACACACACACACACACACACACACACACACACACACACACACACACACACACACACCATCCCTGAAGCTCACAGAAAGTCAATGGATTTTTCTCTTCAAGAGGTCATAAAATATAGAAAGAAAAAAATAAAAACTGATTCTTAAGTAAAGTCGTAATCAATTGTTATTCATTGGTTTTGATTTACACTGGAAAAAAAAAAAGTTAAATTAAATATATCTCAGTAAATACCATGAAAAGTGATAAGGCTTAAATCTTTCCTCCAGTTTAATGTATTCAAATGCAGTCTTGTCTTTTAAATCTGAACTCCGAAAACGACACGGGTTCCCGTTGCGTCCAGACATCCAAGTGGACGGACTGTTACATCGCGTATCTTCTGGGGGAAAAAGCCCTGATTGTCAGAACAAGTTTATAAAGAAGAATATGGTTGTTATTTCCCGGCCTTAAAGCTAAGTCCCGTTAGTATCCACACTCGTCCATCCATCGCTCCCAGTCTCAGCCCAGCCAATCCTGCGTTAAGGAAACTCGCTGCCACTCTCTCTCCGGTTGTTCGTCTCTGGAGTCGACTGGAAAATTTAAGCGTACCTTCGGTATTTTTTCAACCTGGGCTCTATTTTCTCATTGTTTTGCGTCTAAGTGAATGATGGGAACGACAATCTTTGACATTGGTCCAGTGTTAAAGCAAAAACAGCTGCAGAAGACGGCAGTCAGCGAAACAAGCTACAATGTAAGTCAATGGGTAGTTGCGCATCTTCAATTTACGTCCACTAAAAGTTCTGTTTTTGCCGCTGACAGACTCAGATTATTATTCTAAGTGTCTGACAACATTATGGAAAGGATCCCTACAGAGATAGACCTTTTTGTTAAAGAGTAAGATCCCTTATTTAAACATAAAAACATTTGCAAAATTGCTAGCAGCAATCACACCAGACTCCATGTAAATAATCAGGACTTTTATCATTGTAAAACACACTTCATTCAAAGTGGACCGAAACTAAATAAAACTCTCAAAAGCCATCTTGGTTCATCTTTCCACTGTTCCAACAATCACCACTCTGGTTTAGTTGAAATAAACCCTTAATTCACCCATTTACATGTGGAGATATGCTGGCTCTATACACGCTAAAAGTCCTGATTATTTACTAGGGGTGGGGGTAAAAATTGATACAGCATAGTATCGCAATATTTTTTTATGGCAATACTGTATCGATACACAGATGCCAAGTATCGATCTTTTATGATATATGTGTTGTCTGCTTGACAATCCCATTTTGCAGCAATAAAATTGAAGTGAGATGAACAAACAGAGAAATGTATCTTTTTAGATAAAATAGATGTTGACAAAATTGTCCTTTGGGGACATAATTTGAAATTGGGAAAAATTTGAAGTTGGAAAAAAGGTAGTACATTGCAATATATCGCAGAATATTGCAATATGTTTAAAATCGCAATAATATCGTATCGTGACATAGGTATCGTGATGATATCGTATCGTGAGGCCTCTGGTGATTCCCACCCCTATTATTTACATGGAGTCTGGTGGAGTTTGGCAATTGGCAACCTCGGCGCCGTTTCTGGTTAAACAAAGAGGATTTTAGTATTTCAAAAAATTGTCCTTTAGCGTTACATTGCAGCCCGGTCCAAGACTGCTGATCACAGCGTTCTTGTTCAATGCAGGACCAATTTCAAAGACTGTTGTTCCCACCAGTCACTCAGACACAATAACATTAGAAAATAGGGTCCAGATTGAAAAGAAACGGAGTTACCCTTCAATGCACAGGAGCCCCGAGAATGTTCCAAAGGGCTGTAAAGCTTTACCGGCATTGTTTGCTGCCCAGCGGCGCAGTGCAGCGTCAGTACGAGTCTGTCCGAACTCTGGGACCTCGTCCGGAGGGCCGAGGGACTCGCTAGCTCTCCGCAGTTCTGCTCTTTTAGATGACCCTCTGGGCCGTGAGGTACTTGAGAGCAGCTGAGCCGTACTTCCTGGACAGGTCCTGGTGGAACTCGTCCTTCAGCGTGTTCAGACAGTTGCGGTAGCTGGAGCTGGAGCGAAACTTGGAGATGTCGAAGCTGGGAGCATGGGGCATGTGGATCATGAAGGCGTTGGGGAGGACCATCAGGTCGTACTCCTGAGGGGAGGGAAAACAAACGGATTGAGACCACGAGAGACATGAAATAATAATTGGTAAATCGCACCCTCGATTTACGAACTTGAACGGTTACCAACAAAATAAAAGTTATAATCAAACTGTATTCTTATTGTGGGGCAATTAGCTTTAGCTTTGTAGTAGAAATGTTCCAATATCAATACAAGTATAGAAAAAGCCTCTGATACTGCCTATTCTGATACTGCCTAAATTCTGGCATTGGTATCGGTATGCAAGTCCATGCATCAATTCCAATACCAAGTAATTTAGCCTGAAAGAAATCTACTTTAAAGTAGCTTCACTTGGATTAAATGGACGTTTGCTAGCGTTAGCTCTCGGCTTAATTTCTCTAAAAACAGAAGCCTACACAGCCATTTGTAAGATTTATTTATTTGTTCTTTTTTGGTTATGATGGACTTTCAAACTAGACGGTATTTATTTGATTATGTTTTTGTAGTATACAGCTGTTTAAAGGTCCCATTACATGGTGCTCTTTGGATGCTTTTATATAGACCTTAGTGGTCCCCTAATACTGTATCTGAAGTCTCTTTTATATAGACCTTAGTGGTCCCCTAATACTGTATCTGAAGTCTCTTTTATATAGACCTTAGTGGTCCCCTAATACTGTATCTGAAGTCTCTTTTATATAGACCTTAGTGGTCCCTTAATACTGTATCTGAAGTCTCTTTTATATAGACCTTAGTGGTCCCCTAATACTGTATCTGAAGTCTTTTATATAGACCTTAGTGGTCCCCTAATACTGTATCTGAAGTCTCTTTCCCGAAATTCAGCCTTGGTGCAGAATTACAGCCACTAGAGCCAGTCCCACAATGAGCTTTCCTTAGGATGTGCCATTTCTGTGTCTGTAGCTATTGAGGAGGAGAGAGGGGGGGGGTGGGGCAAGGTGGAGGGTGGGGGTGTGGCCTTGACCAACTACCCCTTTGCTTGTTTGAAAGCCATGATGTCTCTCTCTCTCTCATGGGTTGACCAAATTCTCTGGGTGGGCAAAGCAGAGAAAGGGGAGGTAACCTTGCTCCTTATGACCTCATAAGGAGAAGATTCCTGATTGGTCCATCTGAGCTTTCGTTTTCTCAAAAGGCAGAGTAGGATACCCAGGGCTCGGTTTACACCTATCACAATTTCTAGCCACTGGGGGACTATAGGCAGGCTGGGGGAACTCATATTAATGTTAAAAAAAACTCATTAAGTGACATTTTCATGCCATGGGACCTTTAAGCCAAGTACCCCCTGACCAGCGCTAATCATTTTTGGTAGAAAAAAAAAGTCTATATAAAGAGGAACAGTACAGCGCTGTCAGCGATAGATTTTTTCGATGCCTTTTGATGCTTTTTTAAACATTTGTATCACCTTTTTCAGCGCTTTTTTTCCCTTAATGATCAATAAACCTTATTTATGTGACATTAAATCAAATCTTTGAGTTAAATAAGAAAACAAATATAATGAGGTACTTGGACTAATAGTTAATATCAGAGCATGTCACAGATGGGCTCATGTCAAAGTTTAGTTTTTGGTTTTTAATTCAATTCAGTTGCTATAAAAATTTTATAAAATTCCCCAAATTCTTTGAAATTAATCATTAATTTGACCCGTAAAGAAGTTTGTATGGAACCCGTACAACGTCCCTTATTTTTGGTTGAAAGAAACTCATAATTCTGATATATAATATTTTAAAAACCTCTGAAAACAGGTCAAATTTGACCCAAGGAAAACATCTAAACAAATGGTTAATGGTTTTAAAAAAAACCTCATAAAGTGAAATTTTCATGCCATGGGACCTTTAAAATTTTTTTAACGCACTGGTATAGGTTTGGTACTCTGTATCGGCCGATGCAGTTCAGGTATCGGAATCAATATCGGGATGAAAGAATGGCATCGGACCATCTCTACCACAAATAAGAAACCTCACAAGAACATAGACTGAATATCTGAAGATATATGTGACTTTAATCTCAAGAGAATGTACAAGTTTTTGTCAGAGTAGTTGTGAGTTTTCGTCTCGTACACTTACTACTTTAATATGAAAAAATCTTTTCTCTGAATATTCCCCCCCCTCGTCCCTAAGTGTTTTTTCTAACTACGAAATAATCTCTCATTAGTCCCACAGCGGGGGAAACGGCCCAGATAGTTGGTCGTAGCTCACAGTGAAGATTCTGTGAAAACATATGTTTTAAGTGGCTGAGAGGATAATGATTAATCACCACAACTCTCACTGTACTTAATTTTTTTTTTTATAATTCATAATGCTTCTGCTCCTCCTCTGAAAATATTTGTTACACTCTGTAGTCCTCCACAATGGAAAACTGCATTTAGGAGGACACCATTCTCCTTTGTGGCTATAAATCAGTGGAATATTCTTCCTACAGAGCTAATTTCATGCACTAACTTGCACTCATTCTCACGCTTAGCAAAGCATTGGTTGTTAACAAAGCAGACTTGCTCCCACCAGTGAATTGATGTGCTAAATAGCTGTGTGTTTATGGGGGGAGGGGTCTAGTTTTAGCTCTAGATGGGGTGGGATAGGGGGACAATAATGTCTGTAGAATTATATGACTTTATGTATCTGTATTGTATATGTTGTACTGTAAATACTTTGTATTTTATTGCGCCATCTACCTGCCCAGGGACTTCGGGCGGAAACTAGCAATTTGCTACAACCTGACACAAGACGTCTATTAATGTTTTTTGTGCACTGTCCCTGTTCAAATAAATAAATAAAAATTACAATTAATATTCCTCTTCACCCAACATGTGTGTGTGTGCGTCTGAACCGCAGTCAGATGTACCTGTGCGTCCAGCTCCAGGATGTGAGACACCTTGTTCCAGCCGAAGCCGACGAAGCGTTGGTCGTACTCGGGACAGTCTCGCCTCACCACGACGTACGGCTCAAAGTCCGGCTCCCACTCCACCTTGTACGGCGTGGTGGCTGTTCGCCATTTGGCATAGTTGGTCGGAGCGTGACCTTTAGGCCACACATGATACCTGGAGATGCAGGAAAAGAAAGTTAAATTAAATGATAATCTACTTTTCTTTCCCCAATCATGATTCACCAATATGTTTTAATTTTTTTTTCATGCCTATACCTGAAGGTGTAAAGAGCCCCCATGTCCAGCATGGAGAGCAGCTCAGCTTTGGATTTGGGGAAGGACAGACGGTAACGAAGTGTCTCGAACGCCGGAACCACAAGAGCCTTCTTAGTGTGAGCCATGTCCAGCATTGCACAATGCACCAGCACCACCAAAAAAAGGAAAACAGGGCCCCAAACACCCCCCAACAACCGGTGGGGGGTTCTCCCGGGCGGGGGCCCCCCCGGGGGTTCTAAAAGCAGTCTCTGGAGACTCCACCAGCTGACTTCTGTATTGGCTGTAGAAACAGGAGACGTCTCTTACGTTCTAAAACCAGTCTCTGGAGACTCCACCAGCTGACTTCTCTATTGGCTGTTGAAACAGGAGACGTCTCTTACTTTCTAAAACCAGCCTCTGGAGACTCGACCAGCTGACTTCTCTATTGGCTGTAGAAACAAGAGACGTCTCTTACGTTATAAAACCAGCCTCTGGAGACTCGACCAGCTGAGTCGAGTGACCCCATCAGCTGGTTTGAGTCGAGCTGAGACGGGCCGGTTCAGACCGCTGAAACTTTTCTCTGCAACGTTCTGAAACGGTTTTGTCTCATCGAAAATCATTAATCTGAACTGGCTTAACATTACTGTCCTAAAAGATTGTTGAACCGGAGACTTGATACATGGAGGGCGGACTTTAAAGAGGACATTTCAGAAATAGATAGAGGGTGTGTCTCTGTGTGTGTGTGTGTGTGTGTGTGTGTGTGTGTGTGTGTGTGTGTGTGTGCTAAGCTCAACCAATCAGCGTGCAGCTCATCGAAATATTCACGAGCGGAGAAATGAAGGCAGAAAAGTTCTTGTTTCAGTCCAGTCCCATTTAAAAGGGTAGCATTATGGCCAAAAAAAACAGCAAAAGAGTCATTTTCAGCCCAACCAGTGTTACATACCCTATTAGGAGACCTTAAGGAACAGCGTGAAATACCGTATAACCATTCTATCACCCCTTTAAAGCCACTCCAATATAATTGGCTGATGCAGACATACATGCCTCCTGTTTAATACAACAGTTAAAAGTTGTAATAGCAATGGAAAATCAATAAAAACATTTTTTAAAGAAATAAGAATAAGAGTGCGAACGGGAGTCCCGCGGCTAACCGTACCTGAGGTAATCGTAGAGGCCATACATCGGCAGGAAGTCCACGTCGGTCAGAAAGACGTACGGCGTGTTGGCGTTCTTCAGCGCCACGTTCCTGACCAGGTTGACGGGGTAGAACTGGCCCTCCTTGTAGACGATGTGGTAGCCGACGTTCTTGCGGTTCTTGAGGACCTCGGAAGCCTGGGCGTAGCGGAGGAACTGCTGGGCCTCGGCGTCGGACATGTAGAGCGCCAGGCTGATGGGGCCTTCCCAGTGCTTGCAGATGGCCTCCAGCATCTGCAGCCTGCAGGTCGAGCAGACACAAACGTGTTCAACAAGGAGACAACTTACGTTCATTACCAAATAATTCCTCTAATTTGTGAATTAGGGGCAGGACCGTATAAGCATTGCTGTAAAATTAAATGTCTTAGGTGCAATTATTGAAGGGGACACAAATAATTAGGGCTGGGCGATAGGGAGAAAATCAGACATCACAATATTCTTGACCAAATACCTTGATATTGCGGCGATATTTTGGGGTTCACAATTGGTGCTTTAACAAAATATCTTTAGATTTTAGATAAATAATCATCAGTAATGTGGACATAATGTCTAAGTGGACAAAAGGCAAATAATAGAACAGCTAGAACAGTCTGGTAAGTTCAGAAAAGTACATCACTTTACTGTAATGCAGCCTTTAAAACCAGGAAAAGACACTTAGGTCATATCACGATATTATAATATCGATATATTGCCCAGCTCTACAAATAATACACACACATTGTACTTGTGTAGGATATGTGTAGTTGGGGAACTCCAGTAAGTTGGCTGGCAAAGCTGTTTGAAGCACTGCTACTTGGGCGGAGTGATATTACTCCAACTCTGAGCGAACTCTCTGCTTCTCACCACAGGGCTTCAGGTGCTGCGAGCAAATCCCTCTGCCCAAGTAGCAGTGCTTTGCCTTCTGAGAATATAGTTCCCACTATGTATACGGTTAGAAGATGGCTGTGTGTCATGTGACCTTGTTATTTGTACACCCTGTGACTCTAAAAATCACAACATGGAAACAAGAACATGTTGTTTTGTCACTTATTGGGAGCAGTAGGCTAGATGGAGCCGGCTACCTCCAGGATCTGTGCTAAGCTAGGCTAGATGGAGCCGGTTACCTCCAGGATCTGTGCTAAGCTAGGCTAGATGGAGCCGGTTACCTCCAGGATCTGTGCTAAGCTAGGCTAGATGGAGCCGGTTACCTCCAGGATCTGTGCTAAGCTAGGCTAGATGGAGCCGGTTACCTCCAGGATCTGTGCTGAGCTAGACTAGATGGAGCCGGTTACCTCCAGGTTCTGTGCTGAGCTAGGCTAGATGGAGCTGATTACCTCCAGGATCTGTGCTAAGCTAGGCTAGATGGAGCCGGTTACCTCCAGGATCTGTGCTAAGCTAGGATAGATGGAGCCGGTTACCTCCAGGATCGGTGCTAAGCTAGGCTAGATGGAGCCGGTTACCTCCAGGATCTGTGCTAAGCTAGGCTAGATGGAGCCGGTTACCTCCAGGATCTGTGCTAAGCTAGGCTAGATGGAGCCGGTTACCTCCAGGATCGGTGCTAAGCTAGGCTAGATTGAGCCGGTTATCTCCAGGACCTGGTTTGAACATTGAACATTTTACAACAATGCCTTATCGCGCTGATGTGACTGAGGCCGACCCGAACCCAACCATAACTTCTAAATATCTGTCCGAACCCGGCCCGTCGGACTCGGGTCAGGTATCCATGCCTTAGTACCTGTCCATGGAGAGCTGGGCCACCAGCGTGATGTCGGTGTCGTCCTCCGTGGGCGTGTACTCGTACTGCAGGAAGTACAGGTGCACTCTGTGGACGGTGAGCCGCTCCCGACGGAAGTCGTAACACTGGTCGTCCTCGTCCAGCTCCTCCAGGGCCGCCTGCAGCTGAGGACACACGCCGCCGTTTAAAGCTCGGAGGAAGTCTTTAAAAAGGGCAACGCTTGAACCACAAACATCCCAAGAAACGAGAAATAACTTTTTCCTCGTTTCCTGACACATTTGTTGCTTTAAAAGGAACACGCCGACTTATTGGGAATTAAGCTTATTCACCGTATCCCCCAGAGTTAGACTAGTCCATACATACCCTTCTCATCTCAGTGCGTGCTGTAACGCTGCCTGACACCCCCAGCATTAGCTTAGCCTAGCACAGATCCTGGAGGTAACCGGCTCCAACTAGCCTACTGCTCCCATTAAGTGACAAAATAACGCAGACATGTTCCTATTTCCATGTTGTGATTTGTATAGTCACAGCGTGTACAAATAACAAGGTCACATGACACACAGCCATCTTCTAACCGTATACAAACTGGGAACTATATTCTCAGAAAGGCGAAGCTGCTCTGGGCTTCTCAGGTGCCGCAAGCATATCACTCCGCCCAAGTAGCAGAAGTAGCAGTGCTTCGCCTTCTGAGAATATAGTTCCCAGTATGTATACGGTTAGAAGATGGCTGTGTGTCATGTGATCTTGTTATGTGACTACACAAATCACAACATGGAAATAGGAAAATGTTGGCGTTATTTTGTCAGTTATTGGGAGCAGTAGGCTAGATGGAGCCGGTTACCTCCAGATCTGTGCTAGGCTAGGCTAGATGAGACGGTTACCTCCAGGATCTGTGTTAAGCTAGGCTAGATGGAGCCGGTTACCTCCAGGATCTGTGTTAAGCTAGGCTAGATGGAGCCGGTTACCTCCAGGATCTGTGCTAAGCTAGGCTAGATGGAGCCGGTTACCTCCAGGATCTGTGCTAAGCTAGGCTAGATGGAGCCAGTTACCTCCAGGATCTGTGCTAGGCTAGGCTAGATGGAGCCGGTTACCTCCAGGATCTGTGCTAAGCTAGGCTAGATGGAGCCGGTTACCTCCAGGATCTGTGCTAAGCTAGGCTAGATGGAGCCAGTTACCTCCAGGATCTGTGCTAGGCTAAGCTACCGCTGGAGCCGTCAGACAGCGTTACAGCACGCACGGAGATGAGAAGGGTATGTATGGTCTAACTCTGGGGGTTACGGTGAATAAGCTAAGTGTTCCTTTAAACTGAACAATGCTTATAACGGTTTCTCCTCCGCAGACCATAAACACAACCAATTAAACCAAACAAATTGAATTAATTTGGATTCTTAGGAAGATTTGGCAAATCTGAGCAGGAACTGTGTTACGATGGCAACCACACTCCTGCTGTACAGTACAAATTAATCACTATTAGTATTAATATCCTGCCAATGATGAAATGTGGGATCTTTTCCAAAAGCGTTTATGTGATTATGTTAAAAATAAATTAAATATTGGCTTGGTCGGGCATGCTTTAACCCCCTTACGTGTGTGTGTGTGTGTGTGTGTGTGTGTGTGTGTGTGTGTGTGTGTGTGTGTGTGTGTGTGTGTGTGTGTGTGTGCGTCTCTAACCTGGACACTCTCTGGGTTGGCCTGACTCGGGCAGCCGAACAGCTCTCGTCTCAGCAGGTTTCCGTCGTACTCCAGGAAGGTCAGGTAGAGGTTCCTGAAGAACTCCACGTGCTTGTTCTTCACTCGGAGCTTCTTCGGAGAGTTCCAGTGGATCACCTGAAACCACAGCAGGGAGCTCACTCACTTACTACACTCATGCCCCTTTCTCACGGGACAACTCTCTGCCTCTAAGTCCGTCTGTTCTTCCCAATCTGCACTCATACATCACATTAGTCGGCACAGAGTTTGACAGAGAGGCTGAATAAGTTAAAATCAGATCATTTTCACTGGCCTTTATGCTGCTTTCTGTTGTATGTTGAAAGAGTAGCGTTTCTCTTTTGGAGAATGTGTGTGTGTGTGTGTGTGTGTGTGTGTGTGTGTGTGTGTGTGTGTGTGTGTGTGTGTGTGTGTGTGTGTGTGTAGCGGTGTGTGTGTGTGTGTCTGTCTGTCTGCCTGTGTATGAGTGAGTGAGAGTGTGTGTGTGAGAGTGAGTGAGTGAGTGAGTGTGTGTGTGAGTGTGTGTGTGTGTGTGTGTGGTGGAGTGAGTGAGAGAGTGACGGTGAATGCAGAGTTTCTGGCGCCTTTGTGACAGTGAAAATGACAATACCTATATAAGAAAAGAAAAAAACTCTGGATGACATTGTCAGCTTGTGTGTGTGTGTGTGGCACTGTGTGTGTGCGGCAGTGTGTGGGTAATGTGTGTGTGTGTGTCTGTGGGTGTGTCTGTGTGTGTGCGGTGTGTGTGTGTGTGTGTGCGTGTTGTTGTGTATTTGGCAGTGTTGTGTGTGTCCATGTGTGGCTGTTTTGTGTGTGTGTGTGTGTTGTGTTTTGTGGCGTGCGTGTTGGGGTGTTTTGTGTGTCTGGCTGTGTATGTGTGCCTGGCTGTGTGTGTGTGTGTTGTGTGTGTTTTGTGTGTGTTTTTGTTTTTGTGGCTCTTGTTGTGCGTGTGTGCGGCAGTGTGTGGGAGTGTGTTGTGTGTGTGTGTTTGTGTGGCGCGTGTTTATGTTGTGTGTAATGTGTGTATTATGTTTGGCAGTGTGTAGGGAGTATATGTATGTAGTGTTGGGGTGGTAGTGTGTGTGTTTGTGTGTGTGTGTGTGTGTGTGTTTGTGATGCTTGTGCGTGCGTGTGGCGGTGTGCGTGCGTGCGTGCATGTGTGTGTGCGGCAGTGTTTGGGGAGTGTGTGTGTGTGTCTGGCTGTGTGTGTGTGTGTGGCGGCGTGTGTGTGTGTCTGTGTAATGTGTGTGTGTATGTGTGGCAGTGTGTGGGGAGTATGTATGTGCGCGCGGTGGAGTGTGGGTAGTGTGTGTGTGTGTGTTTTGTGTCGATTTGTATTATTATTCGCGTGTGTGTGTGTAGCGTGTGTGTACACGCGTATTATTAGTGTGAAGTGCGTGCGTGCGTGCATGTGTATGTGTGTAATGTGTGTGTGTGTGTGAGTGCGTGTGTGTGTGCACGTGTGTGTGTGTGTGTGCACGCGTGTGTGTGTGTGTATGCGTGTGTGTGTGAGTGCGTGCGTGCATGTGTATGTGTGTAATGTGTGTGTGTGTTTGTGTGTGTTGGTGAGTGTGTGTGTGTGTGTGTGGTTTGTGCGTGCGTGCGTGTGGCGTCGCGTCGCGTGCGTGCGTCGTGTGTGTGTGTGTGTGTGTGGCAGTGTGTGGGGAGTATGTATGTTCGCGCGGTGGAGTGTGGATAATGTGTGTGTGAGTGCGTGTGTGTGTTACTGCGTGCGTGCGTGCGTGCATGTGTATGTGTTTGTGCGTGCGTGCGTGCGTGCGTGCGTGCGTGCGTGTGTGTGTGTGTGTACCTTGAGGTCAGACACCTCGGTGTAGCACTGCTCGGAGCGAGTGTGGTCCGACAGCTGGACGTTCCAGAAGCAGGGCAGCTGGTGCACCAGCACCGGGTTCTGCTTGATGAAGGCGTTGAAGATGTCCTGCACACAGGGCACACACCACAGCTTTAACAACACTCCATCGGCTTCTGTACTAGAGCTGTCAGTCTTCCTCTAGAATACCATTCAAATTTAATTTGTTATTTCTTTTTAAAGGTGCCCTGCCACACAAAACCGTTTTTACTTGTATTTTTTGAAATGTTATATGTATGTGTTTGTGTTATGTTATGAATGTGAAAATGAACTGCTACCTCCTCTGTCAGCTCTAGCCACTGAACAGAAATAAGCAGAGAAATCAGACCAATCACAAAAGCTGGTCAGTCTGACATCATACTGCCTGAGCTCATTACTATTCATGAGCTCGCCCAGTTGCGCTGTGTAAAGGATTCTGACAGCCAGGCTCTCATTGGCTAGCTGTTAGCCAACCAGATTCAAACAGCTTAGCTTGTTGAATATTAATGAGAACTGGCACAAATCGAGTCTTCCTGCAGGCTTTCTATACCACACTAGAATTGCTTGAAACAAGGTACCCAAGGCATTTTTTCCACAAGAAATGTCACAGAGTCCATGGTAGAACTTCAGCAGCCTGTTATAAATATGTACTATGCTACTAAGGCTTATGCATCGTCGATGCCACTATAAGCCTGTGGTTGTTGTTACACGTTCTGTCCACTAGAGGGACTTCCAACATCAGCCTGGCCTTGAAGGGGACCTACGTCACAGCGCATTGAATTTCTGGCACGCTGCTCTCTGTTTACCTTATATTCCACCACGAGCACACAGCGACAAACACAAATCAACAGAGAACTCTGTAATTAAATATCATCTAACAAGTGTAGCAGAGTGGCTCTGTTGTAAAGGCTAACGGTGCTCGGTTAGCACCATGATATCACGTTAGAAAGCACAGCCGATAAGATTTGTCATAAACTTAGTAACAATAGTGTTAGCCACGATGCTAACGGCATTGATAACTAAGCCAAACGGTGCTACTACTATTTTACTGAGACTACAGCTGTTAGAAGGTAATATATGAAGTCGAAGCTAACTCTGACAGCTGTAGGTTAGTTAACATTAACTTTAGCTGTCTCCATGAAACTCCCAGCTAAGCTCCTATAACTCGCGACGCAGTTAGAAAACCAGAACGAGCTAACTAATGATAACATAAGCACTTTGGCTCGGTGGATGTCACTTTTAAAGTCATGTTAAAACTATTTCCCATTCTTCTTCCGATTTCCAGCCGCAGCCTGTCATTCCCCCTATACTAACGTTACTCGGTATGTAACGTTAGCGTTAGCTCACAATGCCTTGTGTTTCTCACTCCTGTAACTTACTGTTCATCAGATATGAGAAGAGCGAGATTAGCTAACGTTAGCCAACATAAAAACGTTTTACTATTTGTAAAAAAACAAAAAAATCACATTTGAATAGCAGTTTCAGCATTCGAATAGTATTGATTTTTTTTACTATTCGAATTATATTTTTACTTTCGGAAATTCGTTCCAACTGCCCTATTCTGTACATGGACTGGCATGGACACACAGACATCGTTGTATTTGCTTCTTTTATCTTTTCTTTTTTTAAAGATAATTTTTTGGGGCTTTTATTGCCTTTAGTAGCTAAGATTCCATCCACTTGTCAATCAAATTATCTGAAGTTCGGTAAAAAAACTCATGCGAATAAAGCTGAGTGTGAAAGTGTGTTTCCATCCAACGGCTTTAAAGCGAATAAAAACCTGTTGCGTAATGACGTCACGTGCTGTTTTGCGATTAAATTGGTATATCGAATTGATTTGAGACATTTTACGGTGTTTCCATTCATTTTCAAAATGGATCGCGCCATCTACCAACAAATGATCAATACTGCACAAGTTGTAATAGTTTAACTCTTATGCAACTCTCTTTTTTGAGACGTGTATCGCTGTTTGAGCTCCTTCCATTTACTCCGCAGGACGTCCCACGGCTTGTCCTAACCTTTGTTGGTCGTTTCCTTCGCGAGTTCCTGATAAATTTTGGCATTTCTTAGATGTTTGCTATCTAAAATAGCCGATATATTTTGCTCGTAAATTAAATTCAAAAAGTCTCTCGTCTCCTCGTTCGTCCACTTCCATCATGTCTTTGTTGACACCTGTCATGTGTGCAAACAGAGCAGAAATACTGTGAGGAAATGAACTACAACTTCTTCTTCTTCGTTTTGTGGCGGGTTGCAACCATAAAATGACCTAAAACTTAATCGCAATTCATTATTTATTCGGCAAATAACGTTTCCATCAGCGTTTATCGCAAAAGCCGTATATATATCGATCAAGAGAAAATCCGATGAGACCGAACGTATTTCCTTTGAGTCGATATTCATGAAATTCTATTGAATTTTACTGTTTCCATGACGGCATTTTTCATTCAATATCACTTAATTCAGATAAGAACGTGTGGATGGAAACATAGCTAGTGATGGGACTTTGTAAGGCTGCACAGTGGCTCAGTGGTTAGCACTTCTGCCTCACAGCAAGAAGGTTCTGGGTTTGAATCCAGGTCGTCCCGGACCTTTCTGTGTGGTATACACCATAAAGACATGCATACTAGGACTACAGTTGAAAATTAGCCGACCGGCTAAACTGATCCTAATCAAATAAACTTACAACAACAAGTCAGGAAAGTGGGAGAGAGGGGGTGCACGCACAACCAGGTGAGCTAACAAGCCCCGGCTTTGTTGTTTCTGAGACTGTGTTCCTGAAAGCGCAAGTCATGGCTTCATCGCGGCTCGACTTTTCATCAGAAAGAAGAGCCATGTTATCTGTCTGCTGGTTCCCTGGCAACCTCAGCCTTTATTTTACACTCGGACTGATGACTAAGGCCGCACCGTGGATTTTTTAAAATGCAATCACAGTCGGTGGTGGTAGCTCAACAAAACACACAAAGACTGCTAGCGATGATGCAGCACAGATCAAAGAGAAGTCGTGGTTTCATTCTCTACATCTGAGAAGGTACTGATGCATCAAAACAGACATCTATATCAGTTTAAGTGGAGCGCTATATTTAGAATATTTCCCGGAGCTTTACCATTGCAGTCTGACAACCTTTAGGACGGGGAACTGAAGCCGTTATCTCTGCTCTCTTCAAAGCCACCAGACTCCTTTGACAAAAACAGCAATTTTACCTCACAGAACACGGGCTTTGCTGCTCTTCTGCTGCCTCCATCGCTCAGTGTGTTTAGGTTATTGTGTGACTTTGGGGGTTTTAAAAGGGTTAGGAACTAACAAAACTAACAAATAAACCAACCCACGGAGGCACCGGTAGAGCAGAAACTCCCGTGTTCTGTGAGGTAAAATTGCTGTTTTTGTCAAAGGAGTCTGGTGGCTTTATTCTAAATATAGCATACACTTAAACCGATATGGATTTTTTTCTAAATGGACCGAAAATGGTCCACAGAAGATGAAATTGAATGTCTGTGCCCCCCTGACCTTTTTCTCTAGTGCCACCAAATGTCCACTTATAAACCAGGGTAACCCCCAGGATTCTTAAAGACATTTTTAATACCACATAGGATGAAATTTAATGCCAATTTCACGGCCATATCATGGAAAATTTGTGGGGATTTTAAGCCCTAAAAAAAGAATTATTTACCAAGAAACGTCACCTGAATTTAATAAAACATTGTTGTGAAGTGTGTTTCTACTCTAATAACATCAAATAAATAAAATATGTGTTGCATTTAGAGCTCTTATGCTATTACACTAAAAATACAAACTAAATTTAAACGTTAGCCACACAAAACAATCTGTTATTTATGATGTTTTTTTAGAAATAAATAAATGAAAATTGTAATGACATTTTAAATAAAGGCCTTATTTTTCAGAATATTAAATATAAGACTTTTTTAATACTTTAAAGGAACCCTAAAACCAAGATAAATTGAAGTCTTATCAGCAGGTTGCCCCTTCCTCTGGCAGATAAGTTAACTCTGGAACAGAGAAGCGTGCTTCCACAGTGGCCTCGGCGAGTTGAAGGTGTCCCTGACCTGATCAGCCAGCGACGTACTGAGCATGCTCATTAGCTCCCTCTCTGCCGTCAGCCGCCACATCTGCTCCCAACCGATTCGCCGCAGCCGCTCCAGGTAGAGAAGGATGACGCCTGCAGGAGGGAACAGGAAAGAAGTCACGAACATGACGGGGCAACTTTGACACAACACCGCTTTGTGAAGCCACAGGGTCCTATCTTGCACCCAGTGCAGCACAAAGCCCGATGCAAGTGTCTCTGCTAGTTTAAGACCGACGCAGCTGTCAGTTTCCCCTCCAGCGCCAACATAGTTTGAATAGCAAATGCACCTCCGCCCATCTGGTCTTACAGGGAGGTGTGTTCAGGTGCATTCTGGGCGTGCTTGTCTCACAGGGAGGTGTGTTCAGGTGGATTCTGGGTGTGCTTGTCTCACAGGGAGGTGTGTTCAGGTGGATTCTGGGTGTGCTGGTCTTACAGGGAGGTGTGTTCAGGTGGATTCTGGGTGTGCTGGTCTTACAGGGAGGTGTGTTCAGGTGCATTCTGGGTGTGCTGGTCTTACAGGGAGGTGTGTTCAGGTGCATTCTGGGCGTGCTTGTCTCACAGGGAGGTGTGTTCAGGTGGATTCTGGGTGTGCTTGTCTCACAGGGAGGTGTGTTCAGGTGGATTCTGGGTGTGCTGGTCTTACAGGGAGGTGTGTTCAGGTGGATTCTGGGTGTGCTGGTCTTACAGGGAGGTGTGTTCAGGTGCATTCTGGGTGTGCTGGTCTTACAGGGAGGTGTGTTCAGGTGCATTCTGGGAGTATTGCTATCTTGAGGCAGCAGGAAGTGATGGCACCATTGACCAACAAAAACCTGGTCTAAAGTCAATAACGCAGCATTTCTGACACCGGTCCTGAGATAACTTCTGTTAGGATTCGACACAATTAATAAAATGGAATTGAAATTGAAAGCCAGGTGTTACCTGTGTTGAAGCCCCGTCCCAGCGCAGGCCAGGGTTTATGGTTCTTCCACAGGTTCCCCAGGTACCAGTCGCTCTGGTTCTCCACCAGGCCGATCACCTGCTTATCTGCAACACAACCGGCGTCACTCATCAGCACAAATCTCCAGCCAGCGTTGTAGGCAAGACTAGAGCACGACCGATATATCGGGGGGGCGATATATCGGATGATATTAGACTTTGAGAACGAGGGGTTGAGACAGAGTCAAGACCGAGACGAGACCAGTTTCAGACGGCCAAAGCTTCTTCTCCTGTCTCCTGCATTCACTTTTTTTTGGGAGTGTGTGTTGAGTGAATGTTTCAACATTTCAAGTTAGAAATTAGTCAGTTATTGGTTGCATCTATATCAGAAAGTTTTACAGCCAATCACAGAAACGATGTGAACACATAAAATTAGACAACGCAGAGGCAATTCAGTGATGTCTCTGCAGTTGTGGTCTTGAAATAAAATCCTGAGTCCTCTTTATCCGAGCCCGAGTAAAAATGCAAGACCAATCTCGAGGACTGTCTCGTAGGACCTTCGCCACCAAAAAGTGAAGCCAAAATTTCCAGGATACGGACGCTGTATCCCTGCCATCTTGTAACTTTTGGAGCCAGAGTCTGCTCAGCAGCGATTGGGCGATGGGGCCGCAGTATCAAAGTCCCACCCCTAACACCCACCCGACCAATCGCGAGTCAATCCACGCTGATGTTTCAGCCGGTTTTTATAGCATCAAATAATTAATAAAAACCAAACTGATTAGAAAATGAAACACTTGAACAAACAACAATGTGCTCAGAACTACCTAAAATGACAGAAACCATCTTTGGGAAACATTTATTTGGCGTGTTCTTTGAATGGTTTGGCCCATGTCCCATCTGCTAACATTAGGAAGCAGGTTTTATGACCTATCCTTCTAGGCGAACCAGATATTATGGCTGTGCAATTAATCAAAATGTATTCTTTATTTTTCGTGATTACGATTTCGGCTCCCAGTGATCACAAAAACAGAATAATCGAGAAAGACAATTATTTAGCTCATTACGTTTTGCAAGTAAACTCTTTATTTTCTCTTGTATTCTGAATGAAAAAATAAAGTTTAAAGTGCCCATATTATGAAAAAATCACTTTTTCTGGTGATTTGGGGTGTTATTTTGTGTCTCTGGTGCTTCCACACGCATACAAACTTTGAATAAACCCATCCATGGTGTTCTGAGTGAGATACGGTCTCTGAATGTGTCCTGCCTTCAGTCTCCGGGTGAGCTGTTCAAAATCGGCACGGCTTTCTACGTCACTACTGCAACTGTTAGCTAGTAGTGTTAGCATGCTAACGCTAGCATGCTACCTCGTTTTCAATAGCAAAGCACTGCTACAACACAGACAAGTTCACCATAATCTCCAGAAGAACTACTTCCATGTGCTCCCTGGTTTAGAAGAAGTCTCCCAGCTGATCCTGCCTTGGAACTGACTGAAGTTGGAGAAACAGCCTTTCTTTTACTGTCTATGGAGCTAGCTGACATGATCTACGATCTGAGCTACTGAGCATGTGCGAGTGCAATCAAAGATAGTACAGAAGAAGAAGAAGAAAAGAGGTCTCACTCTGTAGCTAAAACAGAGACCTGAACACAGGGTGAAAAGAGGAGCTGCAGCAGTGAGAGAGAGCTGTGCAGTACAACAAAAATATGGTGTTTTTTGAAAATTAAACCATGTAAACCTATTCTGGTACAACCTTAAAATACAATTATGAACCTGAAAATGAGCAGAATATGGGCGCTTTAAACAGGAAAAGTATTAAGGCAAATTTCACAGTTGTATGTGTTTTTTACTGTTGATTTATTTAACTTCTTCCACTGTTTTTTAAGTTCAATTATTGCAACATCTTTCCAGAAGTCAACGAGTAATTGTGTTAAATTATCGTGATTTCAATATTGACCGGAATAATCGTGATTATATATTTTTTTCCATAATCGAGGAGCCCTACCAGAAGGTTTGGCTTCACTTATATGTGTAGATATATGTATGTGTATATGTGTGTATGTGTATCCGTATTTATGTATTTCTCCGAATGATTTGTACATGCGACAGGAAGATGTTTGTTAAATAAGTAATTTGTGGTGTCTTGTAAGCCCGTGTGGGATGGGCCAAAATGTTTGGCATGACACAGAAATAAAACATAACATAACATAACATAACATAACTAACTAACTAACTAACTAACTAACTAACTAACTAACTAACTAACTAACTAACTAACTAACTAACTATACAGTCTATGCATCAACCCCTGAAGTTCGCAGACAGAATATAATTCAAAATGTCTCACCGGTGAACTTCCTAAAGATCCCCCAGAGCTCGGCGATATCGGTGGCGAAGGTGATGTCCGTATCCAGGACGATGACCTTGGACAGGTCCGGGGGCAGAGCTTTGGTTAGCGTCAGCTTCATCAAGCCGTAAATCCCTGAGTAATGCTTGTTGGGTATCCACGAGACCTCGGACTGAAACCACAAACAAGAAACACAGACTCGTTATTCTCACCCTACCGTCACACCAGACAGTCCTTCCAGAAAAATGTTTTTTTTTTGTGATTGTTGTGGGGCAAAAATCCATGATTATGCGGCACGTTTTCTTAAAAAATGCGATGGAATATGCGGGATATTTATGCAGTTTTATGCGATGAAATTGCGGGAACTTGCATAAACCTGCTTTTCGATGATGTTCAAATCGCGTAATTACGTCACTTCATAACGTTCCCATGGCAACAGGGGAAAATGGCTGCTCTTGTGTGAAGTAAACACAACATTTTTCAACTTTCTGCTAAGATACAGTACAGGCCAAAAGTTTGGACACACCTTCTCATTCAATGTGTTTCCTTTTTATTTTCATGACTATTTACATTGTAGATTCTCACTGAAGGCATCAAAACTATGAATGAACACATATGGAATTATGGTTTAACAAAGGTGTGAAATAATCTGAAAAAAACAGTGTTATATTTTTAGATTCTTCAAAGTAGCAACCCTTTGCTTTTTGGTAACTCTGCAAACCCTTGGTGTTCTCTCAATGAGCTTCATGAGGTAGTCACCTGAAATGGTTTTACCTTCACCGGTGTGCCTTTGTCAGGGTTCATTAGTGGAAGTTTTTCCCTTATTAATAAAAAGCAAAGGGGTGGTCTCTACTTGAAGAATCTAAAATATAAGATACGTTTTCAGTTATTTCACACTTTTTGTTAAGATACCTAGTCTCATATGTGTTCATTCATAGTTTTGATGCCTCTGAGTGAGAATCTACAATGGAAATAGTCATAAAAATAAAAAGGGAAACGCATTGAATGAGTAGGTGTGTCCAAACTTTTGGCCGCTATTAAAGGATACTGAATATGTCTTATATTTTAGATTCCTCAAAGTAGCCACCCTTTGCTTTTTTATTAATAAGGGAAAAAACTTCCACTAATTAACCCTGACAAAGCACACCTGGTGAAGGTAAAACCATTCCAGGTGACTACCTCATGAAGCTCATTGAGAGAACACCAAGGGTTTGCAGAGTTATCAAAAAAAGCAAAGGGTGGCTACTTTGAAGAATCTAAAATATAAGACATGTTTTCAGTTATTTCACACTTTTTTGTTAAGTACATAATTCCATATGTGTTCATTCATAGTTTTGATGCCTTCAGTGAGAATCTACAATGTAAATAGTCATGAAAATAAAGAAACACATTGAATGAGAAGGTGTGTCCAAACTTTTGGCCTGTAATGTATATTATGGGACTTTTTTGCAACGAAAATGCGGGGATTATGAAATCATGCAAGCCCCGCATATTTCGTGCGGAAATCGGCAATTTATGCAGCGAAAGTGCGGCATATTTGAAAAATAAATATGCGGACTTTGGCTGATTATGCGTTGTATTATGCGATCGCATAATCACGTTTTTCTGGAGGGACTGTTTAGCTACAAGAGACCGAGACAAAGCGATGAGCTCGCCGCTGGCACGAGCAAGGCGGGGCCAAAAATAGACAAGAAGTCTATTTTATGCAAATGCTGAGCGACAGCCAATCGGAGTGAAGGCAGCGTGATCTATGTCAGATGGCGGAAAACACTTCAGGACTTCGTATTTATGTACATATCTGATATGTTTGGCATTTTATCTCATATATTTTGTAACTTTTATTGAGAAATAAATACCTTTAAATCCAAAAACATTGTTCTTGTGTTGTGGAAGTTTTCCTTGAAGCAGCAGGGTTAGTGATATTCATGATAAAATCAAAACGAATAACGACTGTTTGAGAATTAAACCAAAGTTTGGTCTTTGAGTATTTATTTACATTTTGCAAAAAAAACACAGTTTCAAAGGTACACGCAGCACAACTGAAAATGTCTTTCCTAACTAGAAACCTAAAAATCAAAACATCTTATAGTGAAGAAACTCCGTTAAGCCACCCCTCTTCAAATATCTTTAGCATGTTGCCACTTTTCTAAAAAATACCATAGACAGTCAGATGATTTTACAACCTTCCATTCTGCTCCTGTGTCTCCTACATTAGACTAAAGACCTGCTTATCTCAGGAGACAGAAAGAGATACGGTTCAGACAGTGTTATAGCCTTCTTCACTTTATCTGCGAGAAATAAACAAATGAGGAGCTGCAATTCTTTAGCGAAAATAACTTATGCTATTGCTCACAGTCTACAAGGCCAGCTCTCTCACTGGTGCCTTTAAGTCTACAGGAAGGAACAGGATTATGTGGAGGTTTAAAACAATCTTTAAACAAATGGTCAATATTATTAAAAACAAATGGTTAAAATAAAATTTGCCACCACACTTGTGTCTTATCAATACTTCTGAAGTAGAGGTGTTGAAATTAATCAAATAATCGATGCATGGAATCGTGGACATGGACGATGCTGCATCGATAATCGGCTGTGCCATAATCGATTATTTCTGTTTATAATGTAATGTAGGCCTAACAACATTTCGGTTTACATATTCTGATATGTTTTTGCACATTCAGGAAGTACCATGTGCTCAGTGCTGTATTGTTTTATGTATCCAGTTTATTTAGTATTAGAGCACTGCAGAATGTTTGGTTTTTGAAGCTTGAAAAGCTATGAATTAAATATCCTACATGGCTTTAATAGAAACATGGATTTGACGCATCGTGATGCATCGAGATATCGAATCGAAGACATGATAATCGTAATCAAATCGAATCAGGAGATCAGTGAAGATTCACACCTCTAGTCTGAAGTAACTTTTAAGACGTGCTTGAAGGTAGCACCGGAGAATTTGGGGTTTACTTTTGCCAAGCAACCAGGGGTAGGCTATAGGCACGCCCAGGAGCGCCCATCAAGCGAGTGCATGTCGCTCTTTTTTGTAGCTAATGTGACTGTAGGGTAATTTCTACGTCTTTATCTTTTCTTTTCAAACACGTAAACTGACAGTGTTTGTTCATATCTGAGCAGTGCGGGTTAACACAAAGCCACTTTCTGCATTTCTTTTGGCAAAGACTCTGTGTGTTTTTTGTCTGGAATCTGCAAATAGTGTCTTTTAATTAATTCTCTTGATTCAGGGTAATTGGATCTGCATAAGTGCATCATCTGCAAACGTAATCGGCTTAGAGTCTCGTGTGTTTTCTCTCTCTCTCTCCGGTTTGAAACGCGAGTGAATGAAAATCTGAAGAGAGAGAGAGAGAGAGAGGCTGCAGGTCGAAGCATCTGACAGCACAAAGGACCCATTGTTCAGCACAAAGAATGTGATCACACACACACACACACACACACACACACACACACACACTTATGCATGCTCGTTCCTTACATCGGCAGCACCGTTGAGAGCCCATTCATCAGCTTGACGTTAAAATAAATTATTTGGTGTTTTTGTGCTGAAGTGTCACTTGACTTTGGGAGGGAAGTGTTTCCAACAGCACGTCCAGCTCAATTACAGATCGCTGCCGTCGAGTGAAAACCTCCTAACGTCTTTTTTTTTTTTTAGCTCTTAAGTGCCCCGTGGTCAAGATAACGAGGGTAGTGGGACACAAGGTTTGCTTGGAAAACATCAGGAAGAAAAATCTCCTGTGGTCAGGTAATAACCTTGTAATTTAGCTTTTATTTATTGGAGTGACAGAAGAGTGTATCCAAACTGGAGCCCTGCGCGGCACTGTCTCCGTAGTCCCGCTCCTGCCGGCTCCCGGTGGATTTCTGACCATTACCGCCCGTTGCCGCAGGATGTGTGTTCTGCTAGCGCCCGCTCCAGCAGTGTGTGCGCTCGCCTACCTCCCATTTCGCAGTGTGTGTGTTCTGCTAGCGCCCGTACCCGCAGGCAAAATTAGGAATCCCACTATGGCCACGCCAAGGCCCACCCTACGAAGCAGCTCGATTGGTTGGGGTTATTTGACCTCGAGTGGTTAAGGTTAGGGTTAGGGGATTGGTCAGGGGGATAGGACCTGTACACGAAAGCATGGATGCCTGGCCAATAGTAGTGTGTGAATGCTATTGAAGGGCGGATCTTGGCGTGGCCGTAGTGGGATTCCTAATATCGCTTCCCGCAGTGTGTTCTGCTAGCGCCCGCTTCAGCAGTGTGTGCTCTGCTAGCGCCCGTTCCAGCAGTGTGTGCTCTGCTAGCGCCCGTTCCAGCAGTGTGTGCTCTGCTAGCGCCCGTTCCCGCAGTGTGTGCTCTGCTAGCGCCCGTTCCAGCAGTGTGTGCTCTGCTAGCGCCCGTTCCAGCAGTGTGTGCTCTGCTAGCGCCCGTTCCAGCAGTGTGTGCTCTGCTAGCGCCCGTTCCAGCAGTGTGTGTTCTGCTAGCGCCCGCTTCAGCAGTGTGTGTGTTCTGCTAGCGCCCGCTTCAGCAGTGTGTGTGTTGGGTCCCGCCCGCATGGCAAACATTAGATTGATTGTCAATAGACTGACCATTGATTTTGTGTCTTCTCCCCTCTCGCAGGGAAACTAGTTATTCTATTCTGTAGTATTAATAATTATGTATATCTGTCGGTTATTCACGGTCATACGAGTGCAATAATTAGTTATTCTAGTGCAATATGAGGCCAAAGTGACATCAAAATGAACAAGAATGCAGGAAATTAAGTGTTAAAATGGGAGGAAAGTAGGGGTGGACAACATGTTAGAAATATCAGACATGGATGTTAAAGGTCCCATGACATGGTGCTCTTTGGATGCTTTTATATAGACCTTAGTGGTCTCCTAATACTGTATCTGAAGTCTCTTTTATATAGGCCTTAGTGGTCCCCTAATACTGTATCTGTAGTCTCTTTTATATAGACCTTAGTGGTCTCCTAATACTGTATCTGAAGTCTCTTTTATATAGGCCTTAGTGGTCCCCTAATACTGTATCTGAAGTCTCTTTTATATAGACCTTAGTGGTCCCCTAATACTGTATCTGAAGTCTCTTTTATATAGACCTTAGTGGTCCCCTAATACTGTATCTGAAGTTGCTTTTATATAGACCTTAGTGGTCCCCTAATACTGTATCTGAAGTCTCTTTTATATAGACCTTAGTGGTCCCCTAATACTGTATCTGAAGTTGCTTTTATATAGACCTTAGTGGTCCCCTAATACTGTATCTGAAGTCTCTTTTATATAGGCCTTAGTGGTCCCCGAGTTAAATAAGGAAGCTATTTACTTTTAACATGAACTAGGAACTCTCTTCTTGAATACTGTTTTCAGTCTAAATGGAGGCCAAACTGCAGATTGACCCTCTAGCACATCCCATTACACACACACACAAACACACACACACACACACTCACTCAGGAAGCCTAAACACTCCTCTGATCTGTGTTAACGTGACAGACTCGCTGTACGTCTTCACCGTGCAGGGTTGGTATTGATGTCTCCCTGTTCTTTGATACTCAGAGGTGAATCTCTTCTGTTAAAACGAGATTTATAAATACGTTTAAATTTCGACTCGACTGCGTGTCCTCTCAGCTCGCAGAGGCTTTTCCTTTTGATATGGTAAATGTCAGATCTGACTTTGCCTCACCTTGTCCTAACAGAGAGGAGTTTGCGTGTGTGTGTTTGTGTGTGTGTGTGTGTGTGTGTGTGCGTGCCTGTGGGTGCAGTGGTGTAGTCTAATGT
Source organism: Perca fluviatilis (assembly GCF_010015445.1). Classification (NCBI taxonomy): domain Eukaryota; kingdom Metazoa; phylum Chordata; class Actinopteri; order Perciformes; family Percidae; genus Perca; species Perca fluviatilis. The sequence goes on along the minus strand of NC_053114.1, from coordinate 44,182,791 downwards.
ATTGTAGTGGGTGTACTATACTGTATATGAGCGGCCCATACATATATATATGGGCCAGAATTCTCCTTTTTTGGGGAAGGGGGGGCATATCATAGTGGGGGGTCTGGGTGTCCTCCCCCAGGGAAGTTTTGAGCGTCAACAACTTCATTTTCTGCATTCTGATACACTTTTATGCACCAATTTACGGTGGAAATATACCTTTATTTAGCCGATGTGAAGAAGAAAAACACAGATGACAATTCAAAATATATCAAAAATATAATGGAAAGTATGTTGTTAGTGTCATTGGACATTTTTAAGCGGGTATATGGAAATCTTGGAGCTTTCTTAGTGGCTATACTGTGTATACCTTGTGTATCATGTAGACTACACCACTGCGTGTGTGTGTGTGTGTGTGTTGTGTGTGTGTGTGTGTGTGTGTGTGTGTGTGTGTGTGTGTGTGTGTGTGTGTGGTGTGTGTGGTGTGGGGTGTTGTGTGTGTGTGTGTGTGTGTGTGTGTGTGTGTGTGTGGTTTGGGTTTTTGGTGTTTTTTTTTTTTTTTTTTTGTATGTGTGTGCGTGTATGGTGGAAATTATGTGGTGTGTGTCTGCTTGACAAGATTGGGAAAAGCGACACAAGGAAGGCGGAAGGAACATTCAGTGGACTGGACGGGGATTCAAGGAAATGGAAGTGGAGAGGTTCCCCGGAAAAAAAAAAAAAAAAAAGAAAGAGGAGGAGGGGGTGTTTTTTCTGAAAAAAAGAGAGAAAAAAAAAAAAGAAGGGAGGGGGGGGAGGGGGGGGGACACAAGATTGGGAACATAGGACTGTGGGACCTTGCGCTGTGGGACCTTTGGGCTGTGGGACCATAGGGCTGTGGGACCATAGGGCTGTGGGACCATAGGGGCTGGGTGGGGACCATAGGGCGCTGGGACCATTGGGCGTGTGGGACCACTAGGGGGGACCATTGGGCTGTGGGACCATAGGGCTGTGGGACCATAGGGCTGTTGGGACCATAGGGCCGGGGAACATAGGGGAAGGAACATAGGACTGTGGGAACATAGGGGGGGGTAGGAACATAGGGACCATTCTGGGAACATAGGCGGGAAACATAGGACGGTTGGAACATGGAGCTGTGGGAACATTGGACTGACCCCATTTTATTCACGCATAAATTTGATTTGTCTCCGTGCAGAAACAGAAACTTTTTAAAAAGATGTCACGTACAGCTTCTGAGAGATCGCGCTAAAAGAGGAAGCATTAAGAGTGCTGAATTATTTTAACACAGTTCAGTTTAAAAAAAAAAAAAATTTTAAGTCTTTGTTTCCCAGCACAAAAACAGCGACAACAACAAAACAGCCAGATCCCAGAATTTAAAAACTGTCCTGTTCCCTAGTTTAAAATCTTCTAAAGCATCTATAAAAAGGAACAGATCCAGGAGAGCAGAGCTGACATTTAGAAAACATCAACTAAACCCTGACATACAGAAATCCTGAGAGTTACAAAATATAAAAAATAGGACAGCTGGGTCTTCTGTCACACAGCAGAGCCACATCCCCCAAATACCATCTCCTCACGTAAACATTAAAACAGAAATCCACATAACTTATAATTTGATCAGAGAGAAATGATGCTGTTCAGAGAAAGTTCAGGGTTGTAAAAGTTGGCTTTCATTAAAAGGTCATGCTTTTATTTTATTTTATTTTTTTTTATATTTCGCTCGGTTTTTTTTTCCCAGTCTGCTATCATTCAAGGACTTTCAAGGCCTGTACCAACCCAGGGGAAGGCCACGTGCCATTCAGCTTCAAAGAGAGAAAGAAGAAAAAGCTGCAGGAGTTGAAACACGTTTGGAGAGAGGGAGGGAGAGAGAGAGAGAGAGAGGGAGGGAGAGAGAGAGAGAGAGGGAGGGAGGAGAGAGGGAGAGGGAGAGAGAGAGAGGGGAGAGAGAGAGAGAGAGAGAGGGAGGGAGGGAGAGAGGGAGAGGGAGAGCGAGAGAGAGGGAGAGGGAGAGCGAGAGAGGGAGAGAGAGAGAGACAGAGGGAGAGAGAGACAGAGGGAGAGGGAGAGACAGACAGAGAGAGAGAGAGAGACAGACAGAAAGAGAGAGACATACAGAGAGAGAGACAAAGAGAGAAAGAGAGAGACAGATAGAAAGAGAGAGACAGAGAGGGAGAGAGAGACAGAGAGAGAGACAGAGAGACAAACAAGAGAGAGAGACAGAGACAGAGAGACAGAGACAGGAACAGAGAGAGAGAGAGAGAGACAGACAAAGAGAGAGAGAGAGAGACAGACAGAAAGAGAGAGAGAGAGAGAGAGAGAGGAAGCAAGACAGAGAGAGAGAGACACAGAGATAGAGAGAGGAAGAAAGACAGGAAAGAGAGACACAAGACAGAGAGAGAGAGACACAGAGAGACAGAGACACAGAGCAGAGAGAGAGCACACAGAGAGACAGAGATAGAGAGAGAGAGAGACAGAGAGAGAGAGAGAAGAACACAAGAAGACAGAGAGAGAGAGAGAGAGAGAGAGAGAGAGAGAGAGAGAGAGAGAGAGAGAAACAGAGACAGAGAGAGAGAGAGACAAGAGAGAGAGAGAGAGAGAGAGAGAGAGAGAGAGAGGAAGAAAGACAGGAGAGAGAGAGAGACACAGAGAGACAGAGAGAGAGAGAGAGAGAGAGAGATCAAGGAAAGGTCCGTGGAACAACAGTTCAACGAGAGGACATGTTTAGTGCACCGACTCACCTGTGAAAGAGGACGGACTTGACCAGCGTGACCACGTCTCTGCTGGCGTTGTGACCGGCACACACGCACGCCACGTGGATCAGCTGCGGAGACAGAAGACAGGCACGAGTCAGGCTCAGGTCATGACATCACATCACCGCGGCGGTCGTTTCCCAAGCGCAAAAGCCTCTGCTAGCGGTCGCTGGAAAAGAGCCCCGATACTTTAAGCTCTTTCTTTGAAGTCTCTGCAAGGAGCGTACGGGAATTTGACCAGTCCTTCCAGAAAAACACGGAGTTTTTTTGTGATTGTTGCGGGGCAAAAATCCTTGATTATGCGGCACGTTTTCTTAAAAAATGCGATGGAATATGCGGGATATTTATGCAGTTTTATGCGATGAAATTGCGGGAACTTGCATAAACCTGCTTTTCGATGATGTTCACGTCGCGTAATTACCTCACTTCATAACGTTCCCATTGACCAACAAAAACCTGGTCTAAAGTCAATAACGCAGCATTTCATTGTTATTTTAACAGAGCATTAGTAAAATGCTCCTAGGCTCGTGCACAGCAGCACACACACTATGCTTGTTACACACACAGGGACGCACAGCAGCACACACACACACACACACACACACACATACAGAAGATTACAAATAAAAATATTAGGGTGCAAATCCTCCATCATAACAGCAATGCTCCAAGGTCCAAACGCGCCTGGCTTTTAAAGGGAATGGGAGATGATCTCTGATTGGTTGATTGCATGTTACGCCCTAAACACACCTGCACCAGGCGCTTCACACCGTGACCTCAGATCCTTAAAATAAGACCCAAGTGTCTTTCTTATTCTCTCTGCTGATTCCTGACATCTGTCTCCACTTTTGTCTTCCTAAAAGCTCAGTTTTTTTGTGTCGGCAGCTTTATGGAAACTTCAGTTCTGGGATCTTTACGTTGTTGGTAGTGAATATCGCCACCCAGCAGCTTTTAGGGATTTTTCTGTTGTTTGCTAGCAGACGAAACTGACGAGGAGGAAACCTTCCCGCGATACAAAGTCAACGGAGAGCAGAGAGCTCTCCGTCTCTATGAAGAAGGGTTAGCAGCTCAGAGTTTCACCAAGAAGCAGCCAGGAGTCATTTCACTACGCCCATCGACACGTTCACACTCTGGCTGCTGCTGACGGGGGTCATCACACGTTCATCACACGGTCATCACACGGTCATCACACGTTCATCACACGTTCATCACACGTTCATCACACGGTCATCACACGTTCATCACACGGTCATCACACGGTCATCACACGTTCATCACACGTTCATCACACGGTTATCACACGGTCATCACACGGTCATCACACGTTCACAGCCTCTCCGTGCATCGTGCCTCGGCCCTTTTGTAGCCGACTCTCATGACAACATGCGACCACAACAATCAATCTCAACACCTCAGCTGTGAAGATTTGGCTTCTGTGAATGTAAATTTAAAAAAAGAATTAAAAAACAACAACAACCTGAAGCTCTGCTCCACAACTCCACACAACCCAGGACACTCAGTCCTCGCTCTGCCTCGCACATATTTAGGATTTCACCTCAGAGTTTAGTCTAAAACTGCAAGAAATTAACCAATTAATTGATTAGACCTCAACAAATGAAGCTCAGCGTCAATTCCTTCAGGAAGACGCCACTACTCTTTCTTCTTAAAATCAAATCAGCTGTTTAGAAGCGACTGCTTTCAGTTAAACCAATCAGAAATTCAAGGACCAATCACAGCCAATTACAACTCTGCTTTAAATCGGTCCTCTCCCTGTGCTGTCAGCGGTCGTTTCGGGCAAAGCGCTCGACCCTCCTCCTCCCCCCTGCCACCTCCGGTCTTCGTGTTTCTCCCGGCTGACCGCTCCGTTGCCTCTACGGGGTCCTTCTCCGCCGCCAACAGGGTCTAGACCCCATCGGGGGGTTATGTTCCTGTTCTCTACCCCCTCTAAAAATGGTATTAATTCGATGGAGTGTAATATCTTGCAGTTGCACAATACATATTTCTGCATATCTGCAAACGAAGTCTCTCCTGATTGAATTAAGGTTGTATTCCCTGTATAATGTATATTCATCCTTTGTTATACTGAAGTTACATTGTTGGAACTGTATGACAATCTATATAAGCATATAAAGATAACGGTTTTAACTGCTGTTTAATGTTTAATTTCTTATACTGCACTGTAACTTTTATTCTCGTATTTGACCTGTTTTAAAAAAATTTTTTTATCTGTTTTTATGTAAAGCACTTTGAATTGCCCTGTTGCTGAAATGTGCTCTACAAATAAAGCTGCCTTGCCTTGCCTTTAGACTTGGGACACTTTGATATTTGATTACCTTATAAGTTCAGGAATGTGAGTGTATGCTTTACTGTACCATACGATGAAGTGGAACGGGGTGGTTGGGCAAAATAGAACAGGAAAAGATGTTTAAATGTCGTTTAGACACGAATACATATTAATAAATGACATTTTGATGTTTGAAAGTCTCGAGGTTTTGATATATATGCATATATATAAATGTAATTAAAAAAATAAAATAATAATTATAAATTTTTAAAATATTGCACCTGTCAATACAGTACGAAATTAACCAATAAATTGATTAGCCGTCAACTATTAACCCTTGTTTAGGTGTTTTCCTTGGGTCAAATTTGACCTGTTTTCAGAGGTTTTTAAAATATTATATATCAGAATTATGAGTTTCTTTCAACCAAAAATAAGGAACGTTGTACGGGTTCCATACAAACTTCTTTACGGGTCAAATTAATGATTAATTTCAAAGAATTTCGGGAATTTTATTACATTTTTATAGCAACTGAATTGAATTCAAAACCAAAAACTAAACTTTGACATAAGCCCATCTGTGACATGCTCTGATATTAACTATTAGTCCAAGTACCTCATTATATTTGTTTTCTTATTTAACTCAAAGATTTGATTTAATGTCACATAAATAAGGTTTATTGATCATTAAGGGAAAAAAAACGCTGAAAAAGGTGATACAAATATGTTTAAAAAAGCATCAAAAGGCATCGAAAAAATCTATCGCTGACAGCGCTGTACTGTTCCTCTTTATATAGACTTTTTTTTGTCTACCAAAAATGATTAGCGCTGGTCAGGGGGTACTTGGCTTAAAGGTCCCATGGCATGAAAATGTCACTTAATGAGTTTTTTTTAATATTAATGTGAGTTCCCCCAGCCTGCCTACGGTCCCCCAGTGGCTAGAAATGGTGATAGGTGTAAACCGAGCCCTGGGTATCCTGCTCTGCCTTTGAGAAAATGAAAGCTCAGATGGACCAATCAGGAATCTTCTCCTTATGAGGTCATAAGGAGCAAGGTTACCTCCCCTTTTTCTGCTTTGCCCGCCCAGAGAATTTGGCCCACCCATGAGAGAGAGAGAGACATCATGGCTTTCAAACGAGCAAAGTGGCAGTTGGTCAAGGCCACACCCCCACCCTCCACCTTGCCCCCCCCCCCCGCCCCCTTCTCTCCTCCTCAATAGCTACAGACACAGAAATGGCACATCCTAAGGAAAGCTCATTGTGGGACTGGCTCTAGTGGCTGTAATTCTGCACCAAGGCTGAATTTCGGGGAAGCGACTTCAGATACAATATTAGGGGACCACTAAGGTCTATATAAAAGACTTCAGATACAGTATTAGGGGACCACTAAGGTCTATATAAAAGAGACTTCAGATACAGTATTAGGGGACCACTAAGGTCTATATAAAAGAGACTTCAGATACAGTATTAGGGGACCACTAAGGTCTATATAAAAGACTTCAGATACAGTATTAGGGGACCACTAAGGTCTATATAAAAGAGACTTCAGATACAGTATTAGGGGACCACTAAGGCCTATATAAAAGAGACTTCAGATACAGTATTAGGGGACCACTAAGGTCTATATAAAAGAGACTTCAGATACAGTATTAGGGGACCACTAAGGTCTATATAAAAGAGACTTCAGATACAGTATTAGGGGACCACTAAGGCCTATAAAAAAGAGACTTCAGATACAGTATTAGGGGACCACTAAGGTCTATATAAAAGAATCCAAAAAGCAGCATGTCATGGGACCTTTAAAGAAACAATTCAAAAGGAGTACATTATTGAAAAATGTTTTCTGTTGTGTATTGTGCATCTGTTGTGTTTTCCTGACCTCACACTTCTGGACGCTTGGCGCCCGAGGACACTCGGTGTGGTTGTTCTTCTCCTCCGCTGTGTTGTCTCCGTCCTCC